>NC_059209.1:51500191-51806025 GCF_020615455.1 Coregonus clupeaformis | reverse complement strand
CACGTCGATCATTCTCCACCACAAAGGATTAGTGGAGAGGTCCTCTCCCGATTCTGAACCCATGCAAGTGGGGCGGCACGGGTTAACCAAGGAGGAGCGTCAACATAGACGTAAGACCAACTGCTGCCTCTACTGTGGTAGCTCGGGACATTACATCTCCACTTGTTCCCGGCGGTCGTCAAACTGCCCGGCTCGCTAAAGTTGGGAGGACTTTTAGCGAGCCAGTTTCAACCTCTCAGTACCTCTGTCAGACCCCGTTTCCGGCTACCCTTGTGAACAGGAATCAGAGCTTAGCGATTAACGCTTTTATCGATTCAGGTGCCGATGGAAGCTTTCTTGATGCCGAGTTGGTGGAACAGCTGGGGCTTTCCAAGGAGCAATTGCCGGAAGCCATTGAAGCGACCACTCTGAACGGCAGTAGTCTGGCACGTATCACGATGAGGACTGAACCGGTTAAGATGCTGTTGTCGGGGAATCATTCGGAGATGATTTCATTCTTCATTCTGCCGTCTTCCCATGTTCCTCTGGTCCTTGGATACCCCTGGCTGAAGGAACACAATCCCATGTTCGATTGGGTGACGGGCAAGGTAACGAGTTGGAGCCTTGATTGTCATGCTAACTGTCTCAAGACTGCCTGTCCCCATTCGGTTCCCAGTCAGGTGATTGAGGCTAAACCCCCAGATTTGTCCCTGGTTCCCGAGACATATCACGATTTGGGGGAAGTGTTCAGTAAGCAGAAGGCTCTGTCACTCCCTCCCCACCGACCATATGATTGTGCCATCAACCTGTTCCCTGGAGCTGTCTACCCCAAGGGAAGGTTATACAGTATCTCCCGCCCTGAACGTGAGGCTTTGGAGACCTACATCAAGGAGTCCCTAGCTGCTGGTCTCGTTCGTCCCTCGTCATCACCCCTGGGGGCAGGATTCTTCTTTGTGGGTAAGAAGGATGGCTCTCTTCGACCGTGTATTGATTATCGGGGTTTGAATGACATCACGATCAAGAACAAGTATCCCCTGCCCTTGATGAGTTCTGCCTTCGACTCCTTACAGGGTGCTACGGTGTTCACCAAGCTAGACCTACGCAATGCGTATCACATGGTCCGGATCAGAGAGGGAGACGAGTGGTTGACGGGTTTCAATACACCGATGGGTCACTTCGAGTATCAGGTGATGCCGTTTGGACTGACCAATGCTCCAGCGGTATTCCAGAGTATGGTGAACGACGTCCTGAGAGATATGATCGGTCTCTTTGTGTTTGTTTACCTGGATGACATTCTGATCTTCTCGAAGGAACCTTCCGACCACGTCCAGCATGTCCGGCAGGTTCTGCAGCGATTGTTGGAGAATCGCCTGTTCGTGAAGGCCGAGAAGTGCGAGTTTCACGCCCACACGACATCCTTTCTCGGGTACATCATCTCCAGGGGAGAGATTAGGATGGACCAGGAGAAGGTTAGAGCGGTTCTGGAATGGGGCCAGCCCGGTACGAGATTGCAGCTCCAGAGATTTTTGGGGTTTGCGAATTTCTACCGCAGATTCATCCGGGATTACAGCCGTGTGGCCGCTCCGTTGACGGCCTTGACTTCCAGTATCAGGAGCTTCAAGTGGAATCCGGAGGCGGATCGAGCGTTTCTGGATTTGAAGAGGCGATTCACCAACGCACCGATTCTCTCTCAACCGGACACGGCCCGTCAGTTCGTCGTTGAAGTGGACGCGTCTGATGTGGGAGTTGGCGCCATCCTGTCGCAGCGATGCTCCACGGACAGTAAACTCCATCCCTGCGCCTACTACTCTCGTCGCCTTTCGCCTGCGGAGAGGAATTACGATGTGGGTAACCGGGAGCTTCTCGCGGTGAAACTTGCCTTGGAGGAGTGGCGCCACTGGTTGGAGGGGGCGGAGCAGCCGTTTATTGTCTGGACTGACCACAAGAACCTTGCTTACGTGCAATCAGCTAGACGTCTCAACTCCCGTCAGGCCAGGTGGTCGTTGTTTTTCGGACGATTCAATTTTTCCCTGACGTTCCGACCTGGATCTAAGAACGGCAAGGCGGACGCCTTGTCTCGGATGTTCTCCAAGACGGAGGAGAGTGGGTCCAAGACCGAGACAATTCTCCCCCGGAACTGCGTCGTGGGAGCTGTTAGGTGGAAGATTGAGGAGGAGGTGATGGCGGCTCTTCGGACGCAGCCCGGTCCCGTAACGGTCCACCCGGTCGGTTGTTTGTGCCTGAGTCGGTTCGTCCTGCGGTCCTCAAATGGTCCCACGCCAGCAAGATGGCTTGTCACCCTGGCGTGGCTCGGACGATGGCGTTTCTTCGCAGACGTTTTTGGTGGCCTGCCATGGCCGAGGATACTCGGGGTTATGTTGCTGCCTGTCCAGTGTGTGCGCAGAATAAGAGTACCAATCGGCCCAGCTCTGGACTACTTCACCCCTTCCTATTCCCCGGCGACCATGGTCGCATCTGGCCCCTGGACTTTGTCACTGGGTTGCCCGCTTCTGAGGGGAACACGGTCGTTCTGACTATCGTGGACAGATTCAGCAAGTTCGCCCACTTTGTGCCAATTGCCAAGCTTCCCTCTGCCTCGAGACGTCCGAGATCCTGGTTAGGGAGGTTTTCAGGGTCCATGGGTTGCCCAGTGATATCGTTTCCGACCGTGGCCCTCAGTTTACCTCTGCTGTCTGGAAGTCCTTCTGTTTGGCCATTGGAGCTACAGTCAGTCTCACATCTGGGTTTCACCCCCAATCTAATGGTCAGGCGGAGAGAGCCAACCAGAAGATGGAATCCACGCTACGCTGCCTGGCCTCTTCCAACCCCACCTCCTGGGTCTCTCAGTTGCCTTGGGTTGAGTATGCCCACAATACTCTCCCTACATCTGCCACTGGGATGTCTCCCTTCCAGTGCCTGTATGGCTACCAACCTCCCTTGTTCCCTTCTCAGGAGAAGGAGCTCTCAGTGCCTTCTGTTCAGGCCCATATTCGTCGTTGCCACCGGACCTGGCATCGGGCCAGAAAGGCACTCCTTAGAGTTTCGGACCGGTATCAGCTCCAGGCGAATCGTCGCCGGATCCCCGCTCCCACCTACACCATCGGAGATAGGGTCTGGTTGGCCACACGGGATCTTCCTTTACGGACTGAGTCTAGGAAGTTGTTACCGAAGTTCATTGGTCCGTTTGTGGTGGAGAAGGTGATCAATCCGGTGGCAGTTCGACTCAAACTCCCGAGGACGCTCAGAGTCCATCCCACCTTTCATGTCTCCTGCCTCAAGCCTGTTTTCCTCAGTCCTCTGTTGCCTCCTCCGCCTCCTCCTCCTCCTCCTCGGATGATCGGAGGCGGTCCTGCCTACACGGTGCGGCGCATCATGGATTCCAGACGGCGGGGCCGGGGTTTCCAGTATCTCGTGGACTGGGAGGGGTATGGTCCTGAAGAGAGGAGTTGGATTCCGCGGCGACAGATCCTAGATGCTGACCTCATCCGTGACTTCTACCGCCTCCATCCTGGCGCTCCGGGGAGTCCGCCCGGTGGCGTTCGTCGGAGGGGGGTACTGTAACGATCCCGGCAGTCTGAGTCGGGTCCTGTCTGTGGACTAGTTTTTCTGCTCGTGATCTCCAGTTTCCCGAGGGTTCTGGAACGCTCCGGGGAGCTCTCTTGATTTCCGCACCTGCATCCCATCAGCAATCTGCACACCTGGTCCTGATCATCACCCTTCTTAGGCTCTGGCCTAACATCCATTCCCTGCCGGATCGTTAGCCATGAACAGTAGGTTTACCAGAGTATCAGTCTTAGAGCGTCTAGCGTTAGTTTTGTTGTTTTGCACCTTGTTGGTTTGTTGTTTACTTACCTCCGTTTTGTTCCATCTGCAGTCACTCATCCGGGACCTTCATCCAACCTCTGCCTGGTGGTCGGCGGCTGCCGAGCCATGATGGGATCAACCACTGCACCCCCAACAACTAATCAACGCCGCCCGCTCTGTTCCCTGGATTATTCAGCATCACTCTTGAATTTGTAAATAAACACTCACCTTCGTTTCAACTTACCTTGTCCTGGTCTGCTTCTGGGTTCTGGCTTTGTAACTCGTGACATATGAAGTGCTAAGAGCCTGCTGCTGAACCTTTACGCAGCGTGACCCAGCTTAGTAATTCATAAAGATTATGTTAACTGACTGATATTATCTCATAGAACAAAACGTATAAGGTCTCCTAAGCCTGTGTTAACCTCAGACGTTATTTTCGGCATTTATTCCAAAACCCATTTCTTTCCCAATTCATTTTTTCCCATAGGGATGGCTGAACGAACCAGATCTAACTCATTTCCGGGTGTTACGTCTCCTCCCGTTGCTCCCCTCCGGCACTCTGATTCGCCAGTCTACTGAGCCACCGGTCCGAGCGCACCACCTCGGCAACACTGGAATGGAAACCCAACGCACCCTAATCACCTCCAGCGCACCTGCACCTCATAATCTCATCAACACCCCTATATAGCCCTGGACTGTTCAGTGTTGTGTTGTGTGTGATTGTTAGTGTCTTGCCGTGTACTCGCTCTTTGTTGTTCTCTTGCTCAGTGTTAAGTAAACCTTTACATTGTTGATTCCTGCGTCTGCGTCCTGCCTCTTCGTATCCTCAGTACTCGTCACAGAATCACACACCAATCACGAAGATGGATGCAGCAGGTAATCCTCCTGGAGTTTCCCAGCGCGTCAACCAGCACCAGCAGCAGATTGCCCAGCTGAACGCCGCCATGCAGGAAGTGCTCCAAACGCTGCATAAACTGACCATCGCTCCGGTTCCACCTCAGGGAGCGGCGAGTGCACCCAGTCCACCTCCTCCCGGGCTATCACCAACGTCTGAGGGACCCCTCGACCTGCCGGAGCGCTATGACGGGAAAACAACGAAATGTAGAGGCTTCCTGCTACAGGTTTCACTGTATCTGGCGCGTCAGTGTGGGGCATCTCCATCGGACCAAGCCGGGATAGCGCTGGTGATTTCGCTACTGAAGGGAAAGGCCGCGGCACTTCCCTACTCCACCTTCCTTGCTCGGTTCAGGGCGGTGTTCGATCATCCCACGGAGGAAAGGACGGGGTGAGCGTCTCCTCCGGCTACAACAGGGAGAGGGGCCGCATGCGCGTACGCCCTGAGCTTTCGCACGGTGGCGGCGTCTTCTGGCTGGAATGAGCGTGCTCTGCGCACGGCCTTCAGGAGAGGCTTACGGGAGGACATCACGACTGAAACTTCGCATGTCGGGACGACGAGATAGACCTTGATACCCTCATCGCCACGTCCATTCTTCTTCAAGACATGTTGAGAGACCGACGGCGTTCCCAACACCTCCCGAGCCTCGACGCTCACCCCATCTGAGCTATGGAAGCCGCCCTGACTCCGATTCCACACCCACGGAGGTGGGCCGCACCCTCTACACCACCACAGATCTCCTGGCGGCTCCCTATCTAGGCGGTATGACTCCCGTCGCCGCTCCGTGAGTGTTCCGTCACTAACGGTGAATTCCCCTAACGGTGAATGGTTCTTCCTTCTCTTCGCTTTCCATGGCAATGATAGATTCCACATCAGCGGGGAACCTTATCGATAGGGAGCTGGTCTCTGAATGGGGGTTGTCCACCGTGCCACTGCCTTCTCTGCTACACGTCACCTCGCTGGACAATAAACCACTTGGATCAGGTACCATTATGCATGTCACTCTCCCCATCACCATCACCATTCCCACACTACCGGAGCACCACGAGGAGCTGTCCTTCCACATCGTCACGTCACCCCTTCACCGGATCGTCTTGGGATTGCCCTGGCTCAGACTACACAACCCCACCATCAATTGGATCACCAAGAGGATCACAGCCTCCTGGTCCCCCTCATGCCGGAGGACCTGCCTGCCGGTGGTTTGTTGGAGTCCGCCCTCCAGCCCAACATTCCACGTGAGTACGCAGATCTCTCCGATGCCTTCTCTGCCTCCAAGGCTAAGTGTCTCCCTCCTCATAGGACCTGGGACTGCGCCATTGACCTGCTGGAGGGACAACCCCCCCGAAGAGTCGCATTTACTCCCTCGCCATAGCGGAGACTGAGGCCATGGAGAAGTATGTGGCGGAGACCCTGAAACAGGGGTTCATCAGACGCTCTACCTCTCCTGCCTCCGCCAGCTTCTTCTTCGTGGCCAAAAAGGACGGAGGACTGAGACCGTGCATTGACTACCGGGGGCTGAACGCAGTCACCACCAAGTACCGGTACCCCCGGCAGCTTCGAGGGGCCCGGTACTTTACCAAGTTGGACCTGAGGAGTGCCTACAACCTGATCCGAATCCGGGAAGGAGATGAGTGGAAGATGGCATTCAGTACTACCTCAGGCCACTATGCATACTGCGTCATGCCCTACGGCCTCGCCAACGCACCTTCCGTGTTCCAGTCCTTCGTCAATGACGTGTTCCGAGACATGCTGAGTAGACAGGTGGTGGTGTACATCGACGATATCCTGATCTACTCGGCTACGTTCGAGGAACACGTCAGGGACGTCAGAGCGGTCCTACTCCGCCTCCAGGAACACAGCCTGTTGGTGAAGGGGGAAAAAGGCAAATTCCACCAACAGGCCATCTCCTTACTGGGATACAGGATCAGTCCTTAGGGGGTGTTCATGGAAAGAGCGAAGACGGACGCCGTCAGATCATGGCCAGTTCCCACCACCATCAAGGGCCTACAGAGCTACCTTTCTCCTTAAGGGGGGGCTCAGAAGCTGGTCTGGAACCCTGAGGCTGACGCTGCCTTCAAGAGGCTGAAGGACAGGTTCACCACAGCGTCCCTCCTAAAACACCCAGATCTAGGTCGTCCTTTCATCCTGGAGGTGGACGCATCTGAGGAAGGCGTGGGTGGGGTCCTCTCCCAGCGGCAAGGTAAGCCAGAAAAAATGTATCCCTGTGCCTTTTTCTCGAAAAAGCTTACCCCCGCAGAGCGGAACTATGGAGTTGGAGACGGGGAGCTGTTAGCGGTGGTCCTCGATCTGGAGGAATGGAGACACTGGCTGGAGGGTGCAGTCCATCCATTCCGGATTCTTACAGACCACCGGAATTTGGAGCACATATGGGCAGCGAAACGGATGAACTCTCGTCAAGCCAGGTGGACCCAATTTTCTTACTCGCTTTCAGTTTATTCTGTTCTACCGCTCAGGTTCCCAGAATGTGAAAGCCGACGCACTCTCCAGGATGCACCATACCGGAGAAAGGAAGGATCTGGGGGGTCCTATCCTGACACTGTCTCTCATCGTGGCACCTGTCGTTTGGGATGGGGACGAAGACATCCTCCTGGCGGCTCAGGAGGACGCAGCGCCTGCCAACGCCCCTCCGGGGCGCGCGTATGTACCCACCAGGGTCCATGACCGTCTGCTGATCTGGGCGCACACCACCCATATGGCAGGGCACTCCGGTATGACGCGCACCCTACATTCTCTCTCACAAAAATACTGGTGGCCCACCTTGGCTACTGATGTCTCCTGCTATATCAACTCCTGTTCCGTATGTCCCCAAACAAAGATACCTCGGAATGCCCCGGCAGGCAAACTAGTTCCTCTCCCAGTGCCTCAGCGACCTTTGTCACACCTGTCCATAGACTTTGTCACCGACCTCCCACGTTCTGATGGCTTCACCACAGTCCTGGTGGTCATAGATCGGTTCTCCAAATCATGCAGTTTTTTTGCCACTAACTGGTCTTCGTTCTGCTCTCCAGGTCGCTGAGGTCCTGTTCCAACAGGTCTTCCGGCATTATGGACTTCCGGAGGACATCGTCTCGGACCGTGGCCCCCAATTCACCTCCCGAGTGTAGGCTTTCCGGGAGAAGATCGGGGCCACGGCCAGCCTCACCTCCGGGTACAGGCCTCAGTCGAATGGGCAGGTGGAGCGCATGAACCAGGAGCTGGGGAGGTTTCTTCGTTGCCACTGTCAGGACCGGCAGGGTGAGTGGGCGAGGTTTCTACCCTGGGCAGAATATGCCGAGAACTCCCTTGTTCACTCCTCCACAGGGCTCACTCCCTTCCAGTGCATCCTGGGGTACCAGCCGACCCTGGCCTCTTGGACACCCAGCCAGACCGATGCGCCCGCTGTCGACGAGTGGTTCCGCAGGGCCGGACAGGTCTGGGACGCCGTCCATCACCAGAGGGCCATTCGTTGGCAGAAGGACCAAGCCGACCGCCACCGCAGTGAGGCCCCCGTATTCCAGCCTGGTGATCGTGTCTGGCTGTCCACAAAAAAAAACCCTCTCCACCTGCCCTGCAAGAAACTGAGCCCCCGGTTTGTGGGGCCATTTAAGGTCCTCCGGCGGATAAATGAGGTATCGTACCGGCTGCTCCTTCTCCCTCATTACCGTGTCTCACCCACTTTTCATGTGTCTCTCCTCAGGCCGGTGGTTCCTGGTCCTCTGGCGGATGCCGTCCCCCGGGGTATGCCCCCTCCGCCCCTGGACATTGACGGGATTCCGGCGTATGCGGTGAGGGACCTGCTGGACTCCAGGTTTCGTGGGGGACTGGGAGGGGTATGGTCCTGAGGAGAGGAGCTGGGTTTCCGGCTGGGGACGTTCTGGACCCCAATCTAATTCGGGGTCGTCCTTCTGGCTGGTGACGTCCTGCGGCGGTAGCCTCGTCCGGGGGGGTACTGTCACGTCTCCTCCCGTTGCTCCCCTCCGGTGCTCTGATTCGCCGGTCTACTGAGCCCCCGGTCTGAGCGCACCACCTCGGCAACACCCGAATGGAAACCCAACGCACCCTAATCACCTCCACCACCCCTATATAGCCCTGGACTGTTCAGTGTTGTGTGTGTGATTGTTAGTGTCTTGTCGTGTACTCTCTCTCTGTTGTTCTCTTGCTCAGTGTTAAGTAAACCTTTACATTGTTGATGTCTGCGTCCTGCCTCTTCGTATCCTCAGTACTCGTCACACCGGGTTTTAGGACTACAAGCCGGCGAGTTCTATAACATTTGTAAAGTTATCAACAGCTATTGTTTAAATTCAATACATGGTTAAACAAATAATAGACAATACATATAGGCCTAGGGTTTCAAGCTTTGGTTGATTCAAATGTAATCTTCAAGTTAATCCTTAATATGTTGGATTCACGTCTCCATCTCAACCAAAAATCTAAGTTAAACAATAGGACTAAATCAAATAAAACTTTATTTAAAATGCATTTGTTTGATTATATTATATTTAGTCCTATTCTTTAACTTCGATTGAAATGGAGACGTGAATCCAACATTTGAATTATACATTTCTAGACAAACTGGATATTGAATTGTGTTTGGTTGTCAACGCAACCAAATATAAAAATTTGAAGGAAATATTTTGCTTGGAGAGTTCCATCTGTGCCACTGACTTTGTCTGGTTTTAATTCCATCTTAACCAAAAATTCCAGTTTGTCTACAAATTAATGATTTGATATGTTGGATTCTCGTCTCCATCTCAACCAGGAATCAAAGTTAAAGAATAGGACTAAATCAAACTTTACTTAAAGTGCATTTAAAATGTGATTTGATTTAATTTAGTCCTATTCCTTGACTTTGATCAGTGGCACAAAAGATACATCTCCTTCAAATGTTGATATTTGGTTGCGTTGACAACCAAACACAATTCAATAATACTTTAGCAATACAGTAAATAGCCTAAAGTTACGGCTATTTTGCAAACTAATGTAACAGTATTTATTCAACCTTAATATGAGTAGCACATCCATGGTCATATTTTCAGGTTATCCTTATGTAATCATAGAAAGCGTGCATGTTCAAGATAGCATGCAAAGGTCGCAGGTCTGTGGAGATCTTCACAATTGCTATAATAATCTGCGCAGAATCTTGAACAGCATTGATAATTTGCACTATGTACTTTTAATGTAATCTCAACTGCAATCCAAGTCATCTGATTGTGCTATTAGATTAAGCACAGTAATAAGATGTTGTTGTATAAATACAATTGTATTCCCATTTTAACTTTGTTGTGCTTTTAAATGGTTGAAAGCGCATTGATAGCACATTTAGATGACAACTAAACCAAAAATCTGACATTGTTTTTCCATTGGAATTTGGTTGTGCTTTTAGATGATTGAAAGCATAATGATTGAGAATTCAACAACATTCTGGCTGTCTTTTTGAGTGGGTGAATAATGGTTGAAATCTCATTGATCAACGTCTCAACCAAATATTACCCACATTTCCACGTGCCCAGTGGGTCCTCACTGTCTGCTGAGCCAGACCTCTCATCCTGTTTCCTATGAGAGTAGAAATTCCGCTCTGAAAAATCTCTCTCCTATTGAATATCACAAAGTGAAGATGACTTGTGCACTCTGAGAAGATGTTTCCAAATCTGGGTCTGCTGTGTATGCCTATGTTTTGTTCCAACTTATCCCTTATTCATTCTGGATGTACTGTACCCGACATGATAAGGGGATATCAGACCTTGTCTAGTAATGAACAGCTCCAAATGTAAAGAATTGGGTGGAAAGGTGCTCTAGAACTCAACATAAACATGCCTTGAATGAGTTGATGAGGAGTAAGGCTTTTCATGGTGGATCGGTGGATTTATAGAGTTTACAGGTCACAGTGCGGTGTGTATCTCACCATCGTATGGAAATTAGAAACCGGGAGCTTGGCCTTAATTGATAAACCTTGACGAGACACTTATTGTATTAGGCAAATGGGCTGTGACATCACAAGGCTGGAATATAAGCCTCCCATTGCTAGTGCAGTTGAGGGAGGACTCGACATAACCAACCAACCAACTAACAAAGAGTGCTCTGTCAGTCCTGGGTGAGCATTTGGCTCGGAGACAGAACTGACCAGTGAGTGTCCGTCACACTTTTACACAAACACAGGACAGATCAAAACTATATCCATCACTGTAGTAACTGTAAGGAGCCAGGCCTAACCCTGGCTGCCTCTCCAGTCAGCTTACCCGAGTGTTGGGAATGTGTAGCCTACTGTAAGCTACCTTCATTCAGGATGCCATTGTAAGACTGGAATAACTTTTTTACTTGTGCTTCCTGGCTTGTTGTTGTTGGTTTGAGATGGGGCAGCAGAGCACAAGGCGATCAAGTGATCTGCCTTGGGCGTTACGGCAGAAGGATGCAGGACAATGGGGTAGTTGTAGCCAGGGAGGAGATGACTTGAGGCAGTGGGTCCTCCTCGCAGTGAGCATGGTGCTGATGGGGCCTGCAGGACTCTCAGGAGTCTGAGTTGAGGGTGATTTTAGGGTGAGCCTTTGTAGTAGTCAGTGTTCACATGACTGGTGTGTGATGGTAAGGGAAGTTTTCTCATACAGGAGTCATTTCACACAGTCTACAGGAGAGTTCAGTATAGCTGTGACTGCACAGTGAGCTTGATGTACCAATGCTGTAGGAACTATTACGTCTCTCTCTCTCTCTAGAGGAAAAATAATGGTAGGCTACACTTCTTATCTTCATTTCAGCTATAATACTCAAACAATGGACTCAGGGTTGAGTGATATATCATGTATATACCATGTAATTTAAACATGTATTTTAACACTTTGATACATATTGTTCTGTCATTTCTCACATTTTCATTCCAAATTGCATGCACACACACACACACGCACAGATTTCAACTTATTTTCAACATGTTTGTATTTCTACATAGTGATCGGCTGTTAGTGGAGTCTGTTCTCACCCAGTCATGTCTCTGTCTGTCTGGTGAATGTTCAGAGCAGTCATATGCTAAGGAAGCAGCAGCCACGGCTTTAATAGACAGGGAAAGTAGAGTAGGGGCACTGACAGGAAACAGACTCTTGTTCCAGACCTCTGTCCATTGTGCTTCATCATTCTCTCTGCTGACCACTGCAGTTCAGTGTGAGAAAATAAGCTCTGTAACATGGAGGACCAACTGATACACTCACCAGCAACACGAGTGGAAGCTTAGATCGCTTGGGATGCAATGATACAGGCGGCAGGTAGCCTAGCGGTTAAGAGCGTTGGGCCAGTAACCGAAAGGTCGCTGGTTAACCCCTAACAACAACTGCTGCCCGGGTGTCGATGACGTGGACGTCAATTAAGGCAGCCCCCCACACCTCTCAGATTCAGAGGGGTTGGGTTAAATGCAAAAGACACATTTCGGTTGAATCCATTCAGTTGTGCAACTCACTAGGTATCCCCTTCCCTTGTCCTTAGACGTAGTCATGTATGAAGCAGCTAAAACCATAGACAGACAAACACCAGATCCAGGATTGCTTGTGCCCCTACAACAGCCTCCTAAATAACAATGGATAGAATACTAAAATAACTAAGGAAAAATTTACAATATAACCAGTAGATTTACTGGATGAAAATCCTGCTTTCAGAAATTAAATATACAGTATTGGACAGAGTCCAAATCATAGGAAGTCATCTTTTAAGATGTCCTGCATAGGCATTCATTTTGAGTAGGTCAATTAATTACTATTATTGAGAACAAATATCCGGTGATAAATTGAACTGCCTCCAAACAAAAATAGCTTGCCAACCCAATGTCCTCTCAATCCAAAGGCTGGGAAATACATTTTGTTAAGAAAAGATGGACAAAGAAATCTCCAGAAATTTTATTAAAAACCTCATAAACTCACAAAGAGTGAGAGAGGGATTATTATCAGTGTAGTTGAAGACTAGAGAGATTAAATCGTCTATGTGCCTCTACTTCATCTACTGTGGAGTCAGGCTTTACCCTGACCATCTCAAATACTAGAATCAAAGGACCATGTCCTGCATGCCTGTCACCCACTTACTATTAAATGTGTTAATTTGAGATGATCTATCCTAACCTCTTTTTAGTAGCGTAATTACCTTCAATAATGTCATACCGCTCCTTTTACATACATCAGAATTTGTCATGCTTGGCTAAGGTCCTACGTGCTGACATGATCATCCTCAGAAGGAGAAATCTTGTGACTCCAATGTATTTTTCTTAAGTTGACCCTATAAGGGTTGACATTGCAAGAGCATGAACAATCATTGGGGTTTAGAGTGGTTGTGGTCAAAAGACGCTTAGCCAGAGCAGACCATGTAAATGGCTCCTGTTTAGTGTGCCATAACAGACTAGTGGTATATAATGATTACACTGTGTCTACACATGATCAGATTTGTGGTGTTTCACAGTAAATTAACCTAGCTCTGTTCCTGATATCTGATTACATTGCTCCTTTTCCTGTCTCTACTTCTCATGTTTTCAGCTCATATTTCTATCTCTGCCTGTTCTCAGTGGGACAGGTAAAATCATACACCCCGCTTTGAAAGAAAAGAAGGAGATGGAGGGAGTGAGTGAGAGAGTGGATGTGGGAGAGCAGAGCACAGGGTCTACAGTTAAATAAACGCTGCTGGACTGGCATGCCAAAGCTATGGCATTATTGTCGACTGCTACTTCAGAGTGAGGAGGGTAACAGCTTGTCTCTGTCCACAGACTAGCATGGGGCAGAATCAAGACAAGGTGGAAGGGGATGAACATGTCGGCAGGGGAAGGGCGGAGGAGAGGGGGCCCTGCCCCGACCTAGGGGATGCAGGCAAGGACACGGGCGGTGCCATGGAGGGAGGAAGCCCTTGTGAGGAGGCCGGTAATGCCGGGGAGGACCCAGGAAAAGCAGACGCTGAAAGTCTGAATGAAGGTCCAGGCAGGGAGCCAACAACACCTTCAGCAGAGAAAAACCAAAGCACTCAGAAAGGGGTGAGTCCTTCCAAGGAGGGGGAGGTGAGAGAGGGAGGGGCTGGAGGAGAGGAGGGAAGGGAGAAGGGAGGCAGGACTGCTCCACTGACTCCACAGGATCGGTACAATAGCCATAGCCCAGAGAGTAACACACAGAGTGAGGAGAAGGCCAGAACACCCAGACAATCCACCCAAAACGTGAGAGAGAAGCAGAAGAAGGAGGGTAAAACTGCCAAGATGGACCATCGAGATGAGAGAACAGCTCCACACCAGAAAAACCAGGAAGAAAATCTCTGTTCTGCTTCAGAGGGAGTTACTGGTGAGACGTATAATTCAGCTGTGGAGAAAACTGATGGCACTGTTTCAATGGGTGAGAGCACCATGGAATACAAGAAGGAGGGTTCTGTGAAAGTCGGCAAGGGTGGGACTAATACAGGAACTACTGATGACGTCATTCAAGAGGGAGGAAGAAAGAAGTTGCCTGTTCAGAAAGACCAGGAAATTAAAATGAAAAATGAAACCTCAAAGGCAGTTGAGGATGGAGACACCAAGTGCATTGATGGAGCTGTAGGTGGTTTGAGAGAGCTGAAAGACCCCTATAAGGATAAACGTCAATCACCATTGAAAAAGACAAAAGGGGAAAAGTCTCTGTTAGCCGTGGGTGGGACCTTGAATCAAGACCCTCCAACAGTGGGACAGGTAAAGCCACATGGAGATGAAAACAAGGGGGACATTGAGAAAGAAAATAAAGTGTCAGAGGCAGCAAGGTGTCACATTAAGCCTGGCCTGAATGATCATCACAAACAAAGTGAGCTGGAAGAGGCAGGATCCCCTACAACTGACCCTCCCACTCAAAGGGACAAAGAAGCCTTGCCCATGGAGCCTACAGTGGAGCCCAGCTCTATTTTGGAGAAGTTACTGAAAATAAACAAAAATGAGCCGTCTCCAGATCTCTCCAAAGTTAGAAAGGTGGTCTCTGTGTCAAGGGACCAGTCTGATGACCATGACCAGCTGAAACCTGAGACAAAGCCTCATCCAGTGGCTGTGGAGACAGAGGCTGTGCCAACACCAAAACCTGCCGTGAAGGAAACAACACCAAAACCTGCTGCCAAGGAAACAACACCAAATCCTGCTGCCAAGGAAACAACACCAAAACCTGCTGCCAAGGAAACAACACCAAAACCTGACGTGAAGAAAACAACACCAAAACCATCCGCTGATATTGCAAAGACCGCTCCATCAGATCAAAATAACCTTGGATTACAATGCCATATTGAGGAGGAAACCATAATGTCATCATCCTCTGCATGTGCAACAGAGAGACCCCATGGAGCTGAAACTAACACTAAGCCCTGCCATGAGGAGGTTCATTCACAAAGCCTGACAAAGAGTAACCAGGCAGGGAAAACTGCTCAGGACTCTACAGATATCATCTGTCCACCAGCTCCACCTCTAGAGACTGGATCTGTCACTGATAGAGAAGCGGGAATGTCATCACCATTGGATGAGGCTGACTGTAAGGCTTCCGAGCAGTACTCTGCAACAACAGCTGCCTCACCCCAAAATGAGGGGAAGACAATGGAAAATACTCCCCCAGCTGAAACCCGGTCACCAGAGACCTCACAGACAAGTCTGCCTGTTGAAGGCAGGCCCTCCACTAGGAGTGAGGTCATCACAGAAAAACCTGCCTCTTCCTCAGTGTCTGATGAGCTCATGACTGAGTCTACTGAGTCTCCATCCTGCAACAAAGAGGATGATCAAACCACAGAGCCCCTGCCTTTACACAACATAGATGAATCACCCAGCACTATCACTGTCACTGAGATTCCTCCACCAAAACCAGAAAATACCACTGCGGGGAAAACAACACCCAGTCTATGCACCTCAGAGGCCTTGCATTCTGAGTCTATGGAGGAGGCTAAGACCATGAAGGACCCTCCTCAAATAACACACATCCCAGTTGTAGTGATAGAGACTGCCTCAGCCTCGGTAGGAACTGGGATGGCTCTATCAGAAGAGAGTATGGATAATCAGAGCAAAGATGAGAAGCTTCAGTCTCAAGATGTGACTTTAAAAATAGAGCCTGTGTCACAGCAAGTTACAGAGAGCACCACTGCAGTCCACTCTGACGAAAAGTCTACCCAGCACAAGGACCAAACTGTCTCAGAGAGCGACAAACAACAGGATACTCCTAAATCGAGGCCTGTCTCTGAACTTATAAAGGAGAATATTCTACTACAAGAAAAGCTGAAGCATCCGGATTTGACAAAGTCATTGGAAGCAAAACCTGATGGAGTTTCGGAGCAAGCCCAGTCTGTGAAGGTGGCTCAAATTTTGGCGGCTTTTGACTCCCCCAAGAAATCCCCAGAGAAGGCACTGGAGAGGAAACCATCTGTGAGAAAAGGTAGGAGCTTTACAAGTTATCATCTGAAATGTGCATTATGTGACAGCCTACTGTAAGTGGGGATTAATTAAAGATAACAGGGCACCATGTGCATGAATCAGAAACTAGTATATTTGAATAATTTGTATGCTGAAAGTATTTGGTAATCACAGGCTTTTCTGTTTTAACTTAGTTATGTGATTTATCCCAATCACCTCCAAATCTACCTTCATCTAGTGGGCCTAAGCAACAAGGCTCAGGGAAAACATTTGGTGGCTGATAGGGCAGATGCAGCCGCTATTTGTATTACAGTTGTAGAATGTGGCTTATTCCACTACATGTGAATTTGTAAAATGATGCCATCTTGTGGCAAGCAGAATAAACAAATTCCTGAGGTAGATTTTGTTCTCAATTCATGTTCTATTTAATCTATTAGCTAAAATACCTCTAAACAACATTTGTCAACAGCTTTAGAGGAGGCGGTTATAGCAACACACTACAGTACACTGCCCTCTTGCCTTTAACTGAGTCTGGATGATATTTGCATATGTACAGTCAGAATATATTTTCGGCCTACCTCTGCTGGCCCTGGGACATGACTTTTTATAAGGGACAGTGCACCAACCACTCCCATGTCTTCAAGTTGTACACATCTGTTATTAGAAGAAATAGAGGGGGATTATGTCAGTGGTTATTGCTCTTCAAATTTCAGATTTTCCAGGCGTTCACATTTATGACATTGTAATAATATACAGTAGATGTGTTATTATATAGAAAAAACTATTGGATTTCCTTTTTATGTTATTCATTATAACACACTATGTATCATCACATTAACAATTACATATTGGAGGCATGTGTCTTGCTCTCTGACCCAGCTCTAACGGTGATTGTGATTGGTGGCCTTGGCTGCTGCTCATCTATTCCAAACATGCCTGGTCAAGCAATAACTGAGACGGGGAATGGAGATAGGGGAGGGCGTTGCGTCCGGTGCAGCAGTGACAGAGGAAAAGAGAGCGCAAGCGAGTTGTCAGCGGTGGATTCAATTGGATAAACGTCGACAGTCCTATTTTAGATAATTCAGCAGTCAGGGATATTTGTACTTTGATCTGGAAGGTAAGTCTTGTTGCTTTATCTTTACTAATATTGTACACACAGTTAGCGACATTCCGACTTGGTTATTGTATTAAACTGTGCCGTCTGTGCTTTAGTAAGCGAGGCACAACTTGCTTGAATTCAATGAGGAAAGCTACAGCCAATTAGTTAGTTACCTAGCTAAGTTAGGTAGCTAACTAGCTACCTTTTTTTTGCCTCTAATACTTATGATATCCATTAGCTGACTAGCTAACCACCATGCGGATGAATGGCCAGTCCAGCAGCAGCCAGTTGGGGTGGGGTATTATTCCACGACAATGTAATCGTATCTGATGAACCGAACTAACCTGTGGTTCCAGCTAAAAAGAAGAGGATGGGGTTATGTAATTTAGCCTCAAACTGAACAAAAGTAGATAATATTAGGTAACTAGCTAGTTAGTTAACTGGGAACTATTGATTCAGACAGCTGAGCTTCATTCATCTTTCAGCTTTACAATGTCAGCTGGGTGATGATGTTTGCAACAACTCAAATTCCCTGACAAAAGCACATCTTGTCACCACAGCACATCTGTGCTACTACTGGCACAGCTATGTTTCAAACATCGATTGGATTAAATTAATTGTATAAAAATATATTCTAGTGTGACCATAAAGACGTTATGCGTCCCCCTTTGTATCTAACATCGCCCATAAACATTTCGGTATGGCTTTGCTCTCTAACCGAGGTGATGGGTCACCGTGAATGGACCTGTATAATGCCAACCTACTTAAAGCTGTCACTGTGGCTTGGCTAGATGTATTAAACAGCCATAGCTTTGATCAGCCTTTACACTTTTCAGGCTGTTAAAAAATAGCATTTAACCTTGATTTTACTTGATGGGTTTTGGTTTTCAGACCAAAAGGATTAGCCTATTATTAGCCTCGATCACCCCCCAGAACTATTTGCATAGAATTGTGTTTGCATAAGCAGCTTGGGAGTTCCCTTCCATTGGAGAGTGAGTGAGTGAGTCGTTGTGGGTGCAGGTCATAGCTAGTTGTCAGTCTGACCAGAGGGGCACATGTTAACACCACAGTCATGTTTGGTCTGGATGTCAGGACACATCACCCTCTGGCAGTCAGGTTGGCTGGCCACTCAGACAGCACCACTGTTAACTCAGAAGTCACCCCCTGCCTCCCATGGCTCGGCTGGGAGAGGAAGTGGGTCAGAATGCAGAGGGAAATTAAGCGTGAGATGCAAGGAAGTGTTAGGCTACAGAGGATGCAGCGAGATGGAGTGGGGTTTGGCGATGGTGAGTCCTCGCAACCCCCCTCCAACCGCATTTGTATAAATGGATTCCAAGATGAAGGTCCTTAGGAAATTCAGGGGAACACAACAAGAACGTGCACATTTTCAGGTAGCATTTCTGCCTGATGGTAACTCTGATTGCATACCTCAGTTCATGTCTCACATTCTTGAGTTTGTGTCAGGTCCTGTCTGTGCAAGGTGGTGCTATCTGAGGCCACATCACCAAAGTGAAGGATGTATGTCTTCTCCTGAGACTCCTCTACAGGGAAATAAAATTATGCAACTTTAAATTGGATTTTGATAATGATTTGGAGTAGGCCTACACACCAGCAACTGGTTTATTCAACCAATTATTTTCTGCCCAGTGGAGGTATCGAGAAACCATCACACAAACTTGCACATGTGCTCTGAGTTCTTGCTGGTTGTATCACACCCAGTTCTTGCTGGTATTATCACACCCAACACCATTAGTCTCTTTTTTTTATTAGGGCTAGTAGGCACTAGTACCCTTGGTGCTGGAAACATGACCCATCGTGGAAAGGTGTTCGTGTCTTGCCAACAGTATCCACCTCTCCTCATTTTTGGGAAGCCAAGTGTAATGGTATTTTGGCCAGCCGCATTTCCTTTGCCCTGTTTTGTGTTTGTGCTCCCAAACCTGCTCTGAAGTTTCAGCAGTTACAAACCAACGTGATTTCTTCCCGTCATTTTTTCCCCACCCACGGCTCACATCTGGTGAAATGGGCCATGGCTGGCTGGACGACGGCTCAGTGTGGGAGGAGGACCTGACTGACCATGTCAGAACGAGGGTGAGATTGTTTGTGACAGACAGACATAGGACTGCACAGGCCTAGTTGAGGTTGAGACCAAGATGTCATGTGATGTGTGTCGTCTGTCTGTCTGTAGATGCAACTCATTTGGGAAGTGGCCAGGAGCATGCACTGATCTGATGAGCACACCATTCAACATGATTTCTCTGGCAGTGGATTCATCTGGTCAATAATTATTTTTTCATCACAACTATCGCACACACTTTTTGTTTAGACTTTCCCATTTAGTGGGTTTTATTGTCTTGGTGGATATAAAACAACAGAACCTCTCACCTTAAACTCCTGTGCTGTGTGTCCTAAGTTGTCTGCCTAAAGCCTGTCCTGATTTAAGTAGCTTTATAGGGTTGGGGGAGTGGGCTTTCTCAAGTCTTGGAATTAAGTTGGATAAGTACACGTGTAGACGAAGGTCCTCCTTTGAGACAGTTGACATTTTATTCTTATAGTTTAGGCTAGTCCCTGGTAAGGTTCTGTATCAGATCCTGACCTTCCAGTTTAAGAACAAGGTGAAATAGTGAATGCTGCTGTACCTCATCCTCATTGGACATTTGATGTGCCGTTTGAATGTTGTTGAAATGTCTGGTCTGGTTCGTCTGAGCAAGATAGATAGATGGATAAATACAGTGCCTTCGGAGAGTATTCAGACCCCATGACTTTTTCCACATTTTGTTACGTTACAGCCTTATTCTAAAATGGATTAAATAACAGAAAATCCTCAGCAATCTACACACAATCCCCCATAATGACAGTGAAAACAGGTTGAATGGGAGAAACTCCCCAAATACAGGTGTGCCAAGCTTGTAGCGTCATACACAGGAATACTCAAGGCTGTAATCGCTGCCAAAGGTGCTTCAACAAAGTACTGAGTAAAGGCTCTGAATAATTATAAAAAACAGTTTTTGCTTTGTCATTATGGGGTATTGTGCGTAGATTGAGGGGGAAAAAACAATTTAATCAATTTTAGAAGAAGGCTGTAACGTAACAAAATTTGGAAAAAGTCAAGGTCTGAATACTTTTCCCGAATGCACTGTAGATGGATGAATAGGGAAATAAGTGGATCAGTTCCAGTGGATTGTCTTGTTACACTGACTGTCTGTATTTTGGAGGATACAGTCTTCTTGGCCCTTGAGCGCGTAGTCCCAAGTTTGTAAAACAATACAACATTCCATTGAACTGTGCTGCTGACATTGTGCCCTCGTGGTATTTTACAAAGAGCAGAGCACAGACCACATGGTCACCCAGGAACAGAGAGGGGTGAAAAAACAGCACCTTATCTCATTGTTGAGAAAAGCAGTGGAATGTAGCTGGAATTTGATTACAATGGTACACTGTGGATTTGGTTACAGGAAGGGGATTTAGGTGGCGTCTCTATGCGTTCTGAGTGACAAAAGGCAAAGTCTGCCCAGTGCATGGAGAGCATTGAGGCGACAGTACAGAAAGAAAAGCCTTGGGACAACATAGATGCCAGACACTGGGGGGGAGGGAAAGGGGGCCTCCACTCCAGAGTGGTGGTTTGTGTTGATGGGCTATGGAGTTAATCAGTGGCAAGTTATGTAGGGCTACTTCATGTGCACACACTAAGGTTGAATATTTTACATACAGTGGGGAGAATAAGTATTTGATACACTGCTGATTTTGCAGGTTTTCCTACTTACAAAGCATGTAGAGGTCTGTAATTTTTATCATAGGTACACTTCAACTGTGAGAGGCGGAATCTAAAACAAA
Organism: Coregonus clupeaformis; assembly: GCF_020615455.1. Lineage (NCBI taxonomy): Eukaryota > Metazoa > Chordata > Actinopteri > Salmoniformes > Salmonidae > Coregonus > Coregonus clupeaformis. The sequence continues at coordinate 51,785,067 of NC_059209.1, read as the reverse complement.
AATCCAGATAATCACATTGTATGATTTTTAAGTAATTAATTTGCATTTTATTGCATGACATAAGTATTTGATACATCAGAAAAGCAGAACTTAATATTTGGTACAGAAACCTTTGTTTGCAATTACAGACATCATACGTTTCCTGTAGGTCTTGACCAGGTTTGCACACACTGCATCAGGGATTTTGGCCCACTCCTCCATACAGACCTTCTCCAGATCCTTCAGGTTTCGGGGCTGTCGCTGGGCAATACGGACTTTCAGCTCCCTCCAAAGATTTTCTATTGGGTTCAGGTCTGGAGACTGGCTAGACCACTCCAGGACCTTGAAATGCTTCTTATGGAGCCACTCCTTAGTTGCCCTGGCTGTGTGTTTCGGGTCGTTGTCATGCTGGAAGACCCAGCCACGACCCATCTTCAATGCTCTTACTGAGGGAAGGAGGTTGTTGGCCAAGATCTCGCGATACATGGCCCCATCCATCCTCCCCTCAATACGGTGCAGTCGTCCTGTCCCCTTTGCAGAAAAGCATCCCCAAAGAATTATGTTTCCACCTCCATGCTTCACGGTTGGGATGGTGTTCTTGGGGTTGTACTCATCCTTCTTCTTCCTCCAAACATGGCGAGTGGAGTTTAGACCAAAAAGCTATATTTTTGTCTCATCAGACCACATGACCTTCTCCCATTCCTCCTCTGGTTCATCCAGATGGTCATTGGCAAACTTCAGACAGGCCTGGACATGCGCTGGCTTGAGCAGGGGGACCTTGCGTGCGCTGCAGGATTTTAATCCATGACGCCGTACTGTGTTACTAATGGTTTTCTTTGAGACTGTGGTCCCAGCTCTCTTCAGGTCATTGACCAGGTCCTGCCGTGTAGTTCTGGGCTGATCCCTCACCTTCCTCATGATCATTGATGCCCCACGAGGTGAGATCTTGCATGGAGCCCCAGACCGAGGGTGATTGACCGTCATCTTGAACTTCTTCCATTTTCTAATAATTGCGCCAACAGTTGTTGCCTTCTCACCAAGCTGCTTGCCTATTGTCCTGTAGCCCATCCCAGCCTTGTGCAGGTCTACAATTTTATCTCTGATGTCCTTACACAGCTCTCTGGTCTTGGCCATTTTGGAGAGGTTGGAGTCTGTTTGATTGAGTGTGTGGACAGGTGTCTTTTATACAGGTAACAAGTTCAAACAGGTGCAGTTAATACAGGTAATGAGTGGAGAACAGGAGGGTTCTTAAAGAAAAACTAACAGGTCTGTGAGAGCCGGAATTCTTTCTGGTTGGTAGGTGATCAAATACTTATGTCATGCAATAAAATGCTAATTAATTACTTAAAAATCATACAATGTGATTTTCTGGATTTCAGACCTCTACATGCTTTGTAAGTAGGAAAACCTGCAAAATCGGCAGTGTATCAAATACTTGTTCTCCCCACTGTATGTTCCATCCTGAGAAAAATCACTGTTCTCCTAGGCAACCCGGTATTTCCCACCCAAACCAGAAGTGTTATTTTAAAGCATATAAATGTGTCTGGATTTGATTAGAGCTTTGATCAGCGTGAAAATTCAAGCCTGATGCTACCTGAGCCTTATGGGCCATACATTAAGCTAGAGATATCAGTTTCTTGCATGGGCTGGTCTCAATCCGCCGATATCGCCCTTCCGTATCTGCGGTGGAAGGTGGCAGAGCTAGAGCGGTGTTTGTCAGACCATGAGACATCCCGAAAATCGGTCTTCTCACAAAAACATTTGTGTAGCGACCGACCGGTTTGGCCTATAAGAATAGTATGACCACTGCAATGAAAGATGACTCTCACGAACACGATGGTGTTCTCTGTTTTGCTCTAGGATGCTCACAAGACTTGTCTGAAGTTGGTACAGCCTCTTTTGCCAACTTCTGTCTGTAGCGTCCGAACGGTTTGGGCTACACACTAATATCTGTGGAAAGCTGAGACTCTCACGAACACGATGGTATTCTCCGTTGTGCTCTAGGACAGGGTATCTCAAACTCGGTCCTGGGGCCCCTCCTGGGTGCACGTTTTGGGGTTTTGCCCTAGCACTACACGGCTGATTCAAATAATCAAAGCTTGATGATGAGTTGGTTATTTGAATCAGCTGTGTAGTGCTAGGACAATAACCAAAACGTATACCCATGGGTGGGCTCCAGGACCGAGTTCGGGAAACCCTGCTCTAGGACGCCCACAAGCCTCACAATACTTGTCTGAAGGTCCCTGGTACCAGTTTTTTTTATATGGAAGTGTATATATGGAGATAGTTTAGTACCTAAAATAATGGGATAATTAAATGTAAAATAAAATAGTTTCCTGATCTTTCTTGTATCTCTCAGAGGACAGACACTTCAGAACCAACTTCTTGTAGATTTTTTTTGGAGGGGGACTATCTGTTGGTCCATGCAGTGAATCTGTTATTCAATATGTTTGTATGGGTCCCCCAAAATGTTTTTCATCAAATAATTGTTTACAATTTTATACTTCAAGGGAACTTACAATTACAAATCCAATAGCTAATTGATCCTTGGTATGACCTTAAAACAATTCCATATAGCTTAGTAGAACCCCCGCTTAGACAGGGCTTAGACTCTTATGGGTTAAAGCAACGATATTCAAGTGATGCGGGCAGTTTGGCTACCTAGTGAACTTCATCCTGTCAGTTGAGGAAGCAAAACCTAATATCTGTCAACAAAAGATGCTCTCTCTGCTCAACTTTGTAAATCATCAGTGTCCTCGGGGGCAAATGGCTTTCAATTTACAAAATTACCAAATGGGACATCTTTCATAACTTGGAAAGCACAGACACACAAGTGCTGGTTAAATTCTGACATGTCTGGTGTTTGTAAAACATGGTCAGTGCTCCTTTTCTTCACCTGTTTCTCTGTGCTATTTTATTGGCCACATTTGGAGAAACAATCTTATTTTCAAGTTTTTCTCTCTTTGAGAGTTTAAATCATAGTACCAAGGTGTGGTGTGAATATAGCCTAATGATTGAACAGATTCCGATTTGCTGCTATGTGTTATTCTTATGAAGTGGTGCCATCATGTTTGATAATTTCCTAATTCTCTTTCCTTGGCTGACTATACCCCTCCCCTTCTCCACATAGGGGAGTGTGTTGGTTGTCATTAGTTACCGCAGCCACAAAGTCATAAACCCCGCCTATTTCTACAATTTATCTTCTTAAAATCTGATTTTAAACCTAACCTTAACCACACTACTAATCTTATGCCTAATCCTAAAACCAAAAAGCACGTTTTTGTTTTCAGGAATTGTTATGATTTAGCCTATTTGGACTTTGTGGCTGTGGTAACTAGTGGGAACAGTGTGTTTGTTTGGATTTCCTGGTCAAATCTCACTGAGCTCCCTGCAGTGAGCTATGAAATGGAGTGCTTGATAGCATCAGCACCTGTCTGGTTCCCTAGTAACCACTCTAGTGAGCGGATGGTTAAATGCATTATTTTAAAAAGTCAATTCTATTTGGATTGACATTGTTCACCTTGGCTTTGGTTGACCACCTGCCCATTCTCCATGTACTAGGATTAGCCCCTCCCTTCTTTTAAATTATTAGTGGCTTTCACAGAGACAGGGAGAAGGAGATACACGATGGGACTTTAAAGTGGAGGACATGCTGACCTGATCTGTCGGTGGGTGGAGGGATTGGGATCAGACAGGATACAGCCCTTCCTCATCATTTTCCTGGCTCTTTGTCTGTGTACGATATCCCTTTTACTCAGGATGATTCAGATTGATCAGTGAACTAACCTTTTCCCCCAGATTGATACTATGTTTTCTATTTCCTTGTTTGTATTGTTTTGCAGTGATCCTTGTGGTGCATTGTCAGGGTGGGGCAGTATTACAGTGTGGCAGCCTTCTCATTGACAAACCAGTTTTGGCACTGATAGTCGTAGACAGAATGGGATGGCCATGCTGTAGTAGGCCTAATTGTGATGCATGAACATAACCATGTATAGTGTTAGATTGTCTTCAGCTGAAAGGGAAATAAAAGAAGGCATTCTGTCTCTCTTCGGGCAACTACGAGCTCTCGCTCTCCTCTTTTTTTCACTCTTCGCCTCTCTTTTCAGTAACTGCTTCCCAGCCTTATGTCAGAGCATAACAATGTGCCTTGGTTTAATAAAAGGCAGCAGTCCCCACTCCCCAGCACTCCGCTTCGACTGTTTGGTGGAGAGGAGACCTCTAACCTTCTGTGCTCTCAAGGAAAGTGGGAATGGGCTGAATTCTTCTGTTATCACTGATTACTTCACATGCTGTGCTCAGTCTCGCTCTCTCTCTCTGTCTCGTCATTCTCTTCACTGGTTGTGCTATAATGCACTTTGTGTGGCACTGACACAGGACAGGAGGCCTGCGTGGCCAACTTATAGATACAGTGGGGAGAACAAGTATTTGATATACTGCCGATTTTGCAGGTTTTCCTACTTACAAAGCATGTAGAGGTCTGTAATTTTTATCATAGGTACACTTCAACTGTGAGAGACGTAATCTAAAACGAAAATCCCGAAAATCACTTTTGTATGATTTTTAAGTAATTATTTTGCATTTTATTGCATGAGATAAGTATTTGATCACCTACCAACCAGTAAGAATTCCGGCTCCCACAGACCTGTTAGTTTTTCTTTAAGAAGCCCTCCTGTTCTCCACTCATTACCTGTACTAGCTGCATCTGTTTGAACTCGTTACCAGTATAAAGACACCTGTCCACACACTCAATCAAACAGACTCCAACCTCTCCACAATGGCCAAGACCAGAGAGCTGTGTAAGGACATCAGGGATAAAATTGTAGACCTGCACAAGGCTGGGATGGGCTACAGGACAATAGGCAAGCAGCTTGGTGAGAAGGCAACAACTGTTGGCGCAATTATTAGAAAATGGAAGAAGTTCAAGATGATGGTCAATATTATAATAATAATAATAATAATAATAATATAATATGCCATTTAGCAGATGCTTTTATCCAAAGCGACTTACAGTCATGCGTGCATACATTTTTTGTGTATGGGTGGTCCCGGGGATCGAACCCACTACCTTGGCGTTACAAGCGCCGTGCTCTACCAGCTGAGCTACAGAGGACCACGATATCAATCATCCTTGGTCTGGGGCTCCATGCAAGATCTCACCTCGTGGGGCATCAATGATCATGAGGAAGGTGAGGGATCAGCCCAGAACTACAAGGCAGGACCTGGTCAATGACCTGAAGAGAGCTGGGACCACAGTCTCAAAGAAAACCATTAGTAACACACTACGCCGTCATGGATTAAAATCCTGCAGCGCACGCAAGGTCCCCCTGCTCAAGCCAGCGAATGTCCAGGCCCGTCTGAAGTTTGCCAATGACCATCTGGATGATCCAGAGGAGGAATGGGAGAAGGTCATGTGGTCTGATGAGACAAAAATTGAGCTTTTTGGTCTAAATTCCACTCGCCGTGTTTGGAGGAAGAAGAAGAATGAGTACAACCCCAAGAACACCATCCCAACCGTGAAGCATGGAGGTGGAAACATCATTCTTTTGGGATGCTTTTCTGCAAAGGGGACAGGACGACTGCACCGTATTGAGTAAGAGCATTGAAGATGGGTCGTGGCTGGATCTTCCAGCATGACAACGACCCGAAACACACAGCCAGGGCAACTAAGGAGTGGCTCCGTACGAAGCATCTCAAGGTCCTGGAGTGGCCTAGCCAGTCTCCAGACCTGAACCCAATAGAAAATCTTTGGAGGGAGCTGAAAGTCCGTATTGCCCAGCGACAGCCCCGAAACCTGAAGGATCTGGAGAAGGTCTGTATGGAGGAGTGGGCCAAAATCCAAGCTGCAGTGTGTGCAAACCTGGTCAAGACCTACAGGAAACGTATGATCTCTGTAATTGCAAACAAAGGTTTCTGTACCAAATATTAAGTTCTGCTTTTCTGATGTATCAAATCCTTATGTCATGCAATAAAATGCAAATTAATTACTTAAAAATCATACAATGTGATTTTCTGGATTTTTGCTTTAGATTCCATCTCTCACAGTTGAAGTGTACCTATGATAAAAATTACAGACCTCTACATGCTTTGTAAGTAGGAAACACTGCCGATTTTGCAGGTTATCAAATACTTGTTCTCCCCACTGTAGGTGTGAAGCTCTTTACAGTTGGGATATGCACGGTTATTAGAATATTCAAATATCCAAATGGATGTTAGTATTCGATTACTTGCAAGAGTATTCATTTTTGAGGAAAAAAATATAGGTCTAGTTTAATATATGCTATGTCTAAAAGTAAATTAACATATCTATGTGGCATTGCTACATACAAGGATAGACCATGACATTTAGAAACTTAATAAAATAGGTTTTATGACCGTTTTTATGAGTGCGCCCCATAAAAAAGACGTAGGCCTACCGGTAGCCTAAACACTAGCTTACACGCGTGTAGCTTGTTATTGTCGGTCAATCAAAGCTGCGCTACCATGTGTAACAAGTGAAGTGGTAGATTTATATTCAATGCAAAATAGAATTACAATTACAGAATTAAGTTGGCTAAATTAGGAGTAGGCTACAATGATCAACCAACAGGTAGGCTGTTGTTTAATATGAATGGAGATGTTGTAGACAAGGACGGTGGGAGCTCAGCGAAATAACCTTGCTAGCCAGCTGGCTAGTGTAGCTGGCTAGTGTAGCTAACTAGTTAGCTTTACATCAATTTGATGCAGTTAAGGCAGACGCTACCAGATGAGATGATAGATAAACTATCGCAGCAACAAGTTTGTATAACTTGTGCGAGTTGGTTTGGCTACTTTTGCTCGCTCGCTCTCCCACTCCGTGTTACGTAGCCAAAAAAACTGCTTGGAGTAGCCCTGGATTGTAAACTGTCATGGTCAAACATATTGATACAACAGTAGCTAAGATGGGGAGAAGTCTGTCCATAATAAAGCGCTGCTCTGCATTCTTAACGGCACTATCAACAAGGCAGTTCCTACAGGCCCTAGTTTTGTCGCGCCTGGACTACTGTTCAGTCGTATGGTCAGGTGCCACAAAGAGGGACTTAAGAAAATTGCAATTGGATGTAAACAGAGGGAAAACATTAATAATATGCAAGTCAATCTCTCCTGGCTCAAGGTGGAGGAGAGATTGACTTCATCACTACTTGTATTTGTGAGAGGTATTGACATGTTGAATGCACCGATTTAACTACTGGCGCACAGCTTGGACACCCATGCATACCCTTACAAGACATGCCACCAGAGGTCTCTTCACAGTCCCCAAGTCCAGACTATGGGAGGCGCAGAACTACATAGAGCCATGACTACATGGAACTCTATTCCACATCAGGTAACTGATGCAATCAATCAAATTAGATTTAAAAAACTGATAAAAATACACCTTATGGAACAGTGTGGACTGTGAAGCAACACAAATATATATACATACATACATACACACACACACACACACACACACACACAGTGAGGGAAAAAAGTATTTGTAACCCTGCTGATTTTGTACGTTTGCCCACTGACAAAGACATGATCAGTCTATAATTTTAATGGTAGGTTTATTTGAACAGTGAGAGACAGAATAACAACAAAAAAATCCAGAAAAACACATGTCAAAAATGTTATAAATTGATTTGCATTTTAATGAGGGAAATAAGTATTTGACCCCTCTGCAAAACATGACTTAGTACTTGGTGGCAAAACCCTTGTTGGCAATCACAGAGGTCAGACGTTTCTTGTAGTTGGCCACCAGGTTTGCACACATCTCAGGAGGGATTTTGTCCCACTCCTCTTTGCAGATCTTCTCCAAGTCATTATGGTTTCGAGGCTGACGTTTGCAACTCGAACCTTCAGCTCCCTCCACAGATTTTCTATGCGATTAAGGTCTGGAGACTGGCTAGGCCACTCCAGGACCTTAATATGCTTCTTCTTGAGCCACTCCTTTGTTGCCTTGGCCATGTGTTTTGGGTCATTGTCATGCTGGAATACCCATCCACGACCCATTTTCAATGCCCTGGCTGAGGGAAGGAGGTTCTCACCCAAGATTTGACGGTACATGGCCCCGTCCATCGTCCCTTTGATGCTGTGAAGTTGTCCTGTCCCCTTAGCAGAAAAACACCCCCAAAGCATAATGTTTCCACCTCCATGTTTGACGGTGGGGATGGTGTTCTTGGGGTCATAGGCAGCATTCCTCCTCCTCCAAACACGGCGAGTTGAGTTGATGCCAAAGAGCTCGATTTTGGTCTCATCTGACCACAACACTTTCACCCAGTTCTCCTCTGAATCATTCAGATATTCATTGGCAAACTTCAGACGGGCCTGTATATGTGCTTTCTTGAGCAGGGGGACCTTGCGGGCGCTGCAGGATTTCAGTCCTTCACGGCGTAGTGTGTTACCAATTGTTTTCTTGATGACTATGGTCCCAGCTGCCTTGAGGTAATTGACAAGATCCTCCTGTGTAGTTCTGGGCTGATTCCTCACCGTTCTCATGATCATTGCAATGACTGGAACGAATTGCAAAAATCTTTGAAGCTGGAGACTCTTATCTCCCTCACTAACTTTAAGTATCAGTTGTCAGAGCACCTTACCGATCACTGCACCTGTACATAGCCCATCTGAAATTAGCCCACCCAACTACCTCATCCCTATATTGTTATTTAATTTGCTCATTTGCACCCCAGTATCTCTATTTGCACATCATCTCTTGCACATATATCATTCCAGTGTTAATACTAATTGTAATTATTTTGCACTATAGCCTATTTATTGCCTTACCTCCATAACTTGCTACATTTGCACTGCTTTGCTTTATCTTGGCCAGGTCGCAGTTGTAAATGAGAACTTTTTCTCAACTGGCTTACCTGGTTAAATAAAGGTGAAATAAAAATTTAAAAAATTAACTCCGAGGTGAGATCTTGCATGGAGCCCCAGGCCGAGGGAGATTGACAGTTATTTTGTGTTTCTTCCATTTGCGAATAATCGCACCAACTGTTGTCACCTTCTCACCAAGCTGCTTCGCGATGGTCTTGTAGCCCATTCCAGCCTTGTGTAGGTCTACAATATTGTCCCTGACATCCTTGGAGAGCTCTTTGGTCTTGGCCATGGTGGAGAGTTTGGAATCTGAATGATTGATTGCTTCTGTGGACCGGTGTCTTTTATACAGGTAACAAGCTGAGATTAGGAACACTCCCTTTAAGAGTGTGCTCCTAATCTCAGCTCTCTACCTGTATAAAAGACACCTGGGAGCCAGAAATCTTCTGATTTGAGAGGGGGTCAAATACTTATTTCCCTCCATTAAAATGCAAATAAATGTATAACATTTTTGACATCCGTTTTTCTGGATGTTTTTGTTGTTATTCTGTCTCTCACTGTTCAAATAAACCTACCATTAAAATTATAGACTGATCATTTCTTTGTCAGTGGGCAAACGTACAAAATCAGCAGGGGATCAAATACTTTTTTCCCCCTCACTGTATACACACACACACACACGCGACAACATACGCACTATACACACACGTATACATGGATTTTGTATTGTAGTGGTTGAGTAGGGGCCTGAGGGCACACAGTGTGTTGTGAAATCTGTGAATGTATTGTAATGTTTTTAAAATTGTATAACTGCCTTAATTTTGTTGGACCCCAGGAAGAGTAGCTGGTGCCTTGGCAGCAGCTAATGGGGATCCATAATAAATACAAATACAAAAGGGGGTCATGTTTTCATGAGCTTGGGTCCCAGGAAAACACAGAATTTCTTATTTGTGTCCCAGGCTGAAAAGGTTTACGAACCCCTGGTCTAAAGAATCCACATGTTCTTATGAAATATGAACACAGAAATAATGGAGTTTTTGAACTTTTATTATGGTTGCAATTTGACACAATTACAATCATGGTCTTGACTCTGACTCGATTTGCTCCTGTCTTGAATCGGTCTCACTTTAGGTGGTCTTGAACACAACACTGGATCGATCCAGTGGCTAGCTAGCAGGGGGGGAAGAGCCTCAATAGCAGGGGTCTCCAACAGGTCGATCACGAGTAGCTTGCCAAACAATTCTGAAAGTACATGCAATTTCCACGTGTTCCACCGCAAACTGTTATACACAAATCTCACAAGTATCAGACACCGCAAGCTCCCAGCTGCTATCTAATCAATAGCAACCATGACATTATCCCACCCCTGGTTAGCCACTATTGGCTTAAAAAGCCAAATCTAACGCAATATCTGCCAATTAATTTCCAGCAATATTGCCCCTGTCTATCACTCTGTGTGTAGCCAGTTGATGTGCTAACAGTCTTGTGGGTTGACAGAAATACTTTCCCCAAAACCTTCTCAATTAAATGTTAACTGCAAAGTAGGCTTACCTGGCAGAAGTATATCAAAAAATTTTGTAGCTCGTAATGATGATACATTTTTTTAAAGTAGCTCTCATGCTTTGTTTGCTATAGCAACCTGCAGTGTTCTGGAACTGTCAACCAGCGCTTGGGTAGTGGTTTTGCTTTACATGGCAGTCAATACGAATAGAACTAATGACCAGAAAACGCCTAAAGTTGCGCTTGACTACCAGGGTTAGTGAATGTAGCATCATGTTTTGTAAAAAAATGTATGGTTTGGAAAAGAGTCTTGCGTTTTTATGCTGGTAACCTGTGTGTAAAAGCAATAATACACTTGAGTCCATGTGTTATGACTGCCTCCTGGCTATGACCATGTCACAGCCATGATAAAAATGTCAACACATGGCCGGCCTTTCATGTATTATTGCTTAAGTAGAGGATAGGAAAGCCAGGCTACAGCGCTCCGCCATGCGAGACTCTCTGACCGAGCTCTGTTACACAACTCCCTCCCCTACCGACCCTGCTATCATTGTTGTATACCACAGTTGTAAAACCCCACCTGTCTGTCTTCCTGTAAACTTTTCATATTCATTGCCTTTGAATCGTACAGTATGTTTCATATATGGCTTTTGTATGCACTAGCTGAACATTAAAAACGTTTAAAAAGTTTTATGGACCAGATACAGCGAGCAGAACTGCATGATCTTCTTGTACTTGCCAGAGTAGCTTAACTTGGCCTAGCCTAACATATATATATATATATATATATTTTCTGTTCTCAGAACTTCTCACAGAGCTTTGCTTCTTGATTGGCAACTGAAGACTGGCTTAGCTCTGAACACTGCATGGCCTCTCTCTGACTCTGTAATGCTTACAAATTATTCTCACATTTAGCACACATTATGAGCAATTTTTCACATCATTAATCTCTTCATATTAGTCAGGGTAGAGCTACGGTACAGTGACTACTACCCTATGTCACACTACTGTACTGCTTGTCCCGCTCTCTCTGTCCTCCGGGCAGTAGCCTAATGTAGCCCCTTGAATGTTTATTTTCTTGTACGTGTGGAGACTTTTGGATAATGGCATGATAAACAAAACACAATTCTTAGTGTTAGGCCTATGTTTATCAAGAGTTAAAATAGCTTTTTATTAAATTGTTCCCTTTAATTGTTTAGAGAAATGTGATATCTGTGTGTAATTCATGGCATGAAATTGGGCATTCCACTCTACCTGTTCAATTGATCTGAGAGCAGATTATCTTCAAATACTACTCATGGACATGAGGCTTAATTAACTGTGCTGTTTGTCTATGACCACACCTTCTCGCATTAATGCTTGACATTTTTAAACATTCCTCGGCTGGTATTTTACTGATGTTGCTAAGCAGCGTCTGTGTTTGCAAACATGGCCTGGAGACCTTACTGCGACTTGGCAGAGCCGTCCAGTCTCAACCAAGTCTCAACTTCAGGCATGGCTGACTCACGCATTAGGCTACAGCAGACCACTGGTGCATTTGGCAACACAGAGCCAGCCTGTCAAGCACATCCTTACTGTGCTGAGGAGAAAACACTTTTCCACCATCTTTCGCTTTGTCTAGCTGTCTCAGTCAGAAGTCCCAGCCTCACCTAACTCGCAGCATATCTGCCAACTGCCAAGATCTGCAGCCGTGACCCTGCGCTGACCCTTGATGCAGGGGCCGTAGCGCGTAGCAGAATGTCCCAGAATGCATTGCTCCCCGCCAGGAGGGAGAGTGGTCATTATGCATTCTGGTCAGGCAGACTGGCGTGTTGACCAAACTGGAGTAGCAGTATGTTTGTCTGACTCAGAGTGAAGCCCAGGGTCCAATGGGTGGGACAGGCAGAGCCTGTGATGCGCAGGCCAGGCTAAGCTAGGAGTGTGTCTGTCTGGGGGCTGGGGCTGGAGCTGGAGCTGGGGCTGTGGCTGCTCTGCTCTGCTGGCAAAAACCTGTCACTGCAGGAACAAACTGCTCATTATCCATGCATAGTTCCATCCTACTCATCCATCTGTGTATGATGTGTGGTAGACCTGGGAAGTTTTGTCTGTTAGCAGCAGATGGATCACTCGGACAGAGGGGAACCCTGTTGACTTTATTTATTCAACCGTACTTCAGACGAAATGGAACAGGTATCATATGTACCCCCCTCAGCATCTTTGCACTAACAAGAGACTGATTAGCTTACTGTGATAATTAGCCATGGTCCCGCACACACTCGGGACCAATCAGGCCCCACTCTGCTCTGACTGAGCCAGGACCCTGGTGAGCTCTGCTGTTCACAATAGACCACAAGTCAATGATTGCCTCCCCCATTCTGTAGAGTTGGCTCCCTCCAGACAAGGGACCATATGGTGCCATCAGACACACAGTAGGGAGAGACTGGTTTTAATTGAACATTTGGAGTGGTCCTCAATTAGCCGGTCATCCACTTGTCGCCACGATTTGTTCCTGACTAAAGCTGTTTTATGCATCTTTGCTACCACACCGACATCTTGGCACCATAGGGAGCTAAAATGTCTGTCTCTAAATGTGTCTTCCTGTATCATGCCTTTTTAAGATAGTGTTATTTCTGGAGTTGGCGAGTGTGATCTGCATTGGATCACAAGCTGTCCGTATGGAATACAGGTTCAGGCAGCTTGATGGAAACTCATACAGGTTATAGCAATGTTCTGTACTGGGCTGCTGTATGCCAGCTGTTTCCACTCTGTGTTCCCTCAGCCTTGGTATAATGAGGACATACAAGACTGGGGTCACATTTAGCCCTTTTCACACTACTGAGCTGAGCTGAAACAAACTGTAGGCCTACTGTGCTAGCACAGTACGGTTTAGGGCGGCATGATGGTGCGAAAAAGGGCAATACTGCCTACTGTGCCACTAAAGCTGATAGGCATTAGGCAACCTTCAGACCACACAAACAGATCTAGACCAAGAGGGCTCAAACTGCACAGGCCGACATGGCCACCATGCCAAAACATCAAATGATTAAGGACATTTTATGCAATTTATCGCTTTACAAATGTCCAAATTCCATGGCAATTCCCCACAGCTCCCAGCTGGCTGAAGGCCTAATCTGTCCTGTGTCACACACTGTAGTGGGTTTATGCTTTTGGCAGGACAATACGCTAGATTGTTCAGATGACCTGGGTTTTTATCTCTCCCTCTACATCAGTTTATATACCAGCAGCACACACTCATATTGTGTGGAAAAGCCATAGAGGAGCATGGAAGAAATCCTGTGAGGCTTTAAGTGTTGTTCTGTGGCCATATTGTCCCATACAGCTGTTATGGCATTACTCCTCACTGTTATGGTATACATTTTCAGAGCTTTGTGTGGAAAAAGCTGAATAAGCATCATGTTATTCATAAAGGATAACCCCTTTTTCTTATAGCATGTATGTACTCCTAGCTCAGTCGCTCAGAACACACTTTCTCATAGGGGTTTGTTTTGTGTGTTACTGTTAACCCACTGGTCCCTACTAGGGTGATGAAGAGGTCAACAGGAGAAGGTGTCTCTGTTTGGGTTGGACTCTGTGGACTAGGCATTTGGCCTCCCAGAGGAAATGGTGGTTGATTTTAAGTGCCTACAGTGCTGCCTGCCATTACAGAGAAGCACTGTGGTAGATCCCCAGTCGTGGGAGGGTGGGCATACAGGGCCTTGGGGGCTTTCATTCCCTAAAACTAAGTCACCCTTGTTGAGTATTTTGACGAAACGGCCCTCACACTGAGGAAGAACCATTTCCCATTTTCCCAGTTTGTGTTGGTTTGAGAAACAAGCAGATTGGAGTATGAAGATCATAGGTTAGAAGGTGAGGTTCAGTATAGTAGTAGTGGCAATAGCGTGGCTAATTCCCCTCGCTAACATAGATGGAACAAATAAGGACAAATGCATAGCAGAACAATGAATTGAATGTATAGCCTACCCATTTAACTTTTACTGCCAAGGTTCTTCCCTCTTTTAGATCCAGCATGGGGGGGCATACATGGGCTGTGTGCCTGACTGCCTGTAGCATGGTAAGGAGGTTGGTGATGGGAGGATCTGGGCTTGTATTCCACAAGGGTTAATAGTGGAAGAAGTGTTGCATATTATCTGCCTGTGTCACAGTGCCACACCCCTCCACAGGAAGAACTTCCTGCCTGACTGACACGAAAGATGATCTACTATATTGACAAGATAGCCGAGTGACCGCTCTAAAAATGGAAATACATGTCCTCAATGATTGAAGGAAGGCGAGATCATGCGTATCTGCCCTCTCTAGCCAATGAGCGGGCAGATACACATGTAAACAACGGGCACAACTAAGTCGTTTTTTGCAAAGTGGCCGGAATGCCACATGCATCAACTTGTATCAGTAAATTGATCAACTAAGCCTCCTGTAATTCGACACTATCCTAGACCTCCATACAAAAATGGGGATTATCTCACAGGGACATATTTGGGGCGGGGTAAATCCTCTCACTTCTCTTCTGCTGACACCGCCACCACCACATGCCCTGCTTCATCAGTGAATTAGGATGGGAATGGGACATGGGTAGTGAAGGGTGTGAATAGTAGATAGCCTAGTTCTGCCAGGTGGTTGTGCATCATATCAGCGGATCATGGCTCGACTACACAAATCATCATCAGAAGTTCAGGCAGGTCAGTTAAATGAGAGACTTCCTTCTCAGGCTAAACTAAAAAGATGTAGGTGAGATGCCATACTATGTTCCAGAGAAGGGATGTGGCTATATGATGTAGGACCTAGTTTCTCCTCCCTTACCTGGTTGCCTCAGCAACACTGTATTTCATCTGTTGAAGTAAGTCTGTTTAATTGCCAAATCAGGTGTAAAAGGAGAGGTGATTTGAGTTGTTGAATAACAATGTATTAATCTAGTCAACCTGGACTTAGGGCTGGGTGATATGGCCTAAAACTCATATCTCGAAGAAAAAAAAATCAAACTTATGTGGTCCTCTGTAGCTCAATTGGTAGAGCATGGCGCTTGTAACGCCAGGGTAGTGGGTTCGATCCCCGGGACCACCCATACGTAAAAATGTATGCACACATGACTAAGTCGCTTTGGTTAAAAGCGTCTGCTAAATGGCATATTATTTATATTATTATGGGTGATTAATATATATAATTTTTTTTCTCTAAGCTTTGTTTTACAATTAAAGGTAAAATACACTCCATTTAAAACAGTCAGCAATAATCTAATGAATTCAGAGTTTGTGAAATTATACCTAGGCTGAATATATGCCTTCCACTAATAATTTTATTATTTTATAAAAATAGTTGTACCTGCTTTTTTTGTTGCAATAATCACTGATCTGGCTTTCAGGTCTGTCTATAAAAATGCCCTTTTTGTAACAAATTTAACCAGAACCATGCATAATACACATTCACTAATAATGTAGCAGGCATTAACACCGGTCTCATAAACGATCTCTCAAGCACAAGGCCACGTGCTAGTGAGTAGCCAGCTAATATTTATATTTCATGTTTAGCCAATTTGGATCTAGGTATAATTTCACAAGCTCTGAATTCTGCTAACAAGGCAAAACAGTTGAATTGTTATGAAAACAACCTTCTGTCCGTCTCCAACTGTTTGAACAGCATGCTAGCCTGTCCACTTTGTTCAGATGTTGAAATCAAGTGGCCTACCTTATTTCTCAGAATGTTTTATGCTTATTGCACATTTATAAAACACAGACTAAAAAGCTAGTATAACAATCTTTATTTGACTCAAATGCTGCTAGCGATACGTGTTACTGTAATGCGCGCGTGACAAACTGAGCATTAATTTTCCAGAATTAATGTTCATTGGTACATCCGTTTTAGTAGCATCTACCTGCTCGAAATTTGAGGAGTTGAAACATAAACAGGGTATGGTTTGAAATGTTAATTTCTCTATTACAGTAAAATAATGTCTCTGTGTTTCGGTGTCCATATGACCGATTTTTGACAAATGCAAATAGCGAGTTGGAACCGTTTGTCAGAGGAAGACGTGATCTCTCATATTTGTTGTTGTGAGAGGGGAGGGCCTTTGAGGAAGAGGCGAATCGAGAGGTTTCACTCTCGCCAAAATCAGTCCAAAATTAGCTTAATGCGTTTCTATACGCTTGTTGCTTATTTTGAACCTAAACTTGTCGCCTGCGTTCCCGCCTTTGGGACAACGACTCCCATTGTTAGGGCGGAGACATGAGCATCTCGTCATTATGTACAGATCTCTGGTGTAAATGGGAACGTGCACAGCACAGAAGGAGCGAACGAGACGAGACCAGAAAGACAACATGAGAACAAGCGGCCATAAACGATCATAAAAACGAAAAACCTTGATTCTGCGATACCGGCATTTGGAATATCGCGCAAAAACATTAATTCAAATTAATTCGATATCGTCCAGCCCACACTACAGTATCACACCTGTCTGCACGAAATTGTGGTTGTTGTTGTTTAGTCTTTGCACTCAATGATAGAATGATGGCAGCATTCACTTTTCTGCTGCAAGAGGTACTATAGGCTTAGTTGATAAACTAAGACAAAGTGGCCCAGTTAGTTTTGTGATTAGTTATGGGCATTTCCATGGTAACGAAATTACGGTGAGACTCAGATTTGTCACTTTAAAATGTATACCAAACAAAAACCATTGAAAAACCAAAGTTTAACAAACCATACAACTCTATGCACAAGGACTACTTTTAAGAATTTACACAGAACATTTGACAAAAACACATTTACAGGAGTTGTATGGTTTTTAAACTTTGAAATCAATGTTTTTTGTTTGGCATATATTTTAAAGACAAAAATTGGAGACATCCTAATTCCGTTACCGTCGAATTCCCCTTATCCTCCCGCTATCTTTGAAAACTAGGTTACTGCTGATTGGCTGCTCAGAGATGTGACTTCACTTGTAGCTGTTAAAACAATTTATGTTTTCCAAAGCTCTCATCTGTTGACAGATTTCATTACTGGGTGAGAATTTCAACTGAACCAGCTACACAGTCCCTGACTGTTTCATATTTGAATTGGACATGTCTTATTTTTGTTGGGAAATGGCACTTAAGTAGGTGGGCTATTCAATGGATAAAACATGGTTCTTGTATTTCTAAGTTTGATAGTTGGCATAATGCAAGATGAAACGAAAACAAATGAAATGTGATGAGAGGTGTGAGCCTTGTGTGGAATGTTATGTCAAACATGTTCATGTGCTAGGGCAGGGCTTAAAGAAATATCCATGTATATGCCTAGATATGAGGATATTTGAGGATTACCTTTCCTCCCTGTCAAGCCAAGAGTTTTATCTCTTGGTTTTATTAGACTGTGATTACACTTTAACCTTCATGGCAAAGCCTACGCTAACATTATTTTCCATTCCAGTAATTCACTCAGGGAGGATTTGCTTGCCCAGCTTTGCTATTATCTCTTTCTCTGTCTTGCTCTCTCGGCCTACAATCTCTGCCTACTCTCTGTTATTATCTAGTTCCTCGTTGCCAGTGTGTAAGGAAGTACACAATAGCCAGTGTAGGCCAAATTCTGGTGGTGGAACAAAGGAATGATACAGCTGAGCTATGCTCATTGCTCAACTCTAGATAATTGGCGCCCTTGCTGGCACATGTCTGCTGAATGTCAGCCTGGTCTTGTGTCAGAGGGATGGGGAAGGAGGGTTAGTCTGATCTGCCACATGGCTCCTCTCTCTGAATGTACTGCTGCTGTAGAACCTTACCTTAGGCTACGTCCCAAATGGCACCCTATTGCCTATATAGTGCACTACTTTTGACCAGGGCCAATAGGGAATAGGGTGACATTTGGGATGCATACTTTGACTGAGGCTGAGCCTCACACATCTGGGAGGGGAATGTGTAAAGGGCTCAGTCACACATGCAATCAATCTGTCTTGCAGAGTAGCAGCCACAGCTAGGGGACAGGACGTTCAAGGCACCCATGTCTCACAAGCAGTAAACACGTACTCATGTGGGAGCTGCAGCCTTTCTATTTCTCAGCCATGCTGCACCGTGTGAAATTCTGTGTTTTTGTGTTTTCTTTAGGCCTAATGCAACCAGGAGAAAGAGTTGTCACTTGAGATGTTATAGGCATAAATTCCTTGACTGCTTGGTTTTGTCTTTTCCCTTTGATTGTGAGTGACAGTTTCCAAACTAAAACCCCAACTTTTCTCTCCCCCCGGTCCACTATCCAGATATGTTCAGGCGAGTTGTGCGAGCGAGCAAATTCCGTCATGTCTTTGGCCAGGCGTTGAAGAATGACCAGTGCTACGACGACATCAGAGTGTCGCGGGTCACATGGGACAGCTCGTTCTGCGCCGTCAACCCCAAGTTTGTCGCCATCATCATAGAGGCCAGCGGGGGCGGGGCCTTCCTGGTCCTCCCTCTTAACAAGGTGAGTCGGATTATTGACTATAAAAACTGCATTGTGTGGATCTGTCAGTGGGTTTCACAAGGAAACGTATGTCAAGCAACAGAGGTTTATACATTCATATGGGCATGTGCTATTGCTGCCTGAGCAGATTTGGGCTTTGGCCTCGTTTGACCTGTCCTTACTACGTCTGTGGCTTTGACACACACTTCCCACACACACACCTCCCCCTGGGGACATGACGGAGTGTGTGTGTCTGCGTGGCTTTGGCCTGGGCCAGCCCCTCCCCCTCCTCCTTCCCAGAGTCAGTTCCAACACGCCCTGTTTGCAGGGAACAACCAGGCACGTCACACACAGCACAATTTACTGCTCAGATAGACCCACACACATCCAGGGGAAATCACACATTGGCCACCTACAAATCCCAACTCTGCAGTTTAAAAATTACGTTTTGTGTGTGTTCGGGAGCCTACATATTTCCCTTAGTCATTCATGCGGAAAAAGCAGCAGCATATTGTGTGTCAGCAGCATCACATAGGCATGTTTCAGGTTGTGGACAGACAGGGATTTTTAGCTGTGTGACTGGTCTCTGGTGGCCTGGCTGAGCGGGTGAGATTGAAATGGATTCTAACAAGCTGGGTTGCTCAGCAGTGCAGGCAGGCAGCAGTACATACTGGTGGTGGTCAGTGGAGAGAGACTGCAGTCTGACTGGTCCAGATGTGGGAGACCGATACTACAGATTCACTATTCTGAGGAAGATCCAATATTAGTGCTATCTTTGTATCAATTCAGTGTCTTGTTAGTAACTCAAGTCTGTGTTCACTTCTCCTATATTTTGAATAGAAAGAAAGTAAAGGCCCTGTCAGCTCAGCGGCAGTTCAGCTTTAATGACAGGACCTTAAATTAACCTGCTGTCAAAGATTTACAGTTCATTTTTATGTATTTTATCTTCTCTTAGGGAGGGACAATACAGTACCATAAAATGCTGTAGCAGATAACATCCACCTTTTTGTTCTTTGTGCCTGTTGGCTCTTTCCTATATCCTCAGCGGCCGGGTGACCTGTGTGATAATGTACTTACCGTGGCGATGATCATTTTTATGTCTCTGCATCCAGTATGAAGGAAGTTGGAGGTAGTTTCGCAAGCCATTGCTAACTAGTGTTAGCGCAATGACTGGACGTCTATGGTAATAGCTAGCATGATAGTGCCTTCGGAAAGTATTCAGACCCCTTGACCTTTTCCACATTTTGTTACGTTACGGCCTTATTCTAAAATGGATTAAATAAATACAAATCTTCAGCAATCTGCACACAATAACCCATAATGAATAGAAATGTTTGCTAATTTATTGTAAACAGAAATACCTTATTTACATAAGTATTCAGACCCTTTGCTATGAGACTCGAAATTGAGCTCAGGTGCATCCTGTTTCCATTGATCATCCTTGATGTTTCTACAACTTGATTGTAGTCCACCTGTCGTATATTCTATTGATTGGACATGATTTGGAAAGGCACACAACTGTCTATATATGGTCCCACAGTTGACAGTGCATGTCAGGGCAAAGACCAAGCCATGAGGTCGAAGGAATTGTCCGTAGAGCTCAGAGACAGGATTGTGTCGAGGCACAGATCTGGGGAAGGGTACCCAAACATTTTTGCAGCATTGGAGGTCCCCAAGAACAGTGTCCTCCATCATTCTTAAATGGAAGATGTTTGGAACCACCAAGACTCTTCCTAGAGCTGGCCGCCAGGCCAAACTGAGCAATCGGGGGAGAAGGGCCTTGGCCAGGGAGGTGATCAAGAACCCGATGGTCACTCTGACAAAGCTCCAGAGTTCTTCTGCGGAGATGGGAGAACCTTCCAGAAGGACAACCATCTCTGCAGCACTCCACCAATCAGGCCTTTATGGTAGCGGCCAGATGGAAGCCACTCCTCAGTAAAAGGCACATGACAGCCCGCTTGGAGTTTGCCAAAAGGCACCTAAAGACTCTCAGACCATGAGAAACAAGATGTCTGGTCTGATGAAACCAAGACTGAACTCTTTGGCCTGAATGCCAAGCGGCACGTCTGGAGGAAACCTGGCACCATCCCTACGGTGAAGCATGGTGGTGGCAGCATCATGCTGTGGGGATGTTTTTCAGCGGCAGAGACTGGGAGACTAGTCGGCATCAAGGCAAAGATGAACGGAGCAAAGTACAGAGAGGTCCTTCAAGAAAACCTGCTCCAGTGCGCTCAGGACCTCAGACTGGGGTCAAGGTTCACCTTCCAACAGGACAACGACCTTAAGCACACAGCCAAGACAACACAGGAGTGGCTTCGGGACAAGTCTCTGAATGTCCTTCAGTGGCCCAGCCAGAGCCCGGACTTGAACCCAATCGAACATCTCTGGAGAGACCTGAAAATAGCTTTGCAGCGACGCTCCCCATCCAACCTGACACAGCTTGAGAGGATCTGCAGAGAAGAATGGGAGAAACTCCCCAAATACAGGTGTGCCAAGCTTGTAGCGTCATACCAAAGAAGACTTGATGCTGTAATCGCTGCCAAAGGTGCTTGAACAAAATACTGAGTAAAGGGTCTGAATACTTATGTAAATGTAATGTTTTATATTAAATAAATTAGCAAAAATGTCTAAACCTGTTTTTGCTTTATCATTATGGGGTATTGTGCGTACATAGATGAGGGAAAAATATCATTTAATCCATTTTAGAATACGGCTGTAACGTAACAAAATGTGGAAAAAGTCAAGGGGTCTGAATACTTTCCTAAGGCACTAAGTCCAGTCATTGGGCTAACGCTACACTATATACACAAAAGTATGTGGACACCCCTTCAAATTAGTGGATTTGGCTATTTCGGCCACACCCATTGCTGACAGGTGTATAAAATTGAGCACACAGCCATGCAATCTCCATAGACAAACATTGGCAGTAGAATGGCCTTACTGAAGATCTGTGACTTGGAACCGTAATAGGATGCCAGCTTTCCAACAAGTCAGTTCGTCAAATTTCTGCCCTGCTAGAGCTGCAACAACTGCTCAGCCGCGAAGTGATAGGCCACACAAGCTCACAGAGCGGGACCGCTGAGTGCTGCAGCGCGTAGCACATATACATTGTCTGTCCTTGGTTGCAACACTCACTACTGAGTTCCAAACTGCCTCTGGAAGCAGCGTCAGCACAATAACTGTTTGTCGGGAGCTTCGTGAAATGGGTTTCCATGTCCGAGCAGCCGCACACAAGCCTAAGATCACCATGCGCAATGCCAAGCGTCGGCTGGAGTGGTGTAAAGCTTGCCGCCATTGGACTCTGGAGCAGTGGAAATGCGTTCTCTGGAGTGATAATCACGCTTCAACATCTGGCAGTCTGACGGACGAATCTGGGTTTGGCAGATGCCAGGAGAACTCTACCTGCCCCAATGCATAGTGCGAACTGTAAAGTTTGGTGGAGGAGAAATAATGGTCTGTGGCTGTTTTTTCATGGTTCGGGCTAGGCCCCTTAGTTCCAGAAAGGGAAATCTTAACGCTATAGCATACAATGACATTCTATACGTTTCTGTGCTTCCAGCTTTGTGGCAACAGTTTGCGGAATGCCCTTTCTTGTTTCAGCATGACAATGCCCCCATGCACAAAGAGCGGAAATGGTTTGTCGAGATTGGTGCAGAAGAACTTGACTGGCCTGCCCTGACCTCAACCCCCTATCGAACACCTTTAGGGTGAATTGGAACGCCGACTCCGAGCCAGGCCTAATCCCCCAACATCAGTGCTTCACCTCACTTATGCTCTTGTTGCTGAATGGAAGCAAGTCCCCGCAGCAATGTTCCAAGGTCTAGTGGAAAGCCTTCCCAGAAGAGTGGTGGCCGTTGTAGAAGCAAAGGGGGGACCAACTCCATATTAATGCCCATGATTTCGGAATGAGATGTTCGACGAGCAGGTGGCCACAGACTTTTGGTCATGTAGTGTAGTTAGCAATTTCCTTCAAACTGCATGCAGAGACTCAAAAATGGATCCACGAGTTCATCTGACTAGTGGGAAGTAGATAAAGGGCTTCATTGCCAAAATCCTGAAGTATCCCTTTAAGGGTATTAAAGTGTATTTTTAGAGGAAAGCATCCAAACTGGCTTCAGATATTTGATACAAGCAGGATGATGATGAGGTGACGTCTGAGAGACTTGGACACACATGAAGGCAGACATGGGACCTAGGAGGACAGGATAGGGTGGGGAGTGTTACAATGCCTTTGGAAGCTAGGCTATTCCTGATGGACAGCAAAGGCCAGCCAGACAAGCCTTTTTTTTCAGCTTTGCCCCTTTTAACAGCAAGGTTGTTTTCCAGTGAAAATGTCTGTTTTGCATACAGTAAATAAACCTACATTTGCATTTCAGATTTCACTACAGGGAGGACAAACAGTGTTAGTGTCTGAGCCACTGGGATGATTGTGTCAGCTCTCCCGGAGTGAGGTTTCCTAACCCTCACTATAGGTTGGCTGGCTGGCTGTCTCATTTATCATAGCGTTGTGTACAACACAAACTAAACCAAAGGCCTCTGGGGACAGGACCTCTCTGTGCTGCTCAGCTCCATATAAGGGCCTTAAAGAGCTCAGACCACTTTGCTCTACCCTCAACTTGGAGATGAACAGCATTTTGACAGTGTATGGCTGTAAACAGTTGACTGAACACCCCCTCCTGGGGTCATGCAGGGCCTATAGGTTGGCATGCTTTCTCTCTATATTCAGCTATTAATAGGCTACATTAGGTTATGATGTATAAAAAAACTGTAATATAATTGAACAACGCAAGTCATTAACCTATTCTTGCATTGAATTGATGCATTCATTTCTTTTTAAAAGTATGTCATTTTGAGATGTTTTTTTTGTTACATCAAAATAGGACTCTGCCCTTTTTAAGACAAATGTTCCAAAAGAGACATTGACTGGCTACAGAAGGTGAGCCAAGACCAATGCTAGGCTTCTTTTTGCAGACTACCAGTAGGCAGCATATTGCTAGTATGTTCACTATTGAATGTTTACTTTTGTAAATCACTTTCTGTAAAATAAGCTCAGAGTGGATCAATGCTTGGGACAGCTTGCGTGTGCTGTGTGAAGGCATCAACTCATGTAGGCCTACAGTGGCTTGTGAAAGTATTCACCCCCTTGGCATTGTTCCTATTTTTTTGCTTTACAACCTGGAATTAAAATGGATTTTTGTGGGGTTTGTATCATTTGATTTACACAATATGCCTACCACTTTGAAGATGCAAAATATGTTTTATTCTGAAACAAACAAGAAATAATACAAAAAAAGCAGAACTTGAGCGTGCATAACTATTCACCCCCCCAAAGGCAGTACTTTGTAGAGCCACCTTTTCCAGCTGTAATTGCTGCAAGTCTCTTGGAGTATGTCTCTGGAAGACTGAAACAGATTTCCCTCAAGAACTTCCCTGTATTTAGCGACATCCATCATTCCTTCAATTCTGACTAGTTTCCCAGTCCCTGCTGATGAAAAACATCCCCACAGCATGATGCTGCCACCACCATGCTTCACTGTGGGGATGGTGTTCTCAGGGTGAAGAGAGGTGTTGGGTTTGCGCCAGACATAGCGTTTTCCTTGATGGCCAAAAAGCTCAATTTTAGTCTCATCTGACCAGAGTACCTTCTTCCATATGTTTGGGGAGTCTCCCACATGCCTTTTGGTGAACACCAAACGTGTTTGCTTATTTTTTTCTTTAAGCAATGGCTTTTTTTCTGGCCACTTCCAAAAAGCCCAGCTCTGTGGAGTGTACAGCTTAAAGTGGTCCTATGGACAGATACTCCAATCTCTGCTGTGGAGATTTGCAGCACCTTCAGGGTTATCTTTGGTCTCTTTGCCTCACTGATTAATGCCCTCCTTGCCTGGTCCGTGAGTTTTTGTGGGTGGCCCTCTCTTGGCAGGTTTGTTGTGGTGCCGTATTCTTTCCATTTTTGAATAATGGATTTAGTGGTGCTCTGTGGTATGTTCAAAGTTTCTGATATTTTTTTTATAACCCAACCCTGATATGTACTTCTTCACAACTTTGTCCCTGACCTGTTTGGAGAGCTCCTTGGTCTTCATGGTGCCGCTTGCTTGGTGGTGCCCCTTGCTTAGTGGTGTTGAAGACTCTGGGGCCTTTCAGAACAGGTGTGCATATACAGTTGAAGACGGAAGTGTACATACACCTTAGCCAAATACATTTAAACTCAGTTTTTCACAATTCCTGACATTTAATCCTAGTGAAAATTACCTGTTTTAGGTCAGTTAGGATCACCACTTTACTTTAAGATGTGAAATGTCAGAATAATAGTAGAGAGATTTATTTAAGCTTTTATTTCTTTCATCACATTCCCAGTGGGTCAGAAGTTTACATACACTCAATTAGATTTTGGTAGCATTGCCTTTAAATTGTTTAACTTGGGTCAAACGTTTCAGGTAGCCTTCCACAAGCTTTCCACAATAAGTTGGGTGAATCTTGGCCCATTCCTCCTGACAGAGCTGGTGTAACTGAGTCAGGTTTGAAGGCCTCCTTGCTCGCACACGCTTTTTCAGTTCTGCCACCAACTTTTCTATAGGATTGAGGTCAGGGCTTTGTGATGGCCACTCCAATACCTTGACTTTGTTGTCCTTAAGCCATTTTGCAACAACTTTGGAAGTATGCTTGGGGTCATTGTCCATTTGGAAGACCCATTAGCGACCAAGCTAACTGATGTCTTGATGTTGCTTCAATATATCCACATAATTTTCCTTCCTCATGATGCCATCTATTTTGTGAAGTGCACCAGTCCCTCCTGCAGCAAAGCACCCCCACAGCATGATGCTGCCACCCCCGTGCTTCACGGTTGGGATGGTGTTCTTCGGCTTGCAAGCATTCCCCTTTTTCCTCCAAACATAACGATGGTCATTATGGCCAAACAGTTCTATTTTTGTTTCATCAGACCAGAGGACATTTCTCCAAAAAGTACGATCTTTGTCCCCATGTGCAGTTGCAAACCGTAGTCTGGCTTCTTCCTTGCTGAGCGGCCTTTCAGGTTATGTCGATATAGGACTTGTTTTATTGTGGATATAGGTACTTTTGTACCTGTTTCCTCCAGCATCTTCACAAGGTCCTTTGCTGTTGTTCTGGGATTGATTTGCACTTTTCGCACCAAAGTACGTTCATCTCTAGGAGACAGAACGCGTCTCCTTCTTGAGCGGTATGACGGCTGTGTGGTCCCATGGTGTTTATACTTGCGTACTATTGTTTGTACAGATGAACGTGGTACCTTCAGGCGTTTGGAAATTGCTCCCAAGGATGAACCAGACTTGTGGAGGTCTACAATTGTTTTTTCTGAGGTCTTGGCTGATTTCTTTAGATTTTTCCATGATGTCAAGCAAAGATGCACTGAGTTTGAAGGTAGACCTTGAAATACATCCACAGGTACACCTTCAATTGACTCAAATGATGTCAATTAGCCTATCAGAAGCTTCTAAAGTCATGACATCATTTTCTGGAATTTTCCAAGCTGTTTAAAGGCACAGTCAACTTAGTGTATGTAAACTTCTGACCCACTTCTTACCCACACCCACTGGTGATACAGTGAATTATAAGTGAAATAATCTGTCTGTAAACAATTGTTGGAAAAATTACTTGTCATGCACAAAGTAGATGTCCTAACCGACTTGCCAAAACTATAGTTTGTTAATAAGAAATTTGGTTGAAAAACAAGTTTTAATGACTCCAACCTAAGTGTATGTAAACTTCCGACTTCAACTGTATATACTGAGTTCATGTGACACTTAGATTGCACACAGGTGGACTTTATTTAACTAATTATGTGACTTCTGAAGGTAATTGGTTGCACCAGATCTTATTTAGGGGCTTCATAGCAAAGGGATTGAATACATATGCACGCACCACTTTTCCGTAATTTATTATTTAGAATTCTTTGAACGAAATTATTTTTTCATTTCACTTCGCCAATTTGGACTATTTTGTGTATATCCATTACATGAAATCCAAATAAAAATCAATTTAAATTACAGGTTGTAATGCAACAAAATAGGAAAAACGCCAAGGGGGATGAATACTTTTGCAAGGCACTGTACTTCTCCAAGTTGTGACTTGCGGCAGCGTGGTGGTGCTTGAATGAACTGCCGATCATATTGCTCAAATACAAATGGCAAGACTTTTCCGTGTTTAGTCTACAATGGTGGACTGTGACAGAGCAGGTAAATGTTGAACTGGAACGCAAAAATGTGCTGAGAAGTTATGGCCAGTAAAAACATGTCGGGCCAGTGACTGACGAGATCCACTGGCCCGACATGTTTTTACTGGCCCTGGGCCATCAGGGCATCGTTATTGTCGGACCCAACCCCCCTCATACTTGGTTTAATTAAAGTGTAGAAGGTCAGACACTCGTTGAAGCCAACAAGGTCTCTGGTCTGGAATGTCCCTCAGTAACCCCATTAGGTGTTATTACAGTGTCATAAGTGGTCAGTAGTAGATGTCTGGCTGCAGCAGCAGACACACACAGCCTGGTGGCGTACCTGTATGTCTGGTCCAGCAGTGCCCCAATGTCAGCCAGCCAGAGCCAGATATACCCTGGGTGACATACAGTAAGTTCTGTCTGTCTGTGTGGTTTTGACAGCCTGTAACCTAGGCCTGTAATCCGAGCAGACCATTGGTGGGCCATGTCATCTGACTCTGCTATGGTCTTGGGAAGTGGATCCTCTGGCCTGTCATCACACAGCCTTACACCTCTCAGCACCTTACTCAATACAGCCACCGCCTGCCTGTCCCACTGCCAGCTCCCAGACCCTGGCTGTGTGTCAGGGCTAGACCAATGATTTATATATACACTGACGGGGTGCTGTTTTGAAGCCACTGCGCCTCCATCTTGGCACTCCCCCACTGTTGTAAAAAATATTTTGGAAGCTATAGAAATGCATTTAATGTCTACATTTTGTTTTTGCCACGTTTATTCTATTAGACACCTTAATGCATACTTTTAAATTATATTATGTGACTTAAACATAAAAATTAAAGCATTTAAAAATGTATAACAACATTTTCCTTAAAGTAAAATTATTGGAAAGTTCTAATGTTACTGTGCCCACTACGACATAAAAAAAATACTTAAATACATTTTGTCCTTAAAACATTTAATTGAAATACTATAGAATTCCATTAATTCCTATGGAGGACTGCTTCTTCTTGGGAGTGCTAATATGGCCGACCGGTGGCTTCAAAGCCTCTCGTTGGCCAATGCATAGCATCATCAATCCATGGTTTATACATCATTGGGGTAGACTGGCTTTTGATTTTCTAACTGACTTCTGAGAGAGCTTTCTGCTGTGGGCTGGCAGCATGGCCTAATCTCCCTTTAATGTCCCATCAACAGGCCATGCTCTAAAACACTAAGTAAGAAGAGTTCATATCGTTTCAAATGGCCATTAAGTGTTTTGTTACCACTATGTCAAAATGTAATCTTTCAGAGAAAGGACAGGGACAGGCTGCTGTCTCCGTATAAGCTTACATCTCTATGGCAGCGTGGAAAATACTACTCTGTAAACAGGAACGTTACACAGCATTAATAAACACTGCAGTATCAGGGTTTCAGGGTTGTCTTCTGCAACTGCAGCCTTTTAAAATGGATTTGGAGACTACTTCCTGATTTACAGATGACCTTTCTGATTTTAGTGATGTTATTGAGTTCTAGTTATTCTGATCATGGCTGAGCTGAGTGTGTTTCTTTCTCAACAAAACAGGCAGCCCTAGTGTGGTGGTCATGCTAAATGGCTGTTTGACTGGGACTCAACCCTTACACACCATGTCAGAAGTAACCTATAACCTCTCAGCCTCGTAGCAGGGCACAGGGTTCAGATCAATATGTCTACGCATGTCTGTCTAACTCTCTCTGCCATGTCTTCTCTTTTGCACACACACACACACACACACACACACACACACACACACACACACACACATACACACACTATAGCCCATGTGAGGGTGGATCTGGCCCATCTGCCCATGCTGTGCTGTTCCCAGCCTGTTTGGGCAGCCAGCTGCTCAGAGCCTTTGTCTCTCGCTCACTCCCAGCCAGGCCCTTTGTCATTTCTGCATTCTGCCTGCTGGGGGGGGCTGGAGGTGGAAGGAGGGTGCTGCTCCTTGAATCCAACCCCCAAAATATGGCCCTTCTGATATGCATACTGTGGCCCTAATTTCATCTTCATATGGTCTACCTCCCTATCCACATCCAGTATTGTTGGTGTTAAGTCAGAGAACCACAGAAACCCTCCAAATACGTGTAGGTTTGCGCTTTGACTAAAGGTGTCTTGAGATTTTGCCTTGAGATTCACCCCTCGTACTTTCCTTGCACTTACAGTACCAGTCAAAAGATTGGACACGTACTCATTCAAGGGTTTTTCTTTATTTTTTATTATTTTTTACATTGTAGAATAATAGTGAAGACATCAACTATGAAATAACACATATGGAATCATGTACTAACCAAAAAAGTGTTAAACAAATCAAAATATATTTTATATTTGAGATTCTTCAAATAGCAACCATTTGCCTTGATGACAGCTTTGCACACTCTTGGCATTCTCTCAACCAGCTTCACCTGGAATGCTTTTCCAACAGTCTTGAAGGAGTTCCCACATATGCTGAGCACTTGTTGGCTGCTTTTCCTTCACGCTGCGGTCAAACTCATCCCAAAACATCTAAATTGGGTTGAGGTCAGGGGATTGTGGAGGCCAGGTCATCTGATGCAGCACTCCATCATTCTCCTTCTTGGTAAAATAGCCCTTGCACAGCCTGGAGTTGTGTTGGGTCATTGTCCTGTTGAAAAACAAATGATAGTCCCACTAAGCCCAAACTAGATGGGATGGTGTATCGCTGTAGAATGCTGTGGTAGCCATGCTGGTTAAGTGTGCCTTGAATTCAAAATAAATCACAGACTGTGTCACCAGCAAAGCACCCCCACACCATAACACCACCTCCTCCATGCTTTACGGTGGGAAATACATATGCGGAGATCATCCGTTCACCCACACCGCGTCTCACAAAGACACGGCGGTTGGAACCAAAAATCTTCAATTTGGACTCCAGACCAAAGGACAAATTTCCACCCGTCTAATGTCCATTGCTTGTGTTTCTTGTTCCAAGCAGTTCTCTTCTTCTTATTGGTGTCCTTTAGTAGTGGTTTCTTTGCAGCAATTCGACCATGAAGGCCTGATTCACACAGTCCCCTCTGAACAGTTGATGTAGAGATGTCTGTTACTTGAACTTTGGGCTGCAATTTCTGAGGCTGGAAACTCTAATAAATTATCCTCTGCAGCAGAGGTAATTCTGGGTCTTCAATTCCTGTGGTGTTCCTCATGAGAGCCAGTTTCATCATAGCGCTTGATGGTTTTTGCGACTGCAGTTGAAGAAACTTCCAAAGTTCTTGACATGTTCCAGATTGACTGACCTTCATGTCTTAAAGTAATGATGGACTGTCGTTTCTCCTTTGCTTATTTGAGCTGTTCTTGCCATAATATGGGCTATCCTCTGTATATCCCCCCCCCCCTACCTTGTCACAACACAACTGATTGGCTGAAACGCATTAAGAAGGAAAGAAATTCCACAAATTAACTTTTAAGAAGGCACACCTGTTAATTGAAATGCATTCCAGGTGACTGCCTCATGAAGCTGGTTGAGAGAATGCCAAGAGAGTGCAAAGCTGTCAAGGCAAAGGGTGGCTATTTGAAGAATCTCAAATCTCAAATATATTTTTATTTGTTTAACACTTTTTTTGGTTACTACATGATTCCATATGTGTTATTTCATAGTTTTGATGTCTTCACTATTATTCTACTACATAGAAAATAGTAAAAATAAAGAAAAACCCTTGAATAAGTAGGTGTGTCCAAACTTTTGACTGTTACTCTGAGTATGAGTGTGCTTGGACACGTTGGCCTGTGCTTGAGCTTGTGGAGCGATGTGTGTGTGAGGCCATAAGGTGCCTGTGGTATTGGTCATTTGTAGCACAGGGATGAGCTGGGTGTGTCTCTGTGTGTAGGAGGTGGTTCCTGTGGCAGGCCATGATGACTCAGTGCCCCTCCTCGCCTCATTGTTGCTGCCTGCATATTTGGCTGCGTCCTGTCAGGACAGAGAGGGATGTGTGGAGGTGTCAGGTGTCTGATTGAACGCATGTCTTCTTCAACCCTCATGCTTTCAATCTCCTCCTTTCTCTCTCTGCGCCTGACGCAATGTAATATATTCCCTCATTTCCATATGAAGGAAGCAGTGGGAGACTGAATGCTGTAGCAACTGCGCTGAGACATTCCTGCTTTGTCCTCTCAATCTGCCTGGCCCAACTCTGTAGAGGGGGAAAGTCTCAATAAACCACAATTGTTATGATTCATATTCCCATGCCTTGAAATCCTTCATTTGATTCAGTCAAGCATTAAATTGTTGAATTCTTCTTGGTGACTGGCTGGCTCAGTAGCCTCTGTGTCTTTATTTCCCATGTGTAATCTCCATGTGTTGGTCAGTGTGTTACAATAAAGTTTTTCAGACTGAGGCAGTAGGTTTCTTCTGTCCATTCTGGGACTCTTTTGGGATAAAACTACAGCCAGGACACTCTGTATATGGGGTCATGTTCTAACCCAGTGGTTCAAACACTCTTTCTTCACCGTAGAGAGAGGAAGATCAGATTTGGCCATGTTTTGTTTGGACCCATCCTCAATCCCCCATTCATCCAGAGCTCACCCTTTTGGCATAAGAGATCTCTCGATGTGTGCACACAAACAAGCGCACACACACACACACACACACACACACACACACAACAGGGTTTCCGTTAGTGGCGCCTGACAGATTTGACCGGCAGCATTTAAATTGACCAGACATTTGAGACATTTACCAGACCCATGTACATTGGGTGCGTATCCTGATTAGGGCGTGCTCAGAACCCACGGTGCTCAGAATGACAGAAATCACATTTACATTATGGTAATTATTCTTAACCAAACATGCCACTCGAGGATGCAATGGCGTGCTTCCTTCTTACCGAATTCCGATACGCACTTTTAAGATGTTAAAGCTGTTCACGTTTACTTTTCCTCAGTCAACTAGACGAGTAACAAACAGTAAAATCACTAGCCTATGTCAATCTACAATCCCCTATAGTAGAAATGTATACCTATTCTATTGGTCAGCTTGTTGTTCTGTGCGAGAAAGAAATGGCCGATTCCAAACAGACTCTGGGACAGTTGTGGGATGATGGATCCCACATTCATCCAACCAGTAGGCCGAGGCTACATTATTTTTGTTTTAAGTAACGAGGCTGATGCAACGGATCAGAACATTTAGCTTAAAATGTTGATAAACTATGAGCGCTGTAATGCTACAAGGCACTAGGCTACACATGTTCCTTCCATAATGCAGTTAGCGGGGGAAAAAACGCATGCCACATGTGAGCGCTTTCATGTGATGGAGATGAAAATATCCGTTGCCGCCACATTTCTATGGTCTGGTTTTGGCTAGGCTACTTTGAAGCAAGGTAAGACATGCCTCATAATATAATACAAAGTAAAACATTCAGTTTTCAAACAATTAAGTATGTTTTCAAAATGCATACTCTCTCCAGCTCATTGCAAAGTGGTGTGTGATGCGCTAAAGCCTCCCTACCGTTGCCTGTACACTTCAATGGTGAATGGGAAGCGTGCTTCAATTACCAGTGGAGAAAGGAAAATACTAGCTCTTTTTTTAATCGTGGCCATCAAAATAGTTTTTTAGCACACGATTGCATTTAGAGTTGTTGCACAATGATTGGGCTTATAAAAGCACATTTCACTCCAGCAGCAACGAAAGAGCTGTTTGAGGCGCTGTAGCAGCAGCTCTCGCGCTGTCTGACAGATTTTCCGCTCAAACTAGGCACTATATGCTGTGCGGGTGTGTTAAATGAGATGTATAACAACTAACAAAAATACATGCAGCAATTAATTCCACTAAATTATGCAAATTAACCTATAGACCGATAAGCACGACCGGTCAAATGTATTTACATCAATGAATGGGCTAAAAAGCAGTATTTTGCAAAGGATTTGTATTTATTCTCACTGACAATTGGCCTGCGGCAATTTTTTTTGTTTTATTGTTTTTTCTCTCTCTTTTTTTTTTTTTGTTGCCAAAAGCCGGCTATTACCCTGACACACACACTATCTCTCTCACACATACACACTCCCTACCTAACTCTTAAACATATGGAAGAGGGGTATTATAAGCGTCTTTGCCCACTGCTCAATCTGTATTCCAGGAGCCCTATAATGCCTCTGCTTTCGCCACTGCTGCAACTGAGTCCTGCTGACTGCAGATTTGACCATATATGGCCATTCACTGCTCACCGCCTGACAGCCTTACAGGACCATTTCCTCCCTGCCTCGTCATTGGCTGCCAGCACTGCCAGTTCTCTGTGATTTCAGGGATAGGCTGGAGATGAGAGAGGGGCCTGGATGAGAAGGGAGATTTGAGTCAAGTGTTGTCTGTCAGCCAGTCCCTCACAGTCCCTCTGTGGATCTCATTGCCATGTTCTGTTTGTTATTAGTGCCATTGATTTTCTAATACAAGGTTAAGACTATGCTTGCTTGGTGCAGTTTTTCATTGTTTTGTATATAATTGCTTTTCCATAATTTTTTTCTGAAAGGCAAAGAAATTGCTTATGAATGGAACATGTGAACATTGAATGAACTAAGTAGAATCTCTCCTCACGATTGGTAAAGTGTTTTGCTGGTTGAGTGACAAAATCATGTCCCTATAAACCTTTTGTTAATGGGGTTTGTAAGACATGCTGGGCCCAGGATTCATTACTCTTTTGATCTCTATATCAAAACAATTTCCCTGAGCAATAGTTTCCCCCTCTCTCTCTGTGTACCTGCAGGCTCTCTCCTAACCTAACTGGGCCTGGGAAGCCACATGTTGGTCTTGGCTCCTGCCCTGTCATCACTCATGTCTGGCCACCTTTCCTCTGCTCTATCCCTCCATTACCATGTTAAAGCTGGAGCAGATCTTCAGCCATGGACAGTCAGAGTAGAGGGCCTCACGGTGGTGTCCTGTCCAGTCTGCCTGTACTGTACCTCCCCTCTCATTGTGCTGCATTTGTCATGGAGACCAGCCCAGGGTCCGACTGGGCAGCAGCCTCAGCTGTGCTCTCAAGGCCATACACTCACAAAGGGAAGCGGAAAGGTGGACCTTTCCATGGTGCTCAGAGGGGAAGCATGCGTGTAAGACCTCTCTTAGTGTGTGAGTATCACATGTTTTGCTGTAAGGATGTGTTTGTGCATGATGCCTCTCTTGGGTTTTAGGGATTCAAAGTGTCAACGTTGATGTCATCGTCCATTTGTTTTGTTATATCTTGTTATGAGGTTCAAGCACATTTTGTGTAACTTCACTTGTTGCTATCCAACAGGTCTGCTTGCTTGACAGACATTCTATCATAGGATATCATACAGCACATAGCCTAGTCAAGGTCCTTGGGTGTTCTGGTCATTTACAGAATACAGTAGTAACATATTGAACACTAATGACAATTGAATAATGTATAGACTGCTGCTTACATTTGGATTGCGTTATTCAATACAGGCTTTAGCTTATATATTTGATGGGTTGCCTCAATTGCGTATGATTTTGACCGTGCTATTCAGCCTTTCTACTAATGTCAGTGGTTTGCTCAACAGGCTGTCAAATATCTCCAACTCCCACCTGTCTACATGAAACACACTCCTACCCAGTCTCCTGTCTCTCCCACTGTGCTCCCACTGGACTGTTTGCCGTGGAGTTGATGATCAGCGGTCTGGTCTGCCATTCCTTGCTTCTTTGCTGGTTTGGTCTGTTTCAGGAGCAGCTCTTATTTTTTTTTTGTGAAAGTGTTCTGTGATGTCACTCAAGGCAGGCATGTAAAGGGGCTGTGCCAAGTAGCTAACTGTCTTTTCTTCACTGTGTTTCTACTTGTAGCCGGTCCTTGTATTCTGCCTGATCTCTAGCTTAGAGCACTATTCTCTACTTACGAGCATCTTTTATCAGCACCTATCCACTTACCTTATCTTCAGCTTTAGCACATTTTCACCTGGCACCTTCTTCTCCGGACTGGTTCCAGTTCCACATAGTTCTGTGGTTACTGAATGACATGAGGGTAAATATTATCACACTGTAATAAGAATCAAGGCTGGCCGTATCTTTTGGCTGCGTTTACACAGGCAGCCCAATTCCAATATTTTTTCCACTAATTTATCTTTTGACCAATCACATCAGATCTTTTCACATCACATATTTTTCAGAGCTGATCTTATTGGTCAAAAGACCAATTAGTTTTAAAAAAAAGTAAAAAATAAAATAAAATAAATGAATTGGGCTGCCTGTGTAAACGCAGCTATACATACCTGCCTCAGGCTGCGTCTCAGGGAGGAGCCAGTCAGTCAGAGCAGAGGCAGGTTGCCACAGGCCAGTCCTCCTACTGCTCCTTATTATCTCTGAGAATCTAGCTTAGTTACCTGTGTTCACCTGAATCAAGGAAGTTGGACTCTGGATAAGAGTGTCTGCTAAATAACCAAAATGGTTATAAAAATAAGCCTGATTTTGTCATTATGCGTTGAGAAGTCGTGGTCTAAAAGAGTAAGATACATGTGTATACGGTCTGTACTCATAAACAGCAGCATGGTGGTGTCGTGCCTGCCTTGGAAGTGTTTGAACAGTTTGGCTAGGATCTGTTTATTGGCAGTCCTTTCCTAACCACAGTGACCTCACCGTACACAAGCATTCCAGCCTTTTGTAGATTATCACAACGCTTTCAAATAATAATTATTCAGGCTTGAAGCGAGATCCTCTCCTGTACTTCTCTGACTGGAATTCCTTATTGTGTATAGCAGAGACAAACACGATTAACACCTCAAAGAGTGGTGCGTTTAACACCCCCGCGGCCCTCTCACTCTCATTAGTCACAGCCATACCAGAGCTGCCTGGGGTGTGGAATGACTGGAACGACAGGCTCTCAGGCCTGCTGGAAGGCACGTCAGCAGCCCTGTGAGCTGTGTGGTAACAGGCCTACAGCAGCCCCTCACTCCTGTTGGGCAATATGTCCCCTATTCACAAGTCAGCCATGTAGATGATTATTGGTTGGGTGACAGTCTGTACTGTACTCCTTTTTAGTTTTTTGGTAAAGAACAACAAAAGCGTGTTGACAAAAGCATATAATTTGAACAGGTGTGTGGGAGTTTCCATGTGAAATGTGAGTCTCCTGTTGAGTGCCGAGGTCCTCCCCAGACCCTGTGCACATAGTCCTAGTCTGCAACTGTGTACCAAATGTCACCCTGTCCCCTATATAATGCCCTACTATTGACCAGAACTCATAGGGCTCTGGAGAAAAGAAGTGCACTCTATAGGGAATAGGATGCCATTTGGGGTAGCCCTAATCTCTCTGGGGTCTGTGAACCAGGCTGCAGCTAGAGGACATGATACTGCTTATGTCAGCGGGAAATACCACTGAGACAGGCAGGCAGCAAATACCACTAAGACAGGCACCCACCTGTGTGTTTTATAAGCCTACCGCTGTATAATGTAGCAGTGTTTGTCATTCACGATCAGCACATACACTGAGTTCACAAAACATTAGGAATGCCTTCCTAATATTGAGTTGCATCCCCTTTTGCCCTCAGAACAGCCTCAATTTGTCAGGGCATGGACTACAAGGTGTCGAAAGCGTTCCACAGGGATGCTGGCCCATGTTGACTCCAATGCTTCCCACAGTTGTGTCAAGTTGGCTGGATGTCCTTTGGGTGGTGGACCATTCTTGATACACACGAGAAACTGTTGAGCGTGAAAAACCCAGCAGCGTTGCAGTTCTTGACACACTCAAACCAGTGCGCCTGGCACCTACTACCATACCCCGTTCAAAGGCACTTGAATCTTTTTGTTTTGCCCATTCACCCTCTGAATGGCACACATACACAATCCATATCTCAATTGTCCCAAGGCTTAAAAATCCTTCTTTAGCCTGTCTCCTCCCCTCCATCTACACTGATTGAAATGGATTTAACAAGTGACATCAAGAAGGGATCATAGCTTTCACCTGGATTCACCGGGTCAGTCTATGTCATGGGAAGAGCCTAATGTTTTGTACACTGTGTATAGACCCATCTACTGCACACACCCAGATTCTAGTCTGTCATCTCACACCTTTGTTGTCCCTGTGAAGAAAAAAATAAAGTATACTGAAAACCTGCAGCTCAACATGTCACAGTCAGATGAAGCCAGGGAAACTACAGCTCTGCTGACAATGAGGACATTATACAACCAACCACCCAGCCTGATGAAAAACATTGGGTGTGTTCCACATTGCAGCCGACTTTAAAGGCGAGTCGAAACTGACTGATGTAGAAATCCCCATGCATCATAAATAACTACTCAATAATATTTGTAGATCAGTCAGTCACAATTTACCCATGATACATCAGTTTTGATACTCTCGAACAAAGCCATTAGCTAGCTGTATGTTGAAGCACTGAGCAAGGCCGAAGCAGCTAAGAGGAAACGGTAGTACTGAGCAGTATCCTGTGCTATTATAGCCTATCCCTCCCTCCCTGGCCCAGAACAGCTGCTGATTATTCTGATGTTAGATTTCCGGGAGTGTTCTCTGGACAGGGCGAGGCATGGACTAGGTCATGTGATTTTAGATTCATACACACTCAGGTATAGCACACTCGCATAGACTTTGATCACTGAGCTTGGAGTTTGTGTCATGGCCCAACTCTGATGTTGTGAGGGACTCTGAGCTGTAGGGAGGGCTGTGAATGTGTCCTGAGCAGTGCGTTGTGGTGTGAACCAATTGACTGTCATCTATGACCACTATACCCATGGCAATGTCTGGCACTCCCAAAATGAGACCTTTTTACCAGATTAATTTTTATTTGTGTTGAACTACTGTTACTCACTGACCATTATTGTAATCGGGTTTTAACCTATGACTGTGTGTGGTGGGTTTTAACCTAAGGCTGTGTGTGGTGGTTTGAACCTAAGGCTGTGTGGTGGTTTTAACCTAAGGCTGTGTGTGGTGGTTTGAACCTAAGGCTGTGTGTGGTGTATTGTGACATGTGAACAGCAGAGTTGAACTGGCCAGTCTTTGTTTTCCCCAGTGCCACAGCAGGCAGGGAAGTAATGGAGAAATATGGAGGAGACTTCAGACAACATACTGACTCATATCCTGTTCTGGTCTGAAATGGCTGTCTGGGTCCTAGTGGCCAGTCTGCTGTTACACAAGCATTTAGACATAGGGCCTAGACCGCCCACTCAGGTTCATTGTTTGTTACCTCTCTCTGTCCACATACGCCTCTATTACATGTTCATGATTCTTCATACTTGAATATTTTTGTTCTCTCTGACTTCACGCTCTGAGGTTATTGTCTGAATGGTTTTGAAGTCAACACTAAAGGCTGTAGTGCCTAATGCTTACAGGTACTGTTATTTTGTTTTCTAATGTCTACAGTAGAGACCTGGAAAAGCTCTTCTCTACCCGTGACTGAATATGTAGCACTTAAATTTAGCCCCTCTGAAACCATTGTTGTCATGGTGCCCAGTCTAATGCTAGAATGGCTGTGGGCAGTGAGTGATTTTCATGAGGCAGACCATTATGCTCTAAGTATGGCTGCAGCCAGCAGGGCTCTCTGTCTCGCTGACATCATCTGACTGTCGGGCCCTGCGGTGGTCTGGTTGGGGAATCAACAGACGGGAGCATGGAAAAGGATGTGTTAGTCTCCCGAATCCAACCCTAACCCCTCTCAGCATCTTCAGAGCTATACGTTACCCAGACTTCACACTGTGGAGAGCACCTGATCCTCCAATCACAATAGGGTCAGAGGTCAAGATATTACCCGCCCTCACAGACCAGCCTTCCCTTTGTCTGGCTCCTTTGTGGTATGTGTGTGTGTGTTGTATGATGACTGGGGAAGTGATTTCTGGCCATCTGGCCTGTGTGTTGTATAAGGGGGTTATATAAGGGGCTCAGATTGGAGGTTAGCTCAGTGTTTCACTTTAAAGAGCAAAAACTAAGCATCTGCTGGCATGCGTCTGATGACGTCATCACCACCAACAACACACCTTAATTTACATATTCAACAAAGATAAGCTCTAATCTAAATGAGTCCTAGGCTGTAGCTATGCAGCAGAATTGCAAACAGAAATAGATTTTTGAGGCTATGACAGTGCTAAGCTGGGGAATCTCTCTCTCTGTTCCCCTCTATGCTCTTAATGCATTAATGGACTGTGTAATTTGGACCGAAACACAGATTTAAATACAGGTAGTCAAAATGTGTCTTGTTAATGTTTGACTGAGCTCCTCCTCCTCGGCTGGAGGTGTCTTCCTGTTCTCGGCTCACAGGGATGATATCAATTGCATACTCCTTGTTTTGTACATCGTCTCTGGTTGGTTGGCCTAACCCTGATTTTATGGTTCAAGTTAAACTTGTGTCAGGTTGTTCCCTCAGATCACCAGGCGTCAATGACATCCGTGACTAATCTCATGTCTGCTTGTGTATCTGCTTGTTTCTCCACAGTCGGGCCGCATTGACAAGGCCTACCCCACAGTGTGTGGTCACACGGGCCCTGTGCTGGACATCGACTGGTGCCCCCACAATGACCAGGTCATCGCCAGTGGCTCGGAGGACTGCACAGTTATGGTAAGGTTACAATCACCCCTCTCCCTCACACGCCTCAGCAGAGACTGTTCCTCTCAGTGGAGCAGTACACTAATGTGTGTTTGTTCATACTTAACCTGTTGCTCTATACACACCCTCTCACCGATGCCAACCGACAGGAGATGACACATTTTGGTTGTGAAAGGCCAGACTGATAGTGTAGGGAAGGGTGCCGAATCAGATGGTGATAGGGTAGCTAAGCATGGGTGCAGGCAGGGCTCGCCCTCTAGTCTGGATTAGATTAGACGCAGAGAGAGACGTGTCGTATAGGAATCAGCTCTGGGGAATGATTTAGCCTTTTTATAGGGCTGAGGTCACTAACTTGTTTGAGGCTGGTGCTGTACTTTTCTCCATATGTCCTTATTTGGGCTGTGAACGGCAGTGATCAGTGTGTGCAGTGTACTTCACTGTGCTCTACCACTTCCCCACCTGTAGGCGTTGACTTCCCCAAGCAACTCTCTGAACACCAGAAAAATACCTCAGTCTGTGAAATGGGTGCAGTGTTCCAAGTGTATTTACAGAAGTTGAACCGCCAAAGGTTCCTCTCTCTTCAGAACTTTTGATATTGCTGCTAGAAATACCCCCTGAATAGGTTCTCTAAAAGTAATGTTGACTTTAGATTAAGTTTCCTGATGTGTTGCTGTTGAGACTCCTGAATCCATAGTGACTTTCAACTTTAGTCTTCATTTCCATAGATCATGTTCTGATTCTGCAATGTTGACCATATTTGTATAGTCTCTACTGGCTGTTTTGTCAGGAGGAAGTAAGCTACTCAGTATGTACATAAGTATGGTGAGTGACTTTAGATCTCTGCTGCCACCTTGAGTCTCATGGTTGTAAGTGTGATCTACTGACTTACTGTCACAGTAATGTCAATCTAAAAGGGTTTTTGACAAGTTGGTTCATGTGAATGTACTGCTTTCTGCGGTCCACCAGTTTAGCGCTTTATGACACAACAGCAGGGGAACTGCAGCCATACATTCTGACCTCAGTATATGATGCTATAATGACCCTAGCTATGCCCTGGTCCTCACCCCTGACCTCTGACCCTTCTCTCTGTCTGCAGGTGTGGCAGATCCCTGAGAACGGACTGGTTACTGGCCTGTCTGAGCCTGTTGTGGTCCTGGAGGGACATTCCAAAAGAGTTGGCATCATCACATGGCACCCCACGGCACGCAACGTCCTGCTCAGTGCTGGTGAGTGGTGTCCTCCTTATCTCCCGATTGGCGCAGTGGTCTAAGGCACTGCATCGCAGTGCTAGCTGTTCCACTAGAGATCCTGGTTGGAATCCAGGCTCTGTCGTAGCCGGCCGCGACCGGGAGACCCATGGGGCGGCGCACAATTGGCCCAGCGTCGTCCAGGGTAGGGGAGGGAATGGCCGGCAGGGATGTAGCTCAGTTGGTAGAGCATGGCGTTTGCAACGCCAGGGTTGTGGGTTTGATTCCCACGGGGGGCCAGTATGAAAAATAAAATAAAAATATATATATATATATAA
The DNA here is from genome assembly GCF_020615455.1 of Coregonus clupeaformis. NCBI lineage: Eukaryota > Metazoa > Chordata > Actinopteri > Salmoniformes > Salmonidae > Coregonus > Coregonus clupeaformis. Next base: position 51,744,171 of record NC_059209.1, on the reverse strand, counting down.
TAATAATGTATGCACTCACTAACTGTAAGTCGCTCTGGATAAGAGCGTCTGCTAAATGACTAAAATGTAAATGTAAAATGTCCTCTAGTGTTGCATGGTATACCAAAATGCCTGTACTTATTCGATACTAGAACATAAAAAATGGTTCGGTACTATAATTTTTGTTACTTCCGCTACTTCTGTCGAATTTCTCACGGATCAACTCTGTATCAGCGCAGCCAATGTCCCCCTTAGCGCGAGCGCACCGTGCCTGCTACACTTAGCCTGCACTGGGAGTCTGGGCTGCATCAGGTTTGCTCCCCACTCATGCTGCACAGAAATGAACACACTTGAATAATGCGACACGGCATGTAGAAATGTTGAAACTGTTCATTACTGTTCGCAAAACAATGTCTACAGGCTAGAACACTTTACAATGCAATAAGATACCAGTAGCTTCCAGCTTTGTAGGTTAAGTTTCCTTACTAGCTGAAGCCAACATCAATTCACTACCCTAGTACTTTGTAACGCAAAATATGCTGATTTCAAAGCTGATTGCTACCAAAACTTTATTGATTCACTTAATCGGACTCGCTCACGTCTCTCCCAAAGATGATCTATTGCCTCAGCGAACTGACTGTGTGTGGGCCATGACAGGCCGCACCCCTCTTGTGAATGATGTCATTACTGGTTAGAGACAGCGCACACTTTTATAAAAATAAACTACTTCTATGCAAATGTTGTTGCTCAGTACAGTACAATACATCCCAAATGGAAGGGAAACAGATTGTCATCTGTAGCCCCATGAAATCAGCCAAAACAAGCTCAATTACTCAATGCATGCACACACACTCCTATTGAATATGCATTCATCTGTATTGCAGATAGGCCTAGGCTATATCTTGATTTATCCAGTTTATCAATAGAGATTTACCATTCCAATTAAACATTTTATATTTTAGTCATTTAGCAGACGCTCTTATCCAAAGCGACATACAGCATTTTCGTACTATAAATAAATGATTACCATTATGTTATGTACTTAGTGGTAAAAACAAAGTCAAATTGATTGTATAATTGATTAATTAATGCATACATGGCTGTCTCTGAAAAATGTTGACGTAAAACATTTCCAATGTAATAATGTTGAACTCAGAAATGCCTAAGGATTGAACAGAGCAGTAGGTACGCTAGCGTATGCTACTGTACCTGTAGACGTCGTCATTGCTTAATTGCCAGAATCTCACAGTATCCCTTTAAGAATGACCCTGTCCTCCATGTCAAAACCAAACCAGAATGAACTAAGAGTTGTAGATGGTATTATCTTGCCATATCAGTGGTATTGTGTCCATGCTTCTCTTGTGTATTGTGTGTATATTAAATGTGTGTATTCCTCAGGCTGTGACAACCTGATCATCATCTGGAACGTGGGGACGGGCGAGGCCATGATTCAGCTGGAGGAAATGCACCCTGATGTCATCTTCAGCGCCTGCTGGAACCGCAACGGCAGCCTCATCTGCACCGCCTGCAAGGACAAGACCATCCGTGTCATCGACCCCCGCAAGGAGGAGATCGTAGGGGTGAGCACCACTGACAGGACTTTCACTAACAAATCTGCTGTATAGGGTTGTCAAATTCCGGTAACTTTCCCCCAAAAGAATCTAATTTCAAGGGATCTCTCTGAGATGATGATTTAGGATGTACGTACATTATGTTGATGTTGACCCTCTGTGTCACAGGAGAAGGAAAAGGCACACGAGGGGGCGCGGCCGATGAGGGCCATCTTCCTGGCGGACGGGAACGTGTTCACCACAGGCTTCAGCCGTATGAGTGAGCGACAGCTAGCCCTGTGGAACCCGGTGGGTCACCCTGTCCTCCTCACCATCACAACTCCTGGGCTGAGTCCCAAATGGCACCCTCTATTCCCTTTATAGTGGACTACTTTTGCACTATATTAAAAGTAGTGCACTATATTAAAGATGTTACTGGACTGCTCAGTAACTGACTTTATGTCAACGTTTAATTTACAGCAAGCCATGGACGAGGCAATCTCAGTGCATGAGATGGACACCAGCAATGGAGTTCTCTTGCCCTTCTATGACCCAGACACCAATGTGGTTTATCTGTGTGGTAAGGTAAGTGGAGATTACATACATACACATCCATTTGATCTGCTGTGCATGTAACGTATAACAGGTCTTACTTTGATCCATGAAGTTAGGCATGATGAAGTGTTATCCATGAAGCCATTACTAAAACGTCATACTATATCTTAAACTTTAGTCTATTGCTGCTCATTAAGTCATCAACCCAAAAAAAAAAAAGGATTTCAGACAAACACTAAAAGGCCGTTATCTTGTCTCTGTGGTTTGTAGGGTGACAGCAGCATCCGCTACTTTGAGATCACAGACGAGGCCCCATTTGTCCACTACCTCAACACCTTCACCACCAAGGAGCCCCAGAGGGGGATGGGATACATGCCCAAGAGAGGTCTGGACGTCAACAAGTGTGAGATCGCCAGGTAGGGCTCGCTGGATAGGGAAACGGATCAGCCATTTTAGGACTGCTCTATCATATCTGATAATCATGCTTTGTTGGGCACAACCCTGATCCAGTTCAGCAAGGTCTAGTTGATTAGTTGAACCAAGTGTTTTGGTGCTTGGCTGGGTCTATGATGAGGGTCAATGAGGTGGCCCTAAATGGAAGGCATGACTTGTGATGTGACACTATTAGCTGTCCATGTCCACCAGGAGGCAGCACAGAACCACATGTTGGAGGAGAGCTCTTTCCTTCTAAACTGTGTTTAACTCAGGCCCTGCCAACCAGAATCATGTACCATGCAGTTCTACAGCTCCATATTTACTGAGGCTGCCTGAGAGTATTGCCAGTGTCCTGGAAGTAGAAGTGCATTGGGCTGGGCTGCAGTGTGTGTAAAAGGATGTTAGACAGTAGGCCTGTTTATATGATGTTGTGAATAATATGCTTATTTGTACTTCTATGTTGACAGGTTTTATAAACTGCACGAAAGGAAGTGTGAACCGATCATCATGACTGTGCCCAGAAAGGTGAGCTTCTTCATTCTGATCTAGAGACAGTCGATATATGAATGATTTCAACAATCAATGCCACATTTAACTCAAGCTGTCTGTTTTGAGGCTAGGGATAGATTATAGAATATTGTGGGGTGATTTCCTGGACACAGATTAAGAAAGCAAGATCAATGAAGAATCTCAGTTGAAAATGCTTTTTCATCCAGGATTATGTTTAATCTGTGTCTTGGTAACTGGAACTATGCATTTGGTACAGTGTTCTCTAACAGCTGTCTCTGTGCCCCTCTCTCTCTCTCTCTCTCTCTTTCCTCTCTCTTTCCTCTCTCTCCCTGCAGTCTGACCTGTTCCAGGACGACCTGTACCCAGACACGGCAGGACCAGACTGTGCCATCGAGGCGGAGGATTGGTTCGAGGGGAAGAACGGCGAGCCCATCCTCATATCCCTGAAGAACGGCTACGTCCCTGGCAAGAACCGCGACCTCAAGGTGGTCAAGAAGAACATCCTGGACAACAAGCTGAGCAAGAACGCGGAGAAAAGGGGCCCAGCCAACAAGTCTGCCTCGCCCACTCCATCCAGAGTGAGGATTACTGTCTGTCTCTGTCTGGGGAGGACTCTGACTGGGTTGTATTGGAGAGACTGTTACATTCTCTCTCCACTCTATTTCATTGGTTCCCAACTCCAGTCCTAGAGTACCCTCAATAGCACACATTTGTGTTGTGTTCCGGACTAACATACCTGATTAAACTCAATGAGGGCCTGATGATTAGTTGACAAGTAGAATCAGGTGTGCTTGTCCGGGACTACAATAAAAATGTGTACTGTTGGACGTACTAGCGGACAGGAGTTGGGAAACACTGCTCTATTTTATGGATACAAGTACTACCCACCAGACACCAGGATATTATTCTGTATGTGCAATGTGCCATTAGTGTTTTGAGTGGAAGTTGACACCAGACTGGATCAGTATACCAACATTACAGTATGTATCTACATGGGTATGTACAGTGCTTTCCCAGGACTAGTCTGATGATCACCACACCCACCACCACCTTACCACTGAAACAGGCATTAAATGGCCTTTAGTTCAGCCCTGGCCTCGACATGTTGCAGCCGGGGACTTGGAACGTGAAGAGGGGGGTGGCTGCCTGACTTCATAAGGTGGTTACTAGAAGTCTCCACCCCCCTCGCTCTCTCTGACCCACTAACTGAGGGGCGGTTGCTGCTCTGGGCGTCCTGCCCCACCTCGCCCACAACACAGCCACCCGCGTGGGACCCAGCCCTGGCCTCCGCATCTATCTGCAGCTCTGGCCTGTAATCATGGCAGACTGGGCGCACCATGTTAACCCTCAGGGTGTCACAGGGTACTGGAGCCCTGCCTGCCTGCAGCATAACATGCCTGCAGGGATAGAATGGATCTGAGGAAATTCACTAGATATATATATATATATATATATATACATACAGTGTGTAGACCAGGGATCATCAACTAGATTCAGACACGGGCAGATTTTTTTTCTTGAGTGGATGGTCAGGGGGCTGGAACATAATTACAAATAATTTGCAAAATGACCGCAAGAAGCCCAAAACGGATATAATATTTGACTAAAACATAATCATTTCAAAACTTGCTTACATTTTGTATTCGATCATATTATTATGGGTGGGAATATTTTGGAACAGATTTCCAAAATAAAAATCATTGGCACTGATTTGCTGGTGTTTTTACAGTACAACAATAAAACTTTAATAAACATATATATTTTTTAAATGCTCATTTGGGGGCCAAATAAAATCGTCCGCGGGCCGCAAGTTAGGGAACCCTAATGTAGACCCTACATTTCTTTTCAGATAACAAAATACCAAATCTGTTGAATTCACAGCAATTTCGTCTTGGTGCAAAAGCTTTTAACTATACTAGGACTGGTACAAACATCTCCAGAAAGGGCCTCTCATGTCTTGCTCTGTCTCTGTATTCCTCAGAAAAACGAAGCCAAGCTGGATGAGGTCTTGAAAGAAATCAAATCCCTCAAGGACCTGGTCAGCAGTCAGGAGAAGCGAATCATCCAACTCGAGGAGCAGATGTCCAAGATCGCCATTTAAGGACCCTCCCGCCAAAGTTCAGGACGATCCATTGGCTAGGAGGTGGGCGGGACCCGTCACTGCCAATCTCAATGACAGCGTTCCGCCTGAAACCTGCCTAGCAACAATCCCAAGCAACATTCCGAGATTAACTTTTCTTAGTCAGCCCCTAACCCTCAGTTAACATTATGGAATAAGAGAGAAATATGGCAAACTATTCCATTCCTATTAATAAGTGGCAGTTTAGTCTTGTTTATTGAATGAAAAAGTCTTACATATTCTTTTTGCTTTTAAGATTGTGACCAAGAAAATTCCAATGTGAAACGTTCCTATTTGGGTAAACCCAAATGTTTTATATGTAGGTAGCAGTATTTTGTCTCCCCCATATCCCAACTTCTTATGTTGCCAAATTTTAAAGGAGTTTTGTTTACACACCTCCTTGACAGTATTTCTTTTTCTTTTTTCTCTCTTTGTTTTCCGGGAAGATTCAAAATACAAACTATAAGGGACAATGCAATAGGCTGGTAATGCAAGGGGGGGAGATTTAAACAATCAAACAATTACTGTAAAAGACAATGGAGGAGAACTAACTCATGAGAAACTGACTGACCATCAAACACTCGATCCTGATGTATCACAGTAATTCTGTTGTCTTTGATGCCTAAAAACTCTGAGGTGTAAAAGTGGTGGCGTGATTCTGGCTGTAAGTGTGAAGGTTCTCGCTCTCCTGCCTGGCTTTTCTGAACCTCTAAATCCTTCCCTCTCCTCCCATCTTAGTGGACTAGATTGTAACGGGACCGCTGTCTTTACACTTGCTAACATCTCCTGACCCTGACCAGAGTTAATACATTCATAGATATTCTACTCAAGAGATTCATTCTCCACTGTTCTTTCTCCATCTTTGATCTCTTACTCTCTAGCTTGTTTTACTAAGCAAGCAGCAAACATGCAGTCCTTACATATCATTTGATACCTGGTATAACTTATGTATGCAACTTGAACAACGTTTTGATAATCTCCATCAATTTTGTGTCCCAGGAACAGAAAGGGTTATCAGTGGACTCCCCTTAGCTTTGTAGATGAAAACGACAGGTGAGATGTCACCCTGCACATTGTACTTCTCGTAGCCTTAGATTTTCCCTTAAACTGGTTTGTTTGGAGTTGTTTACAATGCACGTGCCCCAATCCAAAAATCCTTTTGAATCATTTAGGTGACCTCTGCGATCAACATTGTTAGCGTTTGAGTCTTATGAAACTGAAATGTGCCATAGTTTGCCAATATGTTCCTTGTTTGTTTGTTAGTATGTCCCACTCTGGCCCTGTGACACAGATGGTAGGTATGTACTATAATAAGCTCTGCACTGTAAGTCACAGTGCTGCTGCTGACACATGATATGCAGTCACCTGGGTGGCTTGTACGGGTTCTTGTGGCAATGTCCTGTGTGCTGCCCAGAGAAGGACCAATGGAATTGTGGGTTACCAGGCTGGTAAACATTCCCACAGACTTTTAGCAGTGTATCAGCCTTGTTCTGCCTCTGAGGTGTTTGTGTGTAATCTGTGCTGTCATAAACCCCAATGTTGAACCATGCCCTTGTGTTCAAATCAACTTCAAATGTATTGATCACATACACATTTAGCAGATGTTATTGCGGGTGTAGCGAAATGCTGTGTTTGCCAGGATGCTCACTATTCACCACCTCATTGGCCCATATCCATACAGCCAACCAGAGGGTGAGTGACCGGGATGTGTCTGAAACAATAACAATTTTGACTGTTTTGATCATGGTTGACAAGATGTAACGTGGAGATGTGTGAATATGTCTTTGGCCTGGTTGGAGTTGTAGAGGATGCACCTTTTTATGAGTTTTGTTTTTGTTTTCCCAGATAGAAAATGTGAGGAGGATTTTAGATATTATATGGGTTCACCGTAGGGTGTGACCAAGGTTCTGGCCTATGATAACAGAATTGGATGGTGTGGTGGTGATAGTAGTTTATATACTGTGTGTTTTAGCCTGTGCTTCCTTCTCCGGCTCTCCCGTTGCAGATATCCCACTATGTGTACTTCCTTATCAGGATTTTTAATAGTTTCCCCTTAAATACTCAGTCACATCACTAGAGAATCAGAGGAACAAGGAGTTGTTTGGATCGTCCGAATATTTGATGGTGTTGCCAACTGCGATATTAGTTCTGTTGTCATGCTATTTTTGTTATGCTTATTTTACAGCGGAAGGGTGGGTTAGGTTTAACTTTCAGAGTTTGTTAGCCTTTAAAGTTTGTTACCACTGAAGAGATCAGAAAGTGCCATATAGTTGTGCACAGGAAGTGCTTAATTGATGACTGCGGTTTGAGAATGGTGTGAGTTATTTAGCAGGAGAGAGTGGATAGGCACCCTGAGTGGAACTTTGACAGTGGGGTGTTGGGCATAGAAAGCACTGAGAAATGTAAGTTTATATCAATCAATCCATCTTGGCCTCCCAGGATCTAAGATTATATCCGTGGATTCAGTTTTACACTAAATATGCATCGTCTGGTGTTCTGTAATATTTTATTGGGGTTGAGAATTACTTCAAGGTGTTCTACTGAGATATGATATTGATCTGTCAGGGGAGGTTGTCTTGGGCCTTGTCCTGTACTGCCCTGTAAGTGCTTCTCCTCAGCCTCCTTGGACCACTCAAGGCAGCGAGAGATGTGATGTTTGGAATATTAGTGAATAGCTATTAAAAGGGACACTGTAGGTTGGATAAATATGCTGTAGAGAGATAGATGTATGTGATGTTTGAAATAAAGGCCTAGAAAATGATTTAAAGCTTTGTAAATATTTGTTTTCATTTATTTGTTTTGTTTATTGTTTTGGGCTGAAGTGTGTTTGGGAGTTGGGTTATGGTTGGTTTTGAACGTTTCCTCTTGTCTGCTTTCCCTGCCCTTGCCATAATGCGTCATGACAGAACAGAATCTCCATTCTATCACAGGTATTATGAATACAAAAAGAGAGAAATGAATAACAGAAGAAAAACAAACAAGAATTCAGCCTCTTGTGGAGGTCTGTTAAGCATTTTTGTTCATTTTTTCTGCTTCAAGTATCAAACTTATTAATTATCAGAAAAATGAATAAAGAAAAAAAAGAATTGTTTTCTGGTGTCAAGTTAATGAGTGATCCAGAGGAGTGGGCAAACGGCAAACATGACTTGACCATCTTCAAACAAGCAATATCTGAGATACAGTGCATTCGTAAAGTATTCAGACCCCTTGACTTTTTCCACATTTTGTTACATTACAGCCTTATTCTAAAATTGATTGAATAGTTTTTTCCCCCCTCATCAATCTACACACAATACCCCATAATGACAAAGCACAAATGGGTTTGTAGAAATGTTAGCAAATGTAAAAATAAAGTGAAATATCACATTTACATAAGTATTCAGACCCTTTACTCAGTACTTTGTTGAAGCAGCGATTACAGCCTCGAGTCTTCTTGGGTATGACGCTACAAGCTTGGCACACCTGTATTTGGGGAGTTCCTCCCATTCTTCTCTTCAGATCCTCTCAAGCTCTGTCAGGTTGGATGGGGAGCATCGCTGCACAGCTATTTTCAGGTCTCTCCAGAGATGTTTGATCGGGTTCAGGTCTGGGCTCTGGCTGGGCCACTGAAGGACATTCAGAGACTTGTCCTGAAGCCACTCCTGCATTGTCTTGGCTGTGTGCCTAGGGTCGTTGTCCTGTTGGAGGTGAACCTTCACCCCAGAATGAGGTCCTGAGCGCTCTGGAGCAGGTTTTCATTAAGGATCTCTCTGTAATTTGCTCCGTTCATCTTTCCCTCGATCCTGACTAGTCTCCCGGTCCCTGCCGCTGAAAAATATCCCCACAGCGTGATGCTGCCACCACCATGCTTCACCTTAGGGATATTGCTAGTTTTCCTCCAGTCGTGACGCTTGGCATTCAGGCCAAAGAGTTCAATCTTGGTTTCATCAGACCTGAGAATCTTTAGGTGCCTTTTGGCAAACTCCAAGCGGGCGTTGACTTCTTGACTTCTTTCTTATCTCATTCTCGTTGGCACCAAAAGTAAAAAAAGTGTTGATAGGGGACAGAATGCGGTCGGACCATCATATAATAGGCATATACATTACTCTTACTGAATTTCCACGTGGGCGAGGATATTGGAAATGTAATCAAAGCCTATTGGATGGTAATTTATTTATAATTAGAACAAAGGAATTTATAACTGACTTTTTCCAACATAACATAGGTACAGCGAATCCCCTTATTGTATGGGACACCTTTAAATGTGCCTTTAGAGGCCATGCAATTCAGTATTCATCTCGAAAACAAAAGCAATTTAGGTCAAAAGAGTTTATACTAACAAAGGAAATAGAAAGTCTAACAAAACAGATAGATGGCAATAACTGTAACATAGAGGCTCAGAATAAATTAGAGGAAAAACAAAAAGAAATGGAGAAACTTATTCAAGAAAGATCAAGTGTAATATATTATAAAAATAAAGCAAACTGGATGGAATATGGGGAAAAATTCACAAATTCTTTTTTAATCTTCAACATAGGAATGCTACCAAAAAGAACTTAATGAAACTGGTTACAATTGACGGAGTCACCCATAATTCACCAAATGATATTTTGAAGGAAGAAACAAAGTACTTTAAGCATATGTTTTCTTTTCAGTCGCCTCCATCTCCTCTAACTGAAGCTAATTGTAGAGATGTTTTTTCTATTGATAATGTCAAATTAACAGCCACACAGAAAGACTCATGTGAAGGTGAAATTACAGAGGAGGAACTTCTGGATGCAATTAAAGACTTTATGTCTGGGAAAACTCCAGGGTTGGATGGCATACCAGTCGAGGTATACCAAACCTTTTTTGATATACTAAGAGGACCGTTATTAGCATGTTTTAACCACTCCTATGTAAATGGTAGATTATCAGACACTCAAGAAGAAGGTCTGATCTCATTATTACTGAAACAGGATACAAGTGAAAAATATAAAGATCCAGTCCATTTACAAAATTGGAGGCCCCTTACACTTCAGTGTTGTGATGCAAAAATCCTAGCAAAATGTATAGCGCATAGAATTAAAAAGGTATTGTCGGATATTATTCATTCTAATCAGACAGGTTTTTTACATGGAAGATACATTGGAGATAATATAAGGCAAGTATTGGAAACAATAGAACACTATGGAAAATATGGGAAACCAGGCCTGCTATTCATAGCAGACTTCGAAAAGGCATTTGGTAAAATTCGACTGGGGTTTATATATAAATGCCTGGAGCATTTCAATTTTGGAGAATCTCTTATAAAATGGGTCAAAATCATGTATAGTAACCCTAGGTGTAAAATAATAAATAATGGCTATTTCTCAGAAAGTTTTAAACTGTCAAGAGGAGTGAAACAAGGTTGTCCACTATTGGCATATCTATCTATTGTGGCCATCGAGATGTTAGCTATAAAATCAGATCCAATAATAATATCAGAGGATTAGAAATACAGGGCTTAAAAACAAAGGTGTCATTGTACGCTGATGATTCAGGTTTTCTTTTAAATCCACAACTAGAATCCCTCCACAGCCTCATAGAGGATCTAGATACATTTTCTAACCTCTCTGGATTACAACCAAATTATGACAAATGTACTATATTACGTATTGGATCACTAAAAAATAAAAAATGTACATTACCATGTAGTTTACAAATAAAATGGTCTGATGGTGATGTGGATATACTCGGAATACATATCCCAAAGGAAATAAATGATCTCACTTCAATACATTTTAATAGAAAGTTAGCAAAAATAGATAAGATCTTACTACCATGGAAAGGAAAATACCTGTCAATTTGTGGAAAAATCACCCTGATTAACTCTTTAGTATTATCCCAGTTTACCTATTTGCTTATGGTCTTGCCTACGCCTAGCGAACAGTTTTTGAAATTATGAGAAAAAAATATTCAATTTTATTTGGAACGGCAAGCCAGACAAAATTAAAAGGGCATATTTATATAATGAATATGAATTCGGAGGACAAAAATTATTAAATATTAAAGCATTAGACCTATCACTAAAAGCTTCAGTCATACAAAAGTTATACTTAAATCCGAACTGGTTCTCAAGCAAATTAGTAAGATTGTCTCACCCAATGTTCAAGAAAGGCCTTTTTCCCTTTATTCAGATTACAACAACTCATTTGCAGTTATTTGAAAAGGAAATAATCTCCCAAATATCACTCTTTCTAAAACAAGCCATAGAAAGTTGGTTGCAATTTCAATTTCAAATAATGCAACAAATATTGTGGTTAAATTCAAATATACTAATTGACAAAAAACCTAACTTTTTTGACAATGTTTAAAAAAGGTAAATGATATCATTTACCATCGTTTTACCATCGTAAATGATATAATCGGTAGGACTGGTGGAGTTATGTCGCACATGCAGCTAACAAAAACATATGGAAATGTCTGCTCTACCCAAAATTACAACCAAATAATTGCAGCCTTACCACAAAAGTGGAAGAGGAAAGTGGAAGGGGGAGAAAGTAAGGAACTTGTCTGTCGGCCTTGCATTAAAGAACATAATTGGTTAAGGAAAACTGTGATAAATAAAAAAGTATATCAGTTTCACTTAAGGACCAAAGGATTGACAGCCGTCCCATATAGATTGCAAAATAGTTGGGAAGAGATCTTTGACGTACCGATCCCATGGCATAGTGTTTAAGAACTGACACGCAAAACGACACCGGATTCAAAAATTAGAATCTTTCTATTTAAATTATTATATAAAATTCTTGCTACCAATAGAATGTTATTTATATGGGGGATACAATCTTCCCAGCTCTGCAGATTTTGCTGTGAAGAGACAGAATCATTAGATCATTTGTTTTGGTTCTGTCCATTTGTAGCTTGTTTTTGGACACAGGTCCAGGAATGGCTAAAGGATTGCAATATTTACCTGGAGCTAACCTTGCAGATAGCATTACTGTGTGATCTGAAAAGTCATAGTCAATCAATCAATAATATAATAATACTTTTAGCAAAAATGTTTATTTTTAATTCACAATCTGTAGAAGCAATGAGAATAGAAAGGTTCAGAACTTTTGTAAAACATCACAGTACGGTTGAAATATATATGGTGTGACGTCACGAGAGGCTACACAGCTTTCAGCGGGATTGCTCAAGTAGTGCAAGGAGACAAGGTTCAAACAAAACAAGGATTTTATTATAGGTCTTGGGAAATTAACGAAAATATAACAAAATTCTGTTCTCTTGTGGCTCTTTAAGGGTTAACAGTTCAGGGATGTCTCTTCCACATCCAGAATCATAATTCTCACTCGCTCAGATAACTTTTCCCAGCCTTACTGTAGTCCACGTTGCAGCTAGTGGCCAACCCAGCAAAAAGTCCTTCCAAATGTCTCTCACGTATTTCCACAGGTGCATATATCCAAAGGTGAGTATTTCCCAAAGGTAAGTATCTCCAAATCCTTATATTCCCTCATGGAAGTGGACGTGCAGCACTCTTGTCCTCCAGAGAGCCCAGGTTGGAGACTGTGTCTCTTCCCTTCCCCAACCTTCAGCTCATCAGCTCCTCATTTGTTTCAGCTGCGTGGGAAGATTGGCCATAGAGGGGTGGAGTTCCCCGACCATACCAGCAGATGGAGCCATAGCTGTCTGGGTTTGCAGCCACCTCAGGGGGGATGTAACGTCCCTCCAGGACACAGCCTCCGTGACATCACACATCCCCCTCCTCGGGACCGACGTCCTCGTCGGGGTAAAGGCAGCGAAGAAGGCATCACGCCGGGAGAGGGCGTCCGCATTGCCGTGGTGCTTGCCAGACTGCTCTCTCTTCAACTCCTCCAACTCTAGGACCAGGGACTCAGCCTCCTGTTGTCTCTCCTTGAGTTTCTTACTGAACGCATCAGCCTTGGTTTTAGCAGAGTTTAGCTTCTGTTGAGCAGCTTTCAGTTCCTTCTCTCTCGGCCTCCGCATTCTTCATCTTGTTCTCCAACACCTTGTACTTCTCCTCTGCCTTCTTCTGGACCTCCTTACTACTGCGCAGGGTCTCCTCACACTCCTCGATGGTCCTGCGCAGCCTCTCCAGCTCCTCCTGTTGCTTAGGGAAGGAGCTCTGTTGGAAGTTTAGCCTGGAGGATATCTAACTCTTCTGTCTTCATGTCTAACTGTTGCTTTAACAAACGATACCTCTCAGCGGTCCCCTTCAGACCAGACAGTTCTTTGTCCAGATTCTGTAGCTCCGTCTCTGTGTCGGTCTGGGCACCTGCCATCCCTATCAGAGCCCGGGCGGGAGTGAGTAACTCGGAGGATTGCACCGGAGCCTTCCCAGGATGAGTCTTGCCTCTCCGTTTCCGAGGTACTCGGGTTATCCTCTCCTGAGACTCTCTCCAGAGTGGGTAAAAGGCTGGGCAGTCTCGTCCAATTAGGACAGGGACGGGGAGGGAATCAACCACCCCCCGCCGTCGTGTGTATGGTTCCCGTGTGCTGGTCATTGTAAGTTCAGTAATGGGGTATTCTCTGGTGTCCCCATGGACACAGGAAACTGGGAGGACTTTCCCGGGGTCAGACACGTTGGGCCCACCAAATCCTTACGCACCAGGGTGGCCCGGCTACCAGAATCCAGTAAGGCCTCCACATCATGGTGATTCACAGTTACCGGGCAGGTGGGGGGGTCGATCTGGGCCGCCATCTACGACTCCCAAGAGTGAGGCAAAACGGTGTGTGGGTGCTGAGCTGGAGGACTCCGCAGTGGGCATAGGTTCATCGGCTGGTTTCCCACACTGCCAGAAGATATGTCCCATCTCCCCACACCCGGTAACACTGTCGAGTTTCCCCCTCCTGGTGTACTCTTCTTGGACCCGCCTGGTTTCTGGCTCCCCCTGGAGCCGGGATAAGTCCTGACGTGGCTGGGTTCGAGACCTTGGGGTCCTTTGGACGGGTTCTTCCCATTTGTGGTGGGGCCGCACTCCTGGGGTCTTTTGGAAGCATTCAGCATCTCCGCTGTGGCCTGGTACTTTTCCACAGCTTCCACGGTCAGATCAGCCGTGGTCAAGTCCTGTTGACTGATGAACCGTTTTGCCTCATAAGGCAGGGCGCGTAGGTAACGATCCACCACAACGGCCTCCACCACCGCCGCTGCTGTATTCCTCTGCGGATCCAGCCATTTCCTTGCGATTCGGACAAGTTCATGCATCTGCGCCCGAGGAGGTTGGTCTGGTTGGAAGGTCCAGCCGTGAAAGCGCTGGGCCATACCAAACTTTGTGAGTCCATATCTGCTGAGGATCTCAGACTTCAGGGCATTATAGTCAGTAACCTGGTCAGGGCCCAGGTCCCGGACAGCATTCAGCGATTCCCCGGTTAGAAAGGGGGCTAACCGACCAACCCACTGTTGCTTGGGCCAGGCTTCCCTAGTGGCCGTGGCCTCAAATGCATGCAGGTATGCCTCAATGTCACCGGTAGCTCCCATCTTAGATATAAAGTCACTTGCCTTTATTGGGCGGGTATTTTGGACAACCCTCTGTCTCTGCAACTGCAATTCCTCTGCCTTCAGAAGGTTGGCTTTCTTTTGCTCCTCCAAGAGAGCCACGTTTGCTTGCATCTGGGCTTGCTGGCCAGCAACAAGGGGCTTTCAATATGTCCTCCATTTCAGTCGGCGGGGAGCCTACGGCCAACTTGGAAAACTGGGTGATCAAACCTTCGGTATCCTCCTCTGACATGCACTATTAACGCTTGAGCGTGCCCGTATTCTCCACCATCTGTGACGTCACGAGAGGCTACACAGCTTTCAGCGGGATTGCTCAAGTAGTGCAAGGAGACAAGGTTCAAACAAAACAAGGATTTTATTATAGGTCTTGGGAAATTAACGGAAATATAACAAAATTCTGTTCTCTTGTGGCTCTTTAAGGGTTAACAGTTCAGGGATGTCTCTTCCACATCCAGAATCATAATTCTCACTCGCTCAGATAACTTTTCCCCAGCCTTACTGTAGTCCACGTTGCAGCTAGTGGCCAACCCAGCAAAAAGTCCTTCCAAATGTCTCTCACGTATTTCCACAGGTGCATATATCCAAAGGTGAGTATTTTCCCAAAGGTAAGTATCTCCAAATCCTTATATTCCTCATGGAAGTGGACGTGCAGCACTCTTGTCCTCCAGAGAGCCCAGGTTGGAGACTGTGTCTCTTCCCTTCCCCAACCTTCAGCTCATCAGCTCCTCATTTGTTTCAGCTGCGTGGGAAGATTGGCCATAGAGGGGTGGAGTTCCCGACCATACCAGCAGATGGAGCCATAGCTGTCTGGGTTTGCAGCCACCTCAGGGGGATGTAACGTCCCTCCAGGACACAGCCTCTCGTGACATCACAATGGCAAATAGAAATCCTATATGGATGGTGTTAAGAGATAGATGGGAGGTATTGAATAGAGTTGAAGGATGGGACTAATAACAAATAACAACAAATAATAACAAAGATAGCTAATAATGTAAGCATACTGTGTCCATAATAAGTATATAGGTTGTATGTTGGGAGCTTTTGGGAAAGAGCACAGTT
The DNA here is from genome assembly GCF_020615455.1 of Coregonus clupeaformis. Taxonomy (NCBI): domain Eukaryota; kingdom Metazoa; phylum Chordata; class Actinopteri; order Salmoniformes; family Salmonidae; genus Coregonus; species Coregonus clupeaformis. The sequence continues at coordinate 51,728,507 of NC_059209.1, read as the reverse complement.
AGAAAGATATGGCATATAGAAGCAAACCGGATGGACATCATGAAAATGATCGGAGAGGTTGAGAGTAGAAGAAGTTCAGGAGCAAAAAAAATAAAATAAAAAATATATATAATATAATTATTGTAAAATTAACTCTGTCCATAAGGTGTAGATAGTAAGTATAGATCGGAAGTAGAGGCCTGGGCATTGGTGTTCACTAATTTACTCAAAGTAGGGAAATGATGGCGGGGTTGAAAAGTAATAAAGGGGAGTATATATATAAAAAACATGGGGGATTGGAAGTGATGCAGACAATTACATTGATAGAAGATGCAATCTATCTGCAATATTAAGCTGATCCAAGCGGGCTGTCGTGCCTTTTACTGAGGAGTGGCTTCCGTCTGGCCACTCTACCATAAAGGCCTGATTGGTGGAGTGCTGCAGAGATGGTTGTCCTTCTGGAAGGTTCTCCCATCTCCGCAGAAGAACTCTGGAGCTTTGTCAGAGTGACCATCGGGTTCTTGGTCACCTCCCTGGCCAAGGCCCTTCTCCCCCGATTGTTCAGTTTGGCCGGGCAGCCAGCTCTAGGAAGAGTCTTGGTGGTTCCAAACATCTTCCATTTAAGAATGATGGAGGCAACGGTGTTCTTGGGGACCTTCAATGCTGCAGAAATGTTTTGGTACCCTTACCCAGATCTGTGCCTCGACACAATCCTGTCTCGGAGCTCTACGGACAATTTCTTCGACCTCATGGCTTGGTTTTTGCTCTGACATGCACTGTCAACTGTGGGACCTTATATAGACAGGTGTGTGCCTTTCCAAATCATATCCAATCAATTGAAATTACCACAGGTAGACTCCAATCAAGTTGTAGAAACATCAAGGAAACAGGATGCACCGGAGCTCAATTTCGTGTCTCATAGCAACCTGTTTTTGCTTTGTCATTATGGGGTATTGTGTGTAGATTGATGAAGATTTTGTATTTATTTAATTCATTTTAGAATAAGGCTGTAACGTAATAGTGGAAAAAGGGAAGGGGTCTGAATACTTTACGAATGCACTGTATGTCAAGGTATTAACAGTGTACGCTCATATACTGTTGCTCTCACATACTTGCTCTTCTTTTTCAAGAGATTCTTGCTTTCATTGTTTCTGAAACCAATGTATGTGACCATACCCCATTCCTCATTTGTCATCTTGACACTTGTCAGTGTAAAAAAAAAAAAAAAAAAACACTTCACTTCTGTGAAAGGCAGCATGCTTCCTGTATTCCTCACAGATCAGCCAATGTCTCGCTTCTTGCTTGACGAGGAACAATCTGCTGGTTGAGGGGCCAATATACCACAAAACAAGACTTCTCCCCCAGCATTTGGGTAAGTGTCATAGCAGTGGGATGATCATTAGTGGTGGGCTGCATGAGCTAGTATACATTTACTACAAAGTCTCCACTTTAAAAAAAAATATACAACCTGTAATTAGATTGATTTGTTTTTTCTGAAATGCTGATGAAATGTTGCAACATCACTGATGGGGTAGAGTTACATGCGGTTGCATCTCAGATGATTATCAGTCAGTCACTATCACTAATATTATTTGTGAAGGAAATGGATCCCTTTACAGAGGCTCAAAGTGATGTGATGTTGATGAGCAACATCGCATCTTAAATATTAAGCAAATGTATACAGTATTATTACAAGTATTGGGTATTTGTGCTTGACAGTGCTGGAATTTCGGTTCAGTGCAGTGTCCTGTAATGTATCACACTATATTACAGAATGGCAAGTTACTTTTTCACACTTTTTGTCTCATAGCACTCATCACATTGGTTCATCCTTAGCGCATGCTAAGGAAGTGTAAAACAGGAAGGCTTGAATTGGGCATAGCTATACCTCTTATAGTTTTGTGATGAACGTCTATGTTCAAGGAAACAGTTGTACAACTCAGCTTTCAATATTTGCTGTTATCGTTTCCCTTTGCAGTTTTGCCACTATGTTTACCCCAAGGCCTGGGAGATTTCCAGCTCTTGTGTTACTTCTGGTTCTGTCAAGCAAGGCTGTCTCAAGACGTCTACCTAGCCACGGGGAGGTAGCAACCCATGGACCCCAGGAGTCAAACCTGTCCGAGCTACCACATCAAACAACGCCCCCTGTAGCCCTCACCAAAGACTCCGATACCCAGCAAACAGTGAGAACTGAAACCTCAGAGACAGACCATGAGACTGAGCTCTCCCACACCACGGTGAGAGTTAAACAAACACCTGTCCCATCAGCCCTGCAGCCAACCACATCCCCACCGCCCTACCCTACCACTGCCATCAACTCCTTCACAGAAGGGACAACAAAATCCTCCATTCCAGGAAGTGTCAGTGTCTCGAACAAAGTGACATGCCCGACCATGACCCCTAAGGGGAGAGGGCTGGTAGGTCAGTGCCTGATCATCATCGCTGTGCTGGCTGCTTTGATGACAATGTTCATAGTCAGCACCGTCATCCTCCTGACCAAGTTGAGGGGCAGCAGATACAGGCACAGAGCCCAGTGGCTGCAGGGACAGGGCACAGAGATGGTGTGCATCTCAGCAATGGTCCCCACCAATACCACTGATAGAGGCCAGGGGAGATCCAGATGCCCCAAAATCAATGTAACCCTAATGCCTAGCGCAGAGGACAGCGAGGGGGACAATCTCACTCTCAACAGCTTCATCCCAGACCTTGACGGAGGCTTGTAATACTTCACACAGTCAAACTCGCACTTCACAATAACACACTTGAGCTTTGTCTGTCAGCTACATAGCAAATATTTTGTCCTTAAACAGAAAAAGAAGTGCATCGCTTAACTCTCAGCATTATTCTAATGAGAAATAAAAATCTATCACTATGGCCAAGCATGTGTATACCTGACCTTCCCTGTACGTACTGAATAACAACATCAAAAACTAAATCAATATGATATTTTTTCTGTCATACTGAATTCTTCAACCTATGATATAAAATCTTATTACGGCAATGCTGAGGCATGAGGTGCTCCAAACAGCCATGGGCAAAAACAGAATCCCTGCAGCGCCAGCAGGGATGAGTTCTGAGGCACATGTTTGTAGCAGACCGTAAAGTTTATATGTTAGGTTTGTACATGTGTGATATGATGAAAGACAGGCCCTCTCCCTGTGAGCTGGTCTTGTAGGCTGTGTGGAGACGGGCTGTAATCTGGAGCACATAATTAGAGGTCTCCGTGAGAAACAGAGAAACATAGGGACTCGCCCTGTGGAGAACATAAATATCCACTAACTGTCAACATGTACAAAAAGTGGTATTGTCCATTTTAGAGAATACTGATTCAACTGTGTGTAAAGGCAAGGGGGAAGTGAGGATTTTGTCTTTGATATTAAAGAAAATCACATGCTACTCGTGTGCTTTATTCCTGCACTAACATTGACCACATTTCAGCTGAATTTTGTATTTGACCTCATCGCTTTCAGGATTGCCACGTGAACCAGTAACTCAGTGATTGTGAACAATTAGAAATATCAATATGTAGTGGACAAAGATGTTCGCCTCATAAATATCTCCATCATATGTAAGGTTTAGGAGCAAACAAGGAAAATACATGCAGTCCGGCTGCCCCTAACTGTCCCTCCTTTCTAGACTGGCCAAAGCATCCACCAAAGCGTATGAGCATCCACCATGACCCCTCTCCCGGGAGAGGATGCTTTAGGGGGAGGTAGGTAGAGCGGTAGGGGGAGGAGATGGAAATGTAGAGGCATGGACGTCTTTCTGCAGGCTTTTTTAGAACTGGAGAAATAACTTTCAGTATACTGGAAGTTACAGGAGAGGGTAGCAACTTAGACGTTCCCTCTCTTTCCCTCAATTTTCTTCTCTCTCTGCTGTTAGAATCCCTTTACCATTTATTCCAGAGGAGACACTTCAGCCAGACAGAACATCTGTAAGTACAGACCTTTTAATTTCTTTATTTCTTTGTTTAATTCACGGTTAGGATATGTGTAACAAGAATAAATAGTAGTTTTGATTGCTGTAGACTTTGTAGAGTACGATAAACCTGTCAACTTAAGGACAAGAGTCCTTAACCATAACCACTGTCACGTTTCATTTGTCATACAAGATCAGTTGTGGTCTTACATTTTTGGTGAAGACATCAGAGAAGGTTTAAAAAGTGTAGATTAACATAAATCCATCATAATCTTAGGTTTAGAATGATCGAAGTAAGAGTCCTTTTGTTCAGAAATATCAAAGTTCGAGAGGTTAAGTCCTCCAGCTAATAGAATGTTTAAAAATATGATTATGGTGCATGTCACATTAGAAAGTTAATCTTAATAATTAGAGGGGTAAAAGTCACAATAACATGGTGGTGCTTGTAGGTGAAGATGGATAGAGGAATTCAGGATGATTCTTTAGAGGGTTTTTTAGTGGATGGACTGTAGAGATGACCAACCAGGAGACTATTCCTGAAGATGTAATTATGGCTGGTAAATACCATGGTCTAGTCACAGCGCACATGGCTCTGTAGCCACCCTGACTGAACATACATGGGTGGGGAGATCAAGCTAACCATCCATTTTAGTATGACTGTAGTTTACAGTACATACATACTGTATGCATGACCACACAAGCAGACATGATGGGCACATCATTTACAGTAAGGATGCAGAGGTTGAATGTAACTAGGCTGATTAGAAAGCCAGCCATTCTCACCAGAGAGTAGTAAGCAGCACTGTGTAATTACATGTACAGTTGAAGTCGGAAGTTTACATACGCCTTAGCCAAATACATTTCAACTCAGTTTTACACAATTCCTGACATTTAATCCTAGTAAAAATTCCCTGTTTTAGGTCAGTTAGGATCACCACTTTATTTTAAGAATGTGAAATGTCAGAATTATTTATTTCAGCTTTTATTTATTTCATCACATTCCCAGTGGGTCAGAAGTTTACATACACTCAATTAGTATTTGGTAGCATTGCCTTTAAATTCTTTAACTTGGGTCAAATGTTTCGGGTAGCCTTCCACAAGCTTCCCACAATAAGTTGGGGGAATTTTGGCCCATTCCTCCTGACAGAGCAGGTGTAACTGAGTCAGGTTTGTAGGCCTCCTTGCTCGTACACGCTTTTTCAGTTCTGCCCACAAATGTTCTATAGGATTGAGGTCAGGGCTTTGTGATGGCCACTCCAATACCTTGACTTTGTTGTCCTTAAGCCATTTTGGCACAACATTGGAAGTATGCTTGTGGTCATTGTCCATTTAGAAGACCCATTTGCGACCAAGCTTTAACTTCTTCCTTGCTGAGCGGCCATTCAGGTTATGTCGATATAGGACTCGTTTTACTGTGGATATAGATACTTTTGTACCTGTTTCCTCCAGCATCTTCACAAGGTCCTTTGCTGTTGTTCTGGGATTGATTTGCACTTTTCGCACCAAAGTACGTTCATCTCTAGGAGAGGAAACGCGTCTCCTTCCTGAGCGGTATGAAGGCTGCGTGGTCCCATGATGTTTATACTTGCGTACTATTGTTTGTACAGATGAACCTGGTACCTTCAGGTGTTTGGAAATTGCTCCCAAGGATGAACCAGACTTGTGGAGGTCTACAATTTTTTTTCTGAGGTCTTGGCTGATTTCTTTTGATTTTCCTATGATGTCAAGCAAAGAGGCACTGAGTTTGAAGGTAGGCCTTGAAATACATCCACAGCTACACCTCCAATTGACTCAAATGATGTCAATTAGCCTATCGGAAGCTTCTAAAGCCATGACATTATTTTCTGGAATTTTCCAAACTGTTTAAAGACACAGTCAACTTAGTGTATGTAAACTTCTGACCCACTGGAACTGTGATAGTGAATTATAAGTGAAATAATCTGTCTGTAAACAATTGTTGGAAAAATTACTTGTCATGCACAAAGTAGATGTCCTAACCGACTTGCCAAAAGCCAAAACTATAGTTTGTTAACAAGAAATGTGTGGAGTGGTTGAAAAACCAGTTTTAATGACTCCAATCTAAGTGCATGTAAACTTCTGACTTCAACTGTTTTCCAGATGGAGTGAAGTTACTGGGTTACAGATTTAGAGAGAGAGTTTGGGCTACTGGTGTGTAATATTATGTTAGGAGAGCGAGACTGTTTGAACTGCATTAGTTGATTCTAGAGACTGACTCTTTCTCTGTAGAGCATACTGTAAGTGTACCCGTTCCTAAGGCAGGCTGAATCCATCCGATCCCTGCCGTAGCCTGTTGTTAGCCTGCTGCAGCCCAGTGTAAATATAGAGACCACAGCCACAAGTCTCCCACGCCTCCCTGCTCTCTGTGGCATATATAGCTTCCTCGCCTCTTTGGTGTGGTGGATGGGTGGCCTCCCTCCACTATACAAATTTAAACCACGACCAAACTGCCGGCCTCCACCCCAAATAAGTAATGACTACAGACAGTTAAAATAGATTTAATACAAGATGTGAAATGGGAAAAATAGTGGATGTAGAACTAGATGAATCTGGTCATTGGGAACAACATCTGAGCAGTTTCTACTTTGTTCTGAGTTATAATAACACTAAATCCATCCTCTGTACTATCAAACCATTGAGTGTTTCTTCATTCTAATACTAGAAACCCAAATGCCCCTCCATCCTTAGTAGAGAGAAAGGGACCCACTGGGCACACCTCATTTCAACGTGGAGAATTGGGTAATATTTGGTAGATACGTTGAGATTCCAACCTTTTCACACTCAAAGACAGCCAAAAGTTTGTTGAATTTCCCCCAACGTGTTTAATTGTTTTACATTTACATCATTTAGCAGACGCTCTTATCCAGAGCGACTTACAAATTGGTGCATTCAACTTATGATAGCAAGTGGGACAACCACTTTTTTGTTATGGGGGAGGGGGGTAGAAGGATTTCTTTATACTATTCCAGGTATTCCTTAAAGAGGTAGGGTTTCAAGTGTCTCCGGAAGGTGGTCAGTGACTCCGCTGTCCTGGCGTTGTGGGGGAGCTTGTTCCACCATTGGGGTGCCAGAGCAGCAAATAGCTTTGACTGGGCTGAGCGGGAACTGTTCTTCTGTAGAGGTAGGTGAGCTAGCAGGCCAGAGGTGGATGAAAGTAGTGCCCTCATTTGGGTGTAGGATCTGATCAGAGCCTGAAGGTAAGGAGGTGCCGTTCCCCTCACAGCTCCGTAGGCAAGCACCATGGTCTTGTAGTAGATGCGAGCCTCAACTGGAAGCCAGTGGAGTGTGCGGAGGAGCGGGGTGACATGAGAGAACTTGGGAAGGTCGAACACCAGACGGGCTGCGGCGTTCTGGATAAGTTGTAGGGGTTTAATGGCACAGGCAGGGAGCCCAGCCAACAGCGAGTTGCAGTAATCCAGACGGGAGATGACAAGTGCCTGGATTAGGACCTGTGTAAGGTAGGGTCGTACTCTGCGAATGTTGTAGAGCATGAACCTGCAGGATCGGGTCACCTCTTTGATGTTAGCATAGAACGACAGGGTGTTGTCCAGGGTCACGCCAAGGCTCTTTGCACTCTGGGAGGAGGACACAATGGAGTGGTCAACTGTGATGGCGAGATCATGGAGCGGGCAGTCCTTCCCAGGGAGGAAGAGCAGCTCCGTCTTGCCGAGGTTCAGCTTGAGGTGGTGATCCGACATCCACAGTGATATGTCTGCAAGACATGCAGAGATGTGATTCGCCACCTGGTTATTAGAAGGGGGAAAGGAGAAAATTAATTGTGTGTCTGCGTAGCAATGATAGGAGAGACCATGTGAGGATATGACAGAGCCAAGTGACTTGGTGTATAGAGAGAATAGGAGAGGGCCTAGAACTGAGCCCTGGGGGACACCAGTGGTGAGAGCACGTGGTGCGGAGACAGATTCTCGCCACGCCACCTGGTAGGAGCGACCTGTCAGGTAGGACGCAATCCAAGAGTGAGCAGCGCCGGAGATGCCCAACTCGGAGAGGGTGGAGAGGAGGATCTGATGGTTCACAGTATCAAAGGCAGCGGATAGGTCTACAAGGATAAGAGCAGAGGAGAGAGAGTTAGCTTTAGCAGTGCGGAGAGCCTCCGTGACACAGAGAAGAGCAGTCTCAGTTGAATGACCAGTCTTGAAACCTGACTGGTTTGGATCAAGAAGGTCATTCTGAGAGAGATAGCAGGAGAGTTGGCTAGAGACGGCACGCTCGAGTTTTGGAGAGAAAAGAAAGAAGGGATACTGGTCTGTAGTTGTTGACATCGGAGGGATCGAGTGTAGGTTTTTTGAGGAGGGGTGCAACTCTCGCTCTCTTGAAGACGGAAGGGACATGGCCAGCGGTCAAGGATGAGTTGATGAGCGAGGTGAGGTAAGGGAGAAGGTCTCCGGAAATGGTCTGGAGAAGAGAGGAAGGGATAGGGTCAAGCAGGCAGGTTGTTGGGCGGCCGGCCGTCACAAGTCGCAAGATTTCATCTGGAGAGAGAGGGGAGAAAGAAGTCAAAGCATAGGGTAGGGCAGTGTGAGCAAGACCAGTGGTATCATTTGACTTAATAAATGAGGATCGGATGTCGTCAACCTTCTTTTCAAAATGGTTGACGAAGTCATCCACAGAGAGGGAGGAGGAGGAGGATTCAGCAGGGAGGAGAAGTTGGCAAAGAGCTTCCTAGGGTTAGAGGTAGAGGCTTTACATTTAGAGTGGTAGAAAGTGGCTTTAGCAGCGGAAACAGAGGAAGAGAATGTAGAGAGGAGGGAGTGAAAAGATGACAGGTCCGCAGGGAGTCTAGTTTTCCTCCATTTCCGCTCGGCTGCCCGGAGCCCTCTTCTATCAGCTCGCAATGAGTCGTCAAGCCACGGAGCAGGAGGGGAGGACCGAGCCGGCCGGGAGGATAGGGGACATAGAGAGTCAAAAGATGCAGAAAGGGAGGAGAGGAGGGTTGAGGAGGCAGAATCAGGAGATCGGAGGGAGAAGGATTTAGCAGAGGGAAGAGATGATAGGATGGAAGAGGAGAGAGTAGCGGGAGAGAGAGAGCGAAGGTTGCGACGGCACATTACCATCTGAGTAGGGGCGGAGTGAGTAGTGTTGGAGGAGAGCGAGAGAGAAAAGGATACAAAGTAGTGGTCGGAGTTGCAGTGAGATTAGTAGAAGAACAGCATCTAGTAAAGATGAGGTCAAGCGTATTGCCTGCCTTGTGAGTAGGGGCGGATGGTGAGAGGGTGAGGTCAAAAGAGGAAAGGAGTGGAAAGGAGGCAGCAGAGAGAAATGAGTCAAAGGCAGACGTAGGGAGGTTAAAGTCACCCAGAACTGTGAGGGGTGAGCCATCCTCAGGAAAGGAACTTATCAAAGCGTCAAGCTCATTGATGAACTCTCCAAGGGAACCTGGAGGGTGATAAATGACAAGGATGTTAAGCTTGAATGGGCTAGTGACTGTGACAGCATGGAATTCAAATGAGGAGATAGACAGATGGGTCAGGGGAAAAAGAGAGAATGTCCACTTGAGAGATGAGGATTCCTGTGCCACCGCCGCGCTGACTAGATGCTCTTGGGGTATGCGAGAACACATGGTTAGACGAGGAAAGAGCAGTAGGAGTAGCAGTGTTTTCTGTGGTAATCCATGTTTCCGTCAGCGCCAAGAAGTCGAGGGACTGGAGGGTAGCATAGGCTGAGATGAACTCTGCCTTGTTGGCCGCAGAACGGCAGTTCCAGAGACCTGGAACTCCACGTGGGTCGTGCGCGCAGGGACCACCAGATTAGAGTGGCAACAGCCACGTGGTGTGAAGCGTTTGTATGGCCTGTGCAGAGAGGAGAGAACAGGGATAGACAGACACATAGTTAACAGGCTACAATAATGCAAAGGAGATTGGAAAGAAATGAACTAAACATCTGGGAAAGCGAGAGAGCGGGGCATCCCTCACTTACGTTTCACTGAAACACTCAAATATAACTCTCCCAACTTCCACTTAGAAATTATAATTGTTGTAAACTACAGCGGTTCAATGTTTCTAGGAATAGACTAACTTAGTTTATTCAGCTAGCTAACTTGGTACACCGAATCATATGACGCCAAAGCCAACTAGCATGCCAGCCTCCAATAACACGGTTTAGCACCAATACTCGGTTACAACAAACCACCAGTGTGTTAACACACCAAGCAGATCATTCGTGTCCGTGTCTAACGTGTGTGTACATTTTTGGGTAGTTTTGACAGTCTGAGTGAGTACGTCGTCAACTTATTCAGCCAGATAGTTAGCTAGCATAGTTAGCATACTAGCTAGCCATTGCTCTCTGCCAACGAACTAACCCCCACACAGAGAGCCAAGCTAATGTTAGCTAGTTACCCATGTCCCGAATTCCCTTGAACGACTCTGGTTACCAGTATGTAAAAACAAAACAAAAATAAATGTAGGTTATAGCTTACCCTTAGTAGCTACTGTTAGCCAGTTAAGTGCAAAGCTAGCCACTGAATCGATTCAGCCAGTTCGCGTCTGTCCCAACGGAGAGAAAGCGTCTCCAAATATTAACGCTAGGTCGTTCCAGCTATTGTTTAGTTAGCTATCCAGGTAGCTACATTTCGAGTACAGTAGCTACTAACTACCTAACGTTAACGCTTCAGATAATGAGGTTAGAAAAACAGCTGAATGGTAGGTAGCTAGCTGGCATAATTACAGGTACTCTTAAGCGTGGAATAACATTGGAAACAACTATCCACAGTTGCTAATAGTTATCAGTAGCTACCCGCTAGCTAGCTAGCTTTATTGGTCCAGGTAGTGAGTTAGCTAGCCTCGTGCTTCACCGGGCTCAGCCGAATACAATACTTACCTACAATAACTACCTAGATAAACTACCTACAATACTTAACTACAATACCTACCTACCTACAATCTAAATACATGGTTTAATCTTTACTCGACACCATATGAGCCAAGCTTACTTCCTGCCAGAGAGAGAGACAACCTCACCCGTCGCTGTCCAAGTCCATGTGTTATCACTATGTTTTCAACCATCTAACTGCACAACCAAATTCTAATGAAAAATCAATGTCAGAGTTTTTGTTTAGTTGGCTAAATGTGTTATCACTGCACTTTCAACCATTTTAAAAGCACAGCAAAGTTCAAATGGGAATACAATGTCAGATTGTTTATTTATACAACAACTTAATGTGTAATCACTGTGCTTGATCTAATAGCACAACCAAATTACCTGGATTGCAGTTAGTTGAGATTACATTAAAGTACATGGTGCAAGTAATCAATGCGTTTTTTGAGATTCTGTGCAGATTCTTTTAGCAAATGTTAAGATTTCCACAGACCTGCGACCCTGAACATGCACTCATTTTAAAGGGTGATTCCGCCATTTTAACATCTGTTACGAACCCTGTGGCTTTAAAAGTCTAGGGTGGATGGAAAAGAGACACGTAACATAACTCATGCTAATTAGAATATTGCCAACGAACAGTGAGAACAAAATATGCCGACAACCAAAAAGCTACCGTCAAACACATTTTTTTGTATTATAAACACACGGTAAAAGGTTTGGGGAAAAGGGGCTGAGCAGGACCCAAGGAATGAAACAATAATGTCAAAAACCCCTAAACTGATCTGGCCTGCCTCAAGAACCGCTAAGCTTACTACTAACTACACAAAAATACAGTGGGTGGTCCGCTCAGGTCTAACTAGTGTTTTTAGACAAAGTTTTCCTACGGGTAGTGTACGCCCAATGGCGACTTGCTAAAAATCCCCTTTTCCCAGGAACAAACAAACAACATAGATACCATATGGAGTAAACAGCAAATGAGTGAGTACACAAAAAAAACAAGACACCACATTATCCATACTCACAAACAAAAAAGTATCTGTCAGAAAACACATCTGACTAGCTTTTAAAACAAGGGATGTGTGATGTGATTGGGAAATGAAAACCAGAAACAGGTGGTGCAATCAGGAGAAGTGGCCACTGATTGGTCCACCTCAGCAATCAGCAGATGAACTGATGACTGACAGGTGGGACACACCAACGACCTCCAATCAGGACACAAAGGACACCTGTGATTATGGCAGAAGGAGAGGAAAAACACAAACACAAATACACATACAGTATACCTGTATCCGTAACAACGTCATATTCATCATCTCCTGCACATGTGAAAACAGTGCGTTTCTATGATCTGTGGTTAAAAAGGTCCATAAAAATCCTTCTCTGTGACATCACAGGGTAGGATTAAATGAAAAGAAAGTGATTTTCAAAACCTGCAACAAGTTTCTAGCCCAAGGGAGGGTATTTTCTTGCTTCCAACGTCACCGCCAATCTCATAGTGTTTGAAAATCACTGTTTTTAAAATGTTTTAACTTTTGATGTCATCGGGTAGAACTTTTTAACTTCATATTTTTTTTCTACAAAACATAGAAATGCACCGTTTTCACATGTTGACACTGGTATTGTGCTGGAGATAATGAAAATGAGGTTGCCCTTTAAGGTTGAATAAATACTGTCATATTAGTTTGTAAGATAGTAAATAGCCTAATGTACAAAAGTGTTATTGAATTGTGTTTGGTTGATCAATGACTCAACCAAATATTATCATTTAAAGGATATGTACTGTTGAAGTCGGAAGTGTACATACACTTAGGTTGGAGTCATTAAAACTCGTTTTTCAACCACTCCACAAATTTCTTGTTAACAAACTATAGTTTTGGCAAGTCGGTTAGGACATCTACTTTGTGCATGACACAGGTAATTTTTCCAACAATTGTTTCCAGACAGATTATTTCATGTATAATTCACTGTATCACAATTCCAGTGGGTCAGAAGTTTACATACACTATGTTGACTGTGTCTTTAAACAGCTTGGAAAATTCCAGAAAATGATGTCATGGCTTTAGAATCTTCTGATAGGCTAATTGACATCATTTGAGTCAATTGGAGGTGTACCTGTGGATGTATTTCAAGGCATACCTTCAAACTCAGTGCCTCTTTACTTGACATCATGGGTAAATCAAAAGAAATCAGCCAAGACCTAAGAAAAAAAATTGTAGACCTCCACAAGTCTGGTTCATCCTTGGGAGCAATTTCCAAACGCCTGAAGGTACCACGTTCATCTGTACAAACAATAGTACGCAAGTATAAACACCATGGGACCACGCAGCCGTCATACCGCTCAGGAAGGAGACGCGTTCTGTCTCCTAGAGATGAACGTACTTTGGTGCGAAAAGTGCAAATCAATCCCAGAACAACAGCAAAGGACCTTGTGAAGATGCTGGAAGAAACAAGTACAAAAGTATCTATATCCACAGTAAAACAAGTCCTATATCGACATAACCTGAAAGGCTGCTCAGCAAGGAAGAAGCCAATGCTCCAAAACCTCCATAAAAAAGCCAGACTACGGTTTGCAACTGCACATGGGGACAAAGATCGTACTTTTTGGAGTAATGTCCTCTGGTCTGATGAAACAAAAATAGAACTGTTTGCCCATAATGACCATCATATGTTTGGAGGAAAAAGGGGGACACTTGCAAGCCGAAAGAACACCATCCCAACCGTGAAGCACGGGGGTGGCAGCATCATGCTGTGGGGGTGCTTTGCTGCAGGAGGGACTGGTGCACTTCACAAAATAGATGGCATCATGAGGAAGGAAAATTATGTGGATATATTGAAGCAACATCTCAAGACATCAGTCAGGAAGTTAAAGCTTGGTCGCAAATGGCTCTTCCAAATGGACAATGACACCAAGCATACTTCCAAAGTTGTGCCAAAATGGCTTAAGGACAACAAAGTCAAGGTAGTGGCCATCACAAAGCCCTGACCTCAATCCTATAGAAAATGTGTGGGCAGAACTGAAAAAGCATGTGCGAGCAAGGAGGCCTACAATCCTGACTCAGTTACAGCAGCTCTGTCAGGAGGAATGGGCCAATATTCACCAAACTTATTGTGGAAGGCTTGTGGAAGGCTACCCGAAACGTTTGACCCAAGTTAAACAATTTAAAGGCAATGCTACCAAATACTAATTGAGTGTATGTAAACTTCTGACCCACTGGGAATGTGATGAAAGAAATAAAATCTGAAATAAATAATTCTCTCTACTATTATTCTGACATTTCACATTCTTAAAATAAAGTGGTGATCCTAACTGACCTAAGACAGGGAATTTTTACTAGGATTAAATGTCAGGAATTGTGAAAAACTGAGTTTAAATGTATTTGGCTAAGGTGTATATAAACTTCCGACTTCAACTGTATATGGACACTCATTCACTATGGTATTTTCTATTGGTAAATTTACAAACATATATTATGATAAATTGATTTGAAACTTGTATCACATTATGGTAAGTGGTGAAATAAGTATAGCCAGTTATAATTGTAATGGCATAACAGATAATAACAAAAGAAGAACAATATTTACATGGCTCAAAGAGAAGGAATATAATATATATTGTTTACAGGAAACTCATTCAACAATTCTAGATGAAGATGTGTGGAAAAAGGACAGATGGGCAAAGAAACTCAAAAGGGGTGATGATATTAATGAACAGTAATTTCGATCCGAATGTGCAAATTGTCCAAACAGATACGCAAGGGAGATGGATGATTTTAAATATATTATTGGACCATAAACAGATATGGCTCATTAACCTTTATGGACCAAATAATGAGGATCCGCACTTCTTTGACAATATATATATAATAAATGATCAACCCTGCAAGCAATACAAGACTCTATTATTATGGTGGGAGATTATAATACTGTTTTAAATAGCTCAATGGACCGTAAAGGAAATCACACTACAAACGATCACCCTCATGCTCTTAAGGAAATCATGAATGTCATGGATACATTAGAACTAGTAGATATATGGAGGCTTAAATATCCTGACCTAGTGAGATATACATGATGGAGACTCAATCAAGCTAGTCGTCTTGACTTCTTTCTTATCTCATTCTCGTTGGCACCAAAAGTTTTTAAAAAGTGTTGATAGGGGACAGAATGCGGTCGGCCCATCAAATAAAATGGCATATACATTACTCTTACTGAATTTCCACATGGGCGAGGATATTGGAAATGTAATCAAAGCCTATTGGATGATAACTTGTTTTTAACTAGCAATTTAGGTCAAAAGAGTCCATACTAACAAAGGAAATAGGTCTAACAGAACAGATAGATAGCAATAAAAACTGTAACATAAAGGCTCAGAATAAATTTGAGGAAAAACAAAAAGAAATTGAGAAACTTATTCAAGTAAGATCAAGTGTAATATATTATAAAAATAAAGCAAACTGGATGGAATATGGGGCAAATGCACCAAATTCTTTTTTTAATCTTCAACATAGAAATGTTACCAAATATAATTGACTGAAACTGATTACAAATGACGGAGTCACCCATGATTCACCAAATGATATTTTGAAGGATGAAGCACAGTACTTTAAGCATATGTTTTCATTTCAGTCGCCTCCATCTCCTCTAACTGAAGCTAATTGTAGGGATTTTTTTTCTATTGATAATGTAAAATTAACAGCCATACAGAAAGACTCATGTGAAGGTGAAATTACAGAGGAGGAACTTCTGGATGCAATTAAAGACTTTATGTCCGGGAAAACTCCAGGGTTGGATGGCATACCAGTCGAGGTATACCAAACCTTTTTTGATATACTCAGAGGACCGTTATTAGTATGTTTTAACCA
Organism: Coregonus clupeaformis; assembly: GCF_020615455.1. Taxonomy (NCBI): domain Eukaryota; kingdom Metazoa; phylum Chordata; class Actinopteri; order Salmoniformes; family Salmonidae; genus Coregonus; species Coregonus clupeaformis. Next base: position 51,712,899 of record NC_059209.1, on the reverse strand, counting down.
CTCTTATGTAAATGGTAGATTATCAGACACTCAAGAAGGTCTGATTTCATTATTACTGAAACAGGATACAAGTGGGAAATATAAAGATTCAGTCCATTTTAAAAAATTGGAGGCCCCTTACACTTCAGTGTTGTGATGCAAAAATTCTAGCAAAATGTATAGCGCATTATTCATTCTAATCAGACAGGTTTTTTACATGGACAATACATTGGAGATAATATAAGGCAAGTACTGGAAACAATAGAACACTATGAAAAATCTGGGAAGCCAGGCCTGTCTGTGATTTATTTAGAATTCAAGGCACACTTAACCAGCATGGCTACCGCAGCGATATGCCATCCCATCTGGTTTGGTCTTAGTGGGACTATAATTTGTTTTTCAACAGGACAATGACCCAACACACCTCCAGGTTGTGTAAGGGCTATTTTACCAAGAAGGAGAGTGATGGAGTGCTGCATCAGATGACCTGGCCTCCACAATCCCCCGACCTCAACCCAATTGAGACGGTTTGGGATGAGTCGGACGGCAGAGTGAAGGAAAAGCAGCCCACAAGTGCTCAGCATATGTGGGAACTCCTTCAAGACTGTTGGAAAACCATTCCAGGTGAAGCTGGTTGAGAGAATGCCAAGAGTGTGCAAAGTTGTCATCAAGGCAAAGGGTGGCTATTTGAAGAATCTCAAATATAAAATATATTTTGATCTGTTTAACACTTTTTTGGTTACTTCATGATATGTAGTAACCATGTGTTATTTCATAGTTTTGATGTCTTCACTATTATTCTACAATGTAGAACATAGTAAAAATAAAGAAAAACCCTTGAATGATTAGGTGTGTCCAAACTTTTGACTGGTACTGTATATATAAACGTTTTTTTTTTTTTTTTTACAAAAAACTTTGGGGAACAAAAATAAATCACTTTGCGGTTTTGGCCGCCTGTTGCCGACCCCTGCCCTACCTTGACCCTACACACCCTACTTAGACACAGGTAGTGCTTAATTTGTAAATTGGGAGGTGCCAGAACAAAAAGTGACCCTAGAGGGGGGTGACCTATGGGGCTCTGAGGTACCGGAACGCATAAAAAATAATCACCTTTTATAATAAAGCATTGCTTTCATTACCATCGCTCTTGTTTGCTGGCATAGAGCGGTAGAGGCACTTGCAGAAGTTGCACACATGGGGATATTTTTGTGTGTGCCTTTTTATAAACACATTTCATGCAATTCTAAATAATTGACTGGAGACTTCAGCAGAATTTTTTTAATACCTCACAAATTATCGAAATGACAAGCTACTTTGACACTGAGAAACTGAGATCAATAAAAATGACCTTGTCTTGAATCCATCAATAGCCTAGAGCTAGGTGTGTGGAGACACATATTGTACAATATGATGATGAAATTATAGTCCTAAAAAAGCTTTCCAGTTTCACTGACTCACCCAATGATGCGCAACTCACTCACCCGCGATGGCCGATGTGCTCATCGCAAAAGCCTATCTCTCTCTTGTTTTACATTCTAAAACAATGCTCTTCGCTCATTAGGCCTATTTGGAAGTTGATAACGTATTTGGTAGCCTACAGACAGATTAGTCTTCTCTTTTCAGCAGGAGTCATTTGCTTTCCAACCTGTGTTTCCCACCATTGTATTTGAAATATTGCGAATGGCCTGTTTTGGCTTTAATTGCGCAAATGTGTCCTTTGGTCTGGACTCCAAATTTGAGATTTTTGGTTCCAACTGCCATGTCTTTGTGAGACGTGGTGTGGGTGAACGGATGATCTCTGCATGTGTAGTTCCCACCTATCTCTCGCTTGTTTTACTTTCTAAAACAATGCTCTTCGACTCAATAGGCCTATTTGGAAGTTGATAACGTATTTGGTAGCCTACATACAGATTAGTCTTCTCTTTTCAGCAGGAGCCATTTGCTTTCCAACCTGTGTTCCCCACCATTGTATTTGAAATATTGCAAATGGCCTGTTTTGGCTGCATTCTGTTCACTGACAGATTTGCCGGGGGTTCCCGACTAAGCATGCCTTGTGATTGGGCTACAGACAATCCATAAATGATGAAATGCTGTGAATAAGTGGAACAGTATCAAACACGTCAAACCCATGGTCTCCTTTCCAGCCCTTATTTTGAGCCATTCTCCCCTCAGCAGCCCCACTGCTGTCAACCCACAAGATGGTTATGCATCAACTGGCTACACAAGGAGTGTAAGACAAACGCGCGCACTACACAGACAGGGTCAATATTCCTGGAAATTAATTGGCAGATGTTGTGTTAGGTTTGGCTTTTTAAGCCAATAGTGGCTAATCAGGGGTGGGATAATGTCAATGTTGCATTGATTAGATAGTAGCTGAGATTTGTTTTTGACAGTTTGCGATGGAACACATGAAAAATTGCGTATACTTTCGGAATTGTTTGGCGAGCTACTCATAGGTAGGTCCCAAGCTACTAGTAGCTCGCGATCGACCTGTTGGAGACCCCTGCTGTAGACCGTCCGTCGCTGCGACTGTCGTTTTCCTTGTTGCACAGACATGAAATAAGTTTATCTGTGACTGTCGCAACGTCCGTTGTTGTGGTTACCGGACTGCGACAGCAACCGGGAAATCCTCCTGTGACAAGATGATGGGAGTTATAAAATTCTCTGATAGAATTATTAAATTCTCTGATAGAATGACCACAAAGTTTATAAACTCGGGAGACTTCCGGGAACGCTTGCGAAGCAGACCAGGTCGGGGTTTGGGGTTAGAGAAGTCAATGAAAGAAGTGAAACATTATTCTTTAGTTGGTCATTTTCTCAATCTAAAGGCACACCCTAGATTCGAGCCAATGTCTTAAGTAGTTGAACATGTTATTACTCCAACCTCGTGAAAGTGACAAACTGACACATTTTCATCAAAAATGACTTTTTATCGAAGGGGTGTCTTTGATTTGACGGCCTGCACATGCGCAGTTCGGTGCGAGACGACCGTTAGACCCGATTACGTGTTTCTAGCATGAGTCGCCATAACATCACCTACAAGTGTGATCGGGGATTTCTATTGGAGGAGTAGTTTTAGCCTATTTTCATACTGTACTGTCTGTCTTTGGAATGACCTACTTTTATTTTGTCACACTGTGGCAGTAAGCTATTTTCTGTAAACTCACCATTACCTTGTAAATAATTATGTTGTGGGTTTATTTTCCTGTAGTAATGAAAAAAAGTAGATCAAGTTAAGACGTTGTTAGCTATACTCTGGTAATTATTTTAACTGGCTAGCTAAATACCTAGCAACGAACCAAAACATTGTTTAGAAAATTGCTTTTAGTTGCCTGGCTTGCTAGGTTGACATTTATTTACTTGATTAATTTTTTTATGGATGGGTTTATTGGTGTTAAAATAGAGAAAATATGCTATTTGGAGCACCGGGCTGCTGATGTCATGCAGAGGCTGTGGTTTGTGTACTTTTTTAATAAGGACGACAAGTTTGATGTCGGACGACAATAGAATGTTCATGATGTCGCTACGACAATTGTCTACAGACATGTCGATAGACGGACTGTAAACCAGCCATTAGGCTATATTGCAAATTAGTGCCTGTCATATGTGTTCCCCTGAATCAACACCTACCCTAAGTGTTAATTACTAAAATATTCCAGACTAACATTTTCCCCTGGTGTCACTGGTGCCTCTAACTTTTACAGTTGGTGGCACAAGTCCATGATTTGGTCGGACCCAAATCACTAGTAATCATCTTATATAGTCATTCATAGTGCCTTATTAAGAAGTGTAATTAATAGACTACTGAGGTATTACATAAATAGGTGGTTTCATCTAACACGTCCAAGCAGGAATGCATGACTCAATATATTTTGGATGTGCTACCTAATCCAGTGATTGACATGAATTTTGGGTTGACAATTAGACTATAGTTGTTATTTTTTACTGTCAAAATAGGACTCCAGAATATCCCGGGTTTTTCTTTTCAATAGAGATGAATTACATACATCTTTATGTGCACTAACTAATAGGCCTATCATAGGCACCTTAATTTGGGTTTCCACACCAGAGGAAGTAGAAACTCAAAATCCAATAACTAGATTGCTAACTCTAAATATAATACCTACTGTTAGTAGCCATGTATTCATCCAACAGTAAATGTAATGTAAAAAAAACGGCAGTTGTAGGCTACTACCCATGAGACCTATAGGCCTATACCCTCGCAAAGGCCGGTGTGCATTTCGCGCGTGTGCCGCTCCATATCTCAATGCCTTATCAATTATCTTGGTTGTAAAATAGTTGCTATTAAGCTAAATATTGAGAGTTAAGAAATAAAAATGATACCTACAGAGAGCCGAGAGCCTAATATCTTCAACAGGGACAAGGGGACGAAGCTTCCAAAGCTGTGTTTTTCCCGTAATTGCATTTTGAAGTGTTATATGATCAGAACGCATTTTCCTCAAGCGCATGCGGGTAGAGGAGTGGTCGCTCATCACAGCAACATACCCCAGCGAAACAGGCATAGGGGCATGGCAGACACGTTCATTACATGAATCATGAGGATAATGCACTTTACTGAGGTGACAATGTAGAATGTGCACTTTCTACGTTTATAGGCACCTTTTTTAGGTTTGTACAATTCATGATCTTGGCTGTCTAACTGATGACAGAGGTCTCTTTGCTGATGCCGCGTTTGACTTTGAATCTGAGTTTGAGTGACCTCCGCTCAGCATATCAGAAAACCGGACCGGTCCATCTTGGTATGGGGGCTGACCGTTGCCCACTGATCAGCCAAAGGCTCATTATAGATTAGTATAACAGAGAAATTGCACACAAAAAACAATTAAAAAATACAGAATATAGCCCTATTTGGTAAAAGACCAAGTCCATATTATGGCAAGAACAGCTCAAATAAGCAAAGAGACATGACAGTCCATCATTACTTCAAGACATGAAGGTCAGTCAATAAGGAACATTTCAAGAACTTTGGAAGTTCTTTCAAGTGCAGTCGCAAAAACCATCAAGCGCTATGATGAAACTGGCTCTCATGAGGACCGCCACAGGAATGGAAGACCCAGAGTTACTTCTGCTGCAGAGGATAAGTTCATTAGAGTTAACTGCACCTCATAAATTGCAGCCCAAATAAATTATTCACAGAGTTCAAGTAACAGACACATCTTAACATCAACTGTTCAGAGGGGACTGTGTGAATCAGGCCTTCATGGTCGAATTGCTGCAAAGAAACCACTACTAAGGGACACCAATAAGAAGAAGAGACCTGCTTAGGCCAAGAAACACGAGCAATGGACATTAGACGGGTGGAAATTTGTCCTTTGGTCTGGAGTCCAAATAGGAAATTTTTGGTTCCAGCCGTCGTGTCTTTGTGAGACGTGGTGTGGGTGAACGGATGGTCTCTGCATGTGTAGTTCCCACCGTAAAGCATGGAGGAGGAGGTGTGATGGTGTGGGGTGCTTTGCTGGTGACACTGTCTGTGATTTATTTAGAATTCAAGGCACACTTAACCAGCATGGCTACCACAGCATTCGGCAGCGATATGCCATCCCATCTGGTTTGGGCTTAGTGCGACTATCATTTGTTTTTCAACAGGACAATGACCCAACACACCTCCAGGCTGTGTCAGGGCTATTTTACCAAGAAGGAGTGTGATGGAGTGCTGCATCAGATGACCTGGCCTCCACAGTACCCTGACCTCAACCCAATTGAGATGGTTTGGGATGAGTTGGATGGCAGAGTGAAGGAAAAGCAGCCAACAAGTGTTCAGAATATGTGGGAACTCCTTCAAGACTGTTGGAAAACCATTCCAGGTGAAGCTGGTTGAGAGAATGCCAAGAGTGTGCAAAGCTATGATCAAGGCAAAGGTTGGATATTTGAGGAATCTCAAATATAAAATATATTTTGATTTGTTTAACACTTTTTTGGTTACTACATGATATGTAGTAACCATGTGTTATTTCATAGTTTTGATGTCTTCACTATTATTCTACGATGTAAAAAATAGTAAAAATAAAGAAAAACCCTTGAATGAGTAGGTATGTCCAAACTTTTGACTGGTACTGTATATAAAACATATTTTTGTGTTTGTCAATTTCAATAAGCTCACCCAACAAAAAAGTGTCCAGCCCATCTGGCATTTGCCAGAATTGCCAGATGTCCAAATATGCCCCTGAAAGCATGATTTGGCCACAGAGGATCACTAGCTTCTTAAAACAAAAACAAAAGTGTTTTAAATCTCATTGCCTACAGTCGGAAGGAGAGGCAGCGTGCACAATTTGGGCAGCGCACGTGGCAAATACCGAATACATGATTGTTGAGTTGTAACTGTCAGTGAAAAGTAGAGGCCCAGCCAGGCATATCGCAATATTTCAAAATACAATAGTGGGAAAACATATTTTGCTTTATTATAAAGGCGCATTTTAATGATCAAAATTAGCTTCCCCAAACTTGAAACTTACATGCCGCCTATGCATGAATAGCATCATTGATAATATGTGATTGATATAATTTGCACTGTTGAACCTACCCTTTGGAATAACTTAATCATTCTCACTATAGCACATTGGTAGTAGTCAGTGACAAATATCAAAGCTAAGCAGTGCTGGGCTTGGGGGGGTGCAACTCAATATGAAACCTAACATATCATACTAAATGGAGTGTCGGACTTACGTACCGAGTAATACAAAATGCTCTGAGACCAGGTTGCAGCTCCGAATGGGGGACAGAATGGATATCTGTAGATATATCAACTCTCCAGTAGGAGGTGCTGCCCAGGCTATTGTTTTTTGTTGTTGCTTATAGTGGATACAAATTCGACATAAAAGGTTTGTCTTAGTTGAAAATGGGTTAACATGAAGACTTAATCCTGTGGTTGAAATTTTACCCTCAACAACAGTTTGCGTGGATTACTTTTTTCTAATCCAATGTATTTACCATGTAGATTCCACATCACAATACGTTGACAAATTATGTTGAAACAACATTGATTTAACCAGTTTGTGCTCAGTGGGGAGGCATGTTGTAGGCCTACAGTAGCTGATGTAATATAGATGCAGAAAATGAAAGCCTATATTCTTGAAATCAGCCCAAACAGTCATGAATTTGACATCAAAACATTTCTAAACCATCTGCAATTTTGAGAAATGTTGTATTGAAAGTCTCTTGTCTTTACAGGATTCTGAAGGAAATATGAGTAACCACTTGATTCTTCACCTGGCATGTGTGAGCCTAGTTCTGCTCTGTGGCCATGGGAATGCAGTGCATGTGCCCATGGTCTATAGAATTTCCATGGATGGCAGTGGTGACGGAGGGGAGCCGGATCTCATAATCCCCATCGATGGCCCCCCCCACCCTTACTCCCCCGTAGATGTCTCCCCTGTCGATGTCGCCCCCATCAACGTCTCCCCCGTTGATGTCTCCCCTGTAGATGTCGTCAACGTCGATGTCGCCCCCGTTGATGTCTCCCCCACCGATGTCTCCCCTGTTTCTCCCCCCACCCTGGTCAGCACCATCACCAACACCATCACTATCACCATGATCCGCCTCAAGGACTTTATGCTCACCCGGGTGGTGGACTTCCTCCAGGATAATATGCTGATCATCATCGTGGTCACCTCCCTCCTCATTGTCATGATCTTCATCATCTGCTGTGCCGCTACCATGAGCCAAAAGCGCAAGATGGAGGCCTACAAACCCCCTGCCAACCCACCCAGGAAGTACATTGGCGACACAGCTGGAGGAGTCGAACCCTCCAGTGAGGTCCAGAGTCGGGTCTTCGGCGGGCCTGATTCTGCCAGGAGGATCCAGGGAACCCCCAAGAATCTGCGCACCCCTTCCGCTGCACTGGTGGGGGAAAAGGTGGGCAAGGAGCCCAAACCGAAGGAGGTCCAGAAAGTGAGGGAGGTAGAGGAGGAGGAAACGCGTAGAGTGGAGCCTAAGCACAAAGGCCAGAAGGCTGAGGAGGTGCAGCCGAGCTCCAGCCCCAGCACCAGCCAGCCCATGGTCTGCACCTGCCACCTGCGGAAGGCCAACCACTAAGTATAGGTTGGGGCTCCAACCATGCAAACTAGCAAAAACGGAGATTGAGGCCTTTTCTTGTGCAGAGGGAACTCCCTGGGTACGTCCGCTGCTGTGTGCCAAACTTGTCTGTGGAATCTGACTCTGTGGGTACCTTTAGCATACAGATACAATTGGGTCTAGTTAGCATACAAAGGCCTTAAAACAGAAGGAATTTCAGGCCTGACTGCCTATATATCTATATATATATATATCTATATACACACACAGTATATGCCATATCATGTGTATGTATGTGTGTGTGTATGTATATATATACTACCATTCAAAAGTTTGGGGTCACTTAGAAATGTCCTTGTTTTCAAAAGAAAAGCAATTTTTTTTGTTCATTAAAATAACATCAAATTGATCCGAAAATACAGTGTAGACATTGTTAATGTTGTAAATGGCTATTGTAGCTGGAAACGGCAGATTTTTAATGGAATATCTACATAGGCGTACAGAGGCCCATTATCAGCAACCATGAGTCCTGTTCCAATGGCACGTTGTGTTTGCTAATCCAAGTTTATCCTTTTAAAAGGCTAATTGATCATTAGAAAACCCTTTTGCAATTGTGTTAGCACAGCTGAACATTGTTGTGCTGATTTAAAGAAGCAATAAATACTGGCTATAAAAGGCTATTCCATGATTTCTCAGAACAAGAATAGACTGACGAGTTTCAGAAGAAAGTTATTTGTTTCTGGACATTTTGAGCCTGTAATCGAACCCACAATTGCTGATGCTCCAGATACTCAACTAGTCTCAAGAAGGCCAGTTTTATTGCTTCTTTAATCAGCACAACAGTTTTCAGCTGTGCTAACATAATTGCAAAAGGGTTTTCTAATGATCAATTAGCCTTTTAAAATGATAAACTTGGATTAGCAAACACAACGTGCCATTGGAACACAGGACTGATGGTTGCTGATAATGGGCCTCTGTACGCCTATGTAGATATTCCATACAAAATCAGCCGTTTCCAGCTACAATATCCATTTACAACATTTACAATGTCTACACTGTATTTCTGATCAATTTGATGTTATTTTAATGGACATTTCTAAGTGACCCCAAACTTTTGAACGGTAGTGTATATATATATGATTCCTCCAATACTTCCCTTGATGTAGAAAACGGTCATTGTGATATGAGATTGGTTCATCAATTGTTGATAGTTTAAAAAAAATACATATCAAGACATATTATACCAAGACAGTATTTATAGGATGTTTGCATGTTGTTATTACTGTTGGGAAATTGTACTGCTCAGTTTAGCTTTACTAAAGAGATGTACAGGTAACTGCCAAAATAAAGGAAACGCTTGAGTAAATGAGGGCTCTTATGGTGTGGGGTGCATTTTCCTGGCATGGTTAAGGTCCACTCAACCCCTTAGAGGGCAAGGTAAACGGCAATAAATACACAACCATTCTGAGTGATCACCTTCAACCTATGGTGAATCATTTCTATCCTGATGGGAGTGGTCTCTTCCAGGATGACCATGTCTCCATCCACAGGGCACTAGTGGTCACTGAATGGTTTGATGAGCATGAAAATGTTGTAGACCATATGCCATGGCCGTCTCAGTCACCAGATCTCAACCCAATTGAACACTTATGGGAGATTCTGGAGCGGCGCCTGAGACAGCGTTTTCCACCGCCATCAACAAAACACCAAATTATGGGATTTCTCGTGGAAGAATGGTGTCACATCCCTCCAATAGAGTTCCAGACACATGTAGAATCTATGCCAAGGTGCATTGAAGCCGTTCTGGTGGCCCAATACCCTATTAAGACACTTTATGTTGGTGTTTCCTTTATTTGGCAGTTACCATTAGATCACACAGAGAAAATAAAGTTGGCATCTGTGAAGAGAGAAAGCCAAGCATATGTCTCTCTGCTAACTATACTCAATTAATTGATGTGAGAAAATGTCTTATTCTTTGAGTGGACTTAATTAGACATTTTGAAATTACATACATTTTCATTAGTGATTTATGGATTATTATTTAAGAGAATTTGCTAATGCTATATGGATAGAGGGTAGAGCTGCTTTTTGTAATCTATTTTTCAAACAAAACTGTGATTTACTGGTGCGAGTATGTGGTTAAAGGTCAGTGCATACTAACTTTTTTTAAATACTGGTACTTACTTTATTCTAAAGTCAATTAAAATCCAATGATTCTCCTGAATCCCATTAAGGATAGTTTTACAGTGACCCTCAGTTCTGCTGTAGATTGTGGTAGTTTTCTTATTTTCTTTTTGTCCAGCTTCAATAAAGAGGTTTTGTTGATATATTTGTTTTTATTGAAATTGTAAGTGCAAAAGTCTTTCATTGAGTGTGAGGAAGAGATTTCACAATTTTCACTAAGCTGTGTTTCTATAACATAAATTGCCATGTGGAATTTGGCCATGCCTGAATGGTAGTGCTGACAATTTGGCCACAGGGTGTGTAAAAACATTTGATACAACTTTGGATCCCCTAATTTTCATCTAAATTGATTTCTACCCAAGAATAACTTCAGTAGCCTGTTTGAAGAAAATCTGCCTGGTTTGTTATGTTTGTTCTCCAAAACGCTTAAGGACAATTATAGTGACATGCATGCTACTGCATGTACTTTGTCAGCATTGACAGACGAGGCTACGGTTGTATTTTTAGGTTCATATTACATATACTATAATAAATATTTCAGCGACAAACTTTGAAATACTCTGCCCACTCACACATTACAGGGGGAAATATGACTAGTGTCAACTGATTGGCCAGGGACAGGAGGCTGGCACCATTGTGTAATGTCATGCCCAAACACAAAGCCAGTGAAAGGCACCAGAGCCTTGAGATGACGAGAGAGCTCCTTTGTCTTTCCCCCTGGCTTCCTTACAAGATGCAATCAATATTTCAACAGCCGTCAATCCAACTACATGAAGTACTTTGCTCTGAAACTGGACATGAGCGTATTTGAAAACAAGACACACTGATTTGTCCACATGCCCATATCAAGTCAGGTTACTTGAAGATAAATCACTTATCTGATATTGTACCAGGGATATGTAAAGATTGGCCTATTTCCTATAAAGAAAATGTAAGCTATTGATTAAATGTCAGGCAACTGCTGCCCTCCTGCAAACATTTTAAGTATTGTAAGAGGACGCACCAGCTGTTTATGTTGCCAGAAAGAACATAGTTAAAACCAGACCCTAAAAAACTGTTGATTCCTTGATGTGAATATTCTTTGTGAGAATGCCTATAAATAACGGTGCAGAAATGCTTGCAATATATCCGATACAGAAATAATTAATTTAAAGTATTGATTGCCATCTTTATTTTTTATGATTTAATTATAAAATATCCTATTGCTCTTTTTCACAGAAAGGGAATGAATGTATATCATAAATACCAATTAATTTTCAAAGTGAAAACTGGAAGTTTTATCCCATGGCAGAAGGCCAGTTATTCAGAGTCAAGTTAACAAAGAACAAACATCAAAGATGAAGGCAGAACAGCCCAAAAGCAAGTGAAGCCTTGTAGCGCCTGAAACGTGAGCACTGAGGGAGCCTCGCACCAAGGTCCGATTCCCTGCTCTTTTGTCAACAAGGTGCTAAATAATTCTGGAATATTACTACCCCTGCACTCTAACTCTTCCCACCTGGAGAACAGAAGGCACACAGCCAAAGGACAGGACCACCCAAAGTGTCTCGGGCTGTCAATATCACTGGCTTGGCTATATTTAGTCACGCTTCTCAGAGTGACAGTATGCTAAAGGATGCCATATGACCTGGAGGATAACCGTAGAGAGGACACTACCAGAGGGAGGTCTGCTCCTGAGAGAGACAATTGTTGGGTTTCTATTTTGAGACTTCAGTGTTGTCTCTCTACCCTTAAAGGAATAGGAGCACTCAATTAATTTGGAGGATGAAGAGGATGCAAAATAGGTAATAGAGCACCTTAAGGGTATCATTAAACTTTGATGTGCAGCTGCTTGGAATTCTCAGACTGTGGTTTCTGGAGAGGGTCAGTCACACAGTGGATCATGTGAGGATCATAGCCGTCTTGGCTGGTCAACTTCTTGGGAAGAGCGGATGAAACAGAGCCTTGGAAGAATGGTAAATAATGGTACAGTAGTAGTTACAGGTTGTGTATAAAAATGTAAGCCAATTACTTTGTGATTTACAATGACGATGATTACATTGACACATGACGATAGCTCGTTTTTTCAAAAAGTTATTTTTTTCACCTTTATTTATTCAGGTAAGTAATTGAGAACACTGTCTTTTACAATAACAATCTTATTTGGCTTTTACTACATCAACACAGTCTTATCTTTTAAACATCCAAGCTTCATATGCAATCAAATGACTGGAATAACAGCTCTGAAAAGTCTGAGTGACTCCCCTTCCTTATAATTATATCCATCCAAATGGACATCAGCCTCTGAAACTGCCTTTGGTATCAGAAACACACACACACACACACAGTTGTCTGTTACTAAATGCAGTGCATGCTGCTGTATCTTTATCCTGATTAGTTAGTCATTAGTAGCTAGGTAGATTGCAGCTTGTGCCTATCTCCATGTCTCATGTTGCCTTGTCCTTTCTCCTCCCTCTCCCTCCACTCCTCCTAGTGAGCCATGCCGTGGCGCCTCTATGGTCTCCTACTGGTTTTATGTGTGTCTCCACTGGCCTGCCTTGTGACATCCCACTGCCCCGAGGGCTGCTGCTGTCCTCACCCTGGGCTGCTGGTCCTCTGTGAGTCCCTGGGCCTGAGGTCCCTGCCGGTCTCCGTCCCCTTCAACACATCTGTCCTCTCTGTGGCCCGGAACCAGCTCTGTAATGTGGACCACCTACTCTGGCCCTTCTCTGGCTTGCAGGAGCTCAGCCTCAGCCACAACCAACTGGCTCACTTCCCCCGGGGCCTGCCCCCCAGCCTGGAGACCCTGCAGCTGCAGAAGAACCGCATCACCTACATCACCACCGGGGCCCTGCGCCAGTTGGGCAACCTCACCCACCTAGACCTGGAGGACAACCGCATCCGTGCCATCCAGCCAGGGGCTCTGCTGGGCCTGGGGAGGCTGCAGGTTCTGACTCTGAAGGGGAACCAACTAACCAGCCTGCCTCTGAACCTGCCAGCCTCCCTCATCCACTTAGATCTGTCAGCTAACTGCATCTCTGCCCTGGACCTCGCCTCGCTGAATGCACTGGTCAACTTGCAGGTCCTGAAGATCAACAGCAACTGCCTGCGCTCAGTGCCAGAGAGCGCCTTTGACGGGCTACCAAGTCTCCGTTCTCTGGAGCTGGCCAACAACCTGTGGTTGTGTGAGTGTGACATCCTGTACCTGTACCGGTGGCTACTGAGTGGAAGGCTGAAGATGGCCACTGACCTGGTGTGTGCTGAACCAACACACCTTGCACATCGCATGCTCCTAACCCTATCTGTCATGGCTATCTGTCCACGGGTCCTAAAGCCTAATGAGAAAGTTTCTCACCTCAGCTCCACCACCAAGCCAGAGAGACAGCTGGGTACCTCCACAGTGAAAACCCCTGTGCCTGGTTTTGTATACTCACCCATCAAAACCAGGGCTTTTGGAAGTCTCTCTGGTTCATCAAAGCAAGCATCGAAGGGAACATTCACCAATGTAGAGAGCCCCACTCAATCGCCATACCCTCACCAAGATACTGCTCTGTCACGCCTTCTGTCTGACCACTACACTTTACAGGATCGAAGCTATGAAGACTGCTTGTCTCTGAATTCAACACCATCTGTAGCAACACCCAAGGAGCCTTCCACCACTTCTTTACCAATTGAGGAGCCCAGGTGTTTAGACAATTCTACAGGCCGATACCCTCATGGTAACTCAAGCGTTGTAGAAGCAACAAGTTCCACAAACAAGGATGGCTCCTTACCTGCACCTGCACCCACTCCCAGAACCCTCACTCTGCACGGCTTCTCAGCAGTCATAGGCCTGTTGGCTGTGTTGTGTGTGCTGGTGGGTCTTCTCATTCTAGCAGTGCTGCTGATCCTGAAAAAGATCCTTGCGCATAACCAGAGGGTGGCCCCATTTCAGCAATCATGAGAGTAAAATGTACTAAAAACATTTTGATGATCAGATTATTTTAACTGCTACTGTAACACACAGATGGATAAATCACACTTGCTGTGATTTATGAGATCTCAACAGTAGGGACAATGTGTCCCCCAGAGTGACAAAGAAGAACATACACTAACATACCAGTATTTATATTTTTATTCAATTTGTTCAATGGCGCTATATTATCAGCAGTTCAATTACTGAAATGTAACTGTACCTCAATTGTCTAGTTATGTGTAACTTCCCACAGGAACCCTGATGCTGTTTATGTATAACCACTGAGCTAACTAAACAAAAAACTTGATTGCCAAAAATCAAATGTACATAATAATAAAAGTACATTTTTGATAATGTCCATGTCTAATCTATTAATTAAGTTTAAATGCCTTTCTTGGCAGTTGGAAATACAAAATAGGATTGTTTTATTCCATCTCAACATTTAGGATTATCATTTGAGAATTGGCATCCATAACGGCAAACAAAAACAATTCTTAAACATCTGCCATAAAAACTTAAAATGATACAAACACTCTCCAGCAGTTCTGATTTATGGCTTTACTTCAAACTGAAAGCATCAATCACACATTGGAGAACTTGGCCATGATTGTTGGCCTGTATCATGTTCACCTTTCAGACCTGCATCATACAGGTGGTTAGGATGTCAGAGAAAGGCGATTGGGAAGAACAGGGACTAATTGCTGAGTTTTCCTTCTATTTGACCCTGTAGCCTGCCAAGGCTGCCTTTTATAGCATCCTCTGCAAGCACTAAATGGAGATGAAACAACACAGAGAGGGAGCAATACAATGTCACCCCAGGTAAAATAAAAAACACCTGCACATGAATGATTGTAATGATCTTTACTTTTAATTAAAATCATTTGCCAACAAATCTGGGATATACAGTGACTTCAGAAACAAAGTATTCACACTGACTTTTTCCACATTTTGTATTACAGCCTGAATTTCAAATTGATTGAATTGATAGTCACTGGCCTACACACAATACCCCATAATGTCAAAGTGGAATTATGTTTTTAAACACTTTATGAATTAATAAAAAACGAAAAGCTGAAATGTCTTGAGTCTAAGTATTCAACCCCTTTTATGACAAGCCTAAATAAGTTCAGAAGTAAAAATGTATGAGTTGCATGGACTCAATGATTTTTGAATGAACACCTCATCTCTGTACCCCACACATAAAATTATCTGTAAGGTCCCTCAGTCGAGCAGTGAATTTCAAACACAGATTCAACCACAAAGACCAGGGAGGTTTTACAATGCCTCGCAAAGAAGGGCACCTATTGGTAGATGGGTAAAAATACAAACAAGTAGACATTGAATATCCCTTTGAGCATGGTGAAGTTATTAATTACACTTTGGATGGTGTATAAATACAACCAGTAACTACAAAAGATAAAGGCGTCCTTCCTAACTCGGTTGCCGGAGAGGAAGGAAACCGCTCAGGGATTTCACCATGAGGCCAATGGAGACTTTAAAACAGTTACAGAGTTTAATGGCTGTGATATGAGAAAACTGAGGATGGATCAACAACTTTGTGGTTACTCCACAATTGTCACGGTTCAGACAGACGACAAGAGGACCACAATTGCGTCACACCAGAAAGTTTATTTAAACTTAAGGGGAAAGGGATGTAGGGAGTGAGTGAAGGCTCCAGGGGGTTATCCCGTCCGATGTGCTGGGTCTGTGCCTCCCCCAGTGGCAGCGATGCGTCCGATGACGCCGGTGGTTGGTGGTCCAGAAGTCCTGGGGGGAGGAAACACAGACACAACGGGCAGATGAAAACAGGCAGAAGTACAGTTCAAGGGAAATCCAAATACGTTGTAGCAAGGCAGAAGGCTGGTCAGAGTTACCGGGGTCGAAGAGTAGTCAGGAGTCGATGGCAGAAAGCAGGTCTGGTTCTCCTGGGGCAGAAGAGTATCCAGGAATCAGGCAGGTCCGGGGTCACAAAACAGGGGTGAACCAGAAGCGCGAGCACACAGGTTCCGGGGTGAGCTTTGCAGACGATCTGACAAAGGAGAGCTGAAAGACAGGGCTATAAATACTGGGAGAGGTTAGTGGGTAATGCAGCCAGCTGGCAGAGTAATTAGAGCCGAGCAGAGCAGGGACAGGTGGAGCTAGTTAGGCTGAGTATAGAGAGAGTGGTGAGCAGAGTGGAAACAACTTAAGGTGGTAACCCAGTGGAGTGAGAGGGCTCATGACAGAACCCCCCCAAGGGGACGGCCCCAGAAGTCCCAAGAGCAACACCACGCCGGGCGGGAGGAGGGGAGCCGGAGGAGGGCTAGAACTCCTCCGAACGGTCCGAGCGAACGTCCTCATCCTCGGAGGAAGCCGGAGGGCCGTGGTCGGGAGATGGGACAGGTCCCGAGACAGGATCAGGCACAGGACAGGAAGCCGAGCGGGCAGGACGGTTAGGATCCCTCTGGGGCGGGCCCCCTACGGATTGCAGGTTGATCAGGATGCCGTTGGTGGAAAGCGGTGATGAGAGTCCTATCCACAATCCGACTAGCTGGCAGCTTTCCTCAGGTCCATAGCCCTCCCAGTCAATGAGGTACTGAGACCCCTACCCCTCCGTCTGGACCGAAGCAGGCGGCGGACGGTGTAAACCAGACCACCATCGAGAGCCGTGGAGGAGGAGGACCAGGCGCAGCAGGGACCAGCGGACTCTCATGGATGGGCTTAATCTTAGACACATGGAATGTGGAGTGCACCCTCAGGGAATCAGGCAGTTGGAGCCGGACAGCAGTTGGGCTAATCACTCTTATGATAGGGAATGGGCCAATGAACCGAGGTGCCAGCTTCTGCAACTACTCCACCCTGAGTGGCAGGTTCTTCGATGACAACCACACCCTTTGACCAACATGGTAGGTGGGAGCAGGAATTCTCCGACGGTTGGCCCCGGTGGTAGTAGCTGGCAACGGATCTGAGGAGTGTGGCTCTAGCTTTGTTAAACACCTCTCTGAGGCCATGGTAGCATTCTGGGACATTGGAGAGGTCAGGAGCCGAGTTAGTAGGTACTGGCCGAGGGGGCAGCGCCGCAGCAAGCAGGCAGGTTCGGTGGCAGTCCTCTTCCCACTCCCTGATCACCCCGGTCACCCAGTCGAGCTGAGGGTTGTGCCCGGGCGGAGCCATGGGTAACCCAGGATGAGGGGTTGGCCTGGAGAGGGGAGCAGGTGAAACTGGATAGTTTCTTGATGGTTTCCGGACAGACCCATCGAGACCGGGGCCGTGACATGAGGACCGATCCGAGTAAGTGTCCGTCCAGTGCCCGGGCAGGAATAGGAGGTGTCAAACGGAGGTTCTCCAGTCCCAGTTGGCGTGCCAGCTTGATGTCCATTATGTTGGCTTCGCGCCAGAATCCACCAGAGCAGCCAGGGTGTGAGTTGAGTCAGAGAGGCGGAGGTGAACTTGTAGCAGGGGTTTGCGGTCGGAGGACTGGGATGGTCATGGAACTCAACCGGACCCCCCTATGCCCGGTGAGCTTCGCCCTTTAAAGGGCAGGTTACCACACGATGTCCATCACCTCCCCACAATAGAGGCAGAGGTTTGAGGTGAAGCGTCGCTGGCGCTCTGCAGGAGTGAGAGAGGCTCGCCCAATCTCCATAGGCTCAGACTGATCTAGCTGACCTGGGTGAGTGGCAGTAGATGACAGGAACCAGTCGGATCTCTCCGAATGCCGGTAGTAGGTGGACCTTGGCGCCCCCTCTCACGACGACGGGTCTGTATCCTTCTGTCGATCCTGACAGTCAGTGCGATGGCTTCATCAAGAGTGGAAGGCAGTTCCTGGGAGACCAACTCGTCCTCTGATATAGTCAGCCAAACTATGGAAGAACGCGTCCACCAACGATGGTGTGTTCCAAGAACTGCGTCTAGCCAGGGTTTCGAAGTCGATGGAATGGTCTGCGACTGTACGTCTGCCTTGCGATCACTGAACAGTTCACGAGACGCCTCTGCGGTGAATCCAGGTCAAACACCTTCAGCATCTCCTCAGCAAACCGGTCGAAGGTTGCACATGCGGGGTTTGACGTTCGAACTCGCTGTTCCCCAGTCGAGCCTCGGCCCGTCAGGTGAGTGATGGCATACCCAACTTTAGCCCCTCCGTGGCGAAGGTCCTTGGCTGCAAGGAGAACTGAAGTCGGCAGCTAGTCAGGAATGGCCGGACCTGCGTTGAATCGCCGTTGAACCGGTCGGGGTTTCCAATCTTGGGTTCGAGCAGCGGCTGCAATGACCGGGGCAGGTAACTCGGGGGCAGGGCTGTGGGGCAGACTGGCTGGGGTCAGGTTGGTGAGGAGCCGAATGATCATGGCGAGTTGTTGTTGCTGCTGCTGGGACTGCTGCTGGTGCTGCTGGAACTGCTGATGCTGTTGGTGGCACCTGAAGCAGAGAGGTGATGTCCCGCCTCATGCGGCCTAGCTCTCTCTCAGTGTGTTCCAGGCGTAGCATGGCGGTGGGTTGCTCAGGTTCTTCGGTTTCCTTGTCGGGGGAAGTGTGCTGAGTCCATGATGGTCAGATCGTACTGCCACGGTTCAGACAGACGACAAGAGGACCACACTTAATGCGTCACACCAGAAAGTTTATTTAAACTTAAGGGGAAAGGGATGTAGGGAGTGAGTGAAGGCTCCAGGGGTTATCCCGTCCGATGTGCTGGGTCTGTGCCTCCCCCCAGTGGCAGCGATGCGTCCGATGACGCCGGTGGTTGGTGGTCCAGAAGTCCTGGGGGGAGGAAACACAGACACAACGGGGCAGATGAAAACAGGCAGAAGTACAGTTCAAGGGAAATCCAAATACGTTGTAGCAAGGCAGAAGGCCAGTCAGAGTTACCGGGTCGAAGAGTAGTCAGGAGTCGTAATGGCAGAAAGCAGGTCTGGTTCTCCTGGGGCAGAAGAGTATCCAGGAATCAGGCAGGTCCGGGGTCACAAAACAGGGGTGAACCAGAAAGCGCGAGCACACAGGTTCGGGGTGTGAGCTTTGCAGACGATCTGACAAAGGAGAGCTGAAAGACAGGGCTATAAATACTGGGAGAGGTTAGTGGGTAATGCAGCGCAGCTGGCAGAGTAATTAGAGCCGAGCAGAGCAGGGACAGGTGGAGCTAGTTAGGCTGAGTAGAGAGAGAGTGGTGAGCAGAGTGGAAACAACTTAAGGTGGTAACCCAGTGGAGTGAGAGGGCTCATGACAACAATACTAACCTAAATTACAGAGTGAAACGAAGGAAGCCTGTACAGAATAACAAATATTCCAAAACATGCATCATGAGGCACTAAAGTAAAAGTGCAAAAAATGTGGCAAAGAAATTAACTTTATGTGCTGAATACAAAGCGTTATGTTTAGGGCAAATACAACACATCTGAGTACCAATCTTCATAATTTCAAGCATGGTGGTGGCTCCATCATGTTATTGGTATGCTTGTCATCAAGGATAAAAAGAAACGGAATAGAGCTAAACACAGGCAAAATCCTAGAGGAAAGCCTGGTTCAGTTTGCTTTCCAATAGACATTCGGAGTCAAATTCACCTTTCAGCAGGACAATAACCTAAAACACAAGGCCAAATATACACTGAAGTTGCTTACCAAGATGACATTGAATATTCCTGATTGGCATAGTTATAGTTGACTTAAAATTAGCTTGAAAATCTATGGCAAGACTTGAAAATGGCTCTCTAGCAATGATCAACAACCAACTTGACAGATCTTGAAGAATTTTAAAAAGAATGTACAAATATTGTACAATCCAGGTGTGCAATGCTCTTACAGACTTACCCAGGAAGACTCACAGCTGTAATCGCTGCCAAAGGTGATTCTAACATGTATTGACTCAGAGGTGTGAATACTTATACAGTGTTGCTTGAAAGTATGTGCACCCCTTGTGCAATTACAGATTTGTTCAGTTTTTACCATGAAATCTTAATTTAATCAGAACCAGTCTTTTTGATCTGACATAACAGGTTTATATTTACCCATACCATATGTTGGTGTAGAGGAAATCATGCGTGTAGTAGAAAAACAAAATTAAAAAGGAATTAGTGCAGGTGCAAAAATATGTGAACCCCAGGTTGCGTTGGTTAAATCAAGTAGATAAGTAGAATCAGGTGGGTAAATAATTAGCTACCAAATAAAACAATCAAAGGAGAGATCGTTAGGAAAGAGTTTGGGCGGGACTCTGATAACTAGAGATAAGAAACCTGGTCAGTTTGGTGTTACCTATCCAGGTAAATGCAAAGCACACCATACCGAGAGGAAAGGAGATCTCAGAGGACATCAGGACGAGGGTAGTGAGAGCACATCAGTCTGGGGAAGGCTATAAAATCATCTGAAAAAGATTTGAGCTCCATCAGTCCACTGTGAGGCAAATCATTTACAAATGGAGAGCATTTAACATGACAGCAACTCGGCCTAGAAGTGGACACCCTTTCAAAATATCCCCAAGAGCCACAAGAACAATAATAACTCAGGTAAAAGCCAACCCAAACATAACATCTAGAGATTTGCAGACCTCCCTTGCTGCATCTCAGGTACCTGTGCATGCTTCAACAATAAGAAGAACACTGAATCGAAATGCCATTCATGGGAGGGTTGCTAGGAAGAAGCCTCTGCTGTCAAAAAAGAACAAAACTGCCCGTCTTAACTTTGATTCTTGAACAGAATGTCAGGCTATCAGTCAAGGAGCTAAAGCTGGGCCGAAAATGGGACTTCCAACAAGACAACGACCCAAAGTACTCAAGCAAATCTATCAAAGAATGGCTCAGAAGAAAGAAGATTTGTGTTTTGGATTGTCAAAGTCCTGACCTAAATCCAATCGAGATGCTGTGGCAGGACCTGAAGCGGGCAGTTCATGCCAGACACCCCTCAAACCTCACTCAATTGGCTGAGTTCTGTAAACAGATGTCAGAGACTGATTACTGGCTATAGGAGACGTTTAGTCCAAGTTATCGCTGCTAATGGAGGTGCCACAAGCTATTGACTGAAGGGGTTCACATATTTCTGCACACATCAAATCTGAGTTTCTGTTAAATAAACCACTTTTGTTCAATAAACAATGAAAATATCATTTTTTTGTTTCTGTCATTTACTTGGAATGTCTTCATTACGAATTGGGGTTTAGATAAGGATTTTATATATTTATATAAGTAGCAGATATTTCAGTATTTCATTTTCAATACATTTGCAAAAATGTCTAAAAACATGTTTAAACTTTGTCATTATGGGGTATTGTGTGTAGATGGTGAGAGAGAAAAACGATTTCATACATTTTGAATTCAGGCTGTAACAAAACAAAATGTGGAATAAGTCAAGGAATATGAATACTTTCTGAAGCAAGGCACTGTAGGTACTAGACCCTATCCCTATTGTAGTACCGGTATGTTTTACTAACTTACTAGAGCAATGGAGCTTGACTGGTGGAAGGCTGAGTTCTATGGTAATATCAGTGTTCTTGATCTTCAGAGCTTCGTCAATCTGCAAGCGGAAACACATAGGAGAATAAACCGAAACCCCAATCCTACCAACACACATACAGAATGATGCAGAGAGAGTACTGTACATTCACAGTGCCTGTTAAATTTGGGCTGACCAACTTACGGATTTGCCCTTTACCCACTCTGTTACTAGAGAACTGGAAGCAATGGCTGAGCCACAGCCAAAGGTCTTGAATCTAGCATCCACTATCTTTCCCTTTTCGTCCACTTCGATCTGCAGACAAACAAATATTTAACAGTTGCACATTACTGAAAAGACCACTACTTACTTACGATTTACTTATGATGAACTTAGAATCAAACCCCAGACAAGAAAAACTAATAATTCCAAAGGATTCCAAAACAATCCACTGCACATAAACAAGATTCTGAACTGACATACCTGGAGTTTCATAACGTCCCCACATGCAGGCGCACCCACCAAGCCAGTCCCCACATTCTTGGCATTCTTGTCTAAGGAACCCACATTTCTCGGGTTCTCATAGTGGTCCACTACCTGAGAATGGCACAGAAAAGACCCAAGAAAATGACATTCAAGTCATGGAAACAAAGCATACATATGGGGACAAAAGCTATTCGTAACAGTATGGCATCAGGATCAAATACATAGCAGCTCCCGAGTGGCGCAGTAGTCTAAGGCACTGCATCGCAGTGCTAGCTGTGCCACTAGAGATCCTGGTTCGAATCCAGGCTCTGTCGTAGCCGGCCGCGACCAGGAGACCAGCGTCGTCCAGGGTAGGGGAGGGAATGGCCGGCAGGGATGTAGCTCAGTTGGTAGAGCATGGCGTTTGCAACGCCAGGGTTGTGGGTTCGTTTCCCATGGGGGGCCAGTATGAAAAAAAAAAATTGATAAGAGCGTCTGCTAAAATGACAAAAAATGTAAAATGTTTAAAAGATTAAGCAACTTCTTGTTAGTTAGCTAGCTACTGGACAACTTTAGCTACAAAAATAACAACTGTGCCCTAGCTACTGTTGCTAACCAGCTAATGTTAGCTTTAGCATTCACACTGCATTTAGAGTAAATATCGGGTAAACTAGACCTGAGATAAATGTATTAGTTAAAATATAGTGAAATATAGCTAGTAAAGAACATTACCCTTTTGTGATAAGGGCATTACGTTTTAATTTCCGGTGTCAACGACGTCTTCTGAGAAAAAGGAACGCACGACCTCCTAGAGTCGACACAGAGCCCCGCCGACGTAATCGTCTGTGGTTTCAACAGGCTTCCAGTTGCGACGACCACGAAGATCCATCTGCTAGCCCCGGCCCGCTAGCACACGCAAACAACAGCCGTGCTTCCTGCTCGCTGTGCTTTAGCACCAATTCGAACTGCTCTCGGACTCACATATTGCTGTTCACTGGACCTTATGATCACTCAGCTGCACAGCTGATGCCTGCTGGACTGTTCCTTTACATGGTACCCTGTCCTGTTTATCTGTTTAGCCTCAGCCCAAACTTTCATCACCATTACCAGTTGTTGTCTTAGCTCTCTCTAATAACACCTGTGATTGCTTTATGCCTCTCTCCCATGTCAATATGCCTTGCCTATTGCTGTTCCAGTTAGTTCTTATTATATAATTTCAATATAGAACCCCAAGTCATTCTCAAACTGCCTCAAATAGCTCCTTTGTTCCACCCCCCATACACGCCGAGACCGGGTCAATAATGATGTAGAGGCTAACCCAGGCCCTGCAGCCCCCAGTATCACTCATATTCCCCAGGAGTTATCATTTGTTGACTTCTGTAACCGTAAAAGCCTTGGTTTTCTGCACGTTAACATCAGAAGCCTCCTTCCTAAGTTTGAGTTATTCACTGCGTTAGCACACTCCGCCAACCCTGATGTTCTAGCAGTGTCTGAATCCTGGCTTAGGAAGGCCACCAAAAATTCAGAAATGTCCATCCCCAACTACAACATTTTCCGTCTAGATAGAACTGCCAAAGGGGGTGGAGTTGCAATCTACTGTAGAGATCCAGGTCTGTGCCCAAACAGTTTGAACTCCTACTTCTAAAAATCCACCTTTCCAGAAATAAGTATCTCACTGTTGCCGCTTGCTTACAGACCCCCCTCAGCCCCCAGCTGTGCCCTGGACACCATATGTGAATTGATTGCCCCCATCTATCCTCAGAGTTCGTACTGCTTGGTGACCTAAACTGGGATATGCTTAACACCCCGGCCATCCTACAATCCAAACTAGATGCCCTCAATCTCACACAAATTATCAAGGAACCAACCAGGTACAACCCTAAATCCGTAAACATGGGCACCCTCATAGATATCATCCAGACTAATTTACCCTCTAAATACACCTCTGCTGTCTTCCACCAGGATCTCAGCAATCACTGCCTTATTGCCTGCGTCCGTAACGGGTCTGCGGTCAAACGACCACCCCTCATCACTGTCAAACGCTCCCTAAAACACTTTAGCGAGCAGGCTTTCCTAATTGACCTGGCCTAGGTATCCTTGATGGATATCGATCTCATTCCGTCAGTAGAGGATGCCTGGTTGTTCTTTAAAAGTGCTTTCCTCTCAATCTTAAATAAGTATGCCCCATTCAAAAAATTCAGAACTAAGAACAGATATAGCCCCTGGTTCTCCTCAGACTTGACTGCCCTTGACCAGCACAAAAACATCCTGTGGTGTACTGCATTAGCATTGAATAGCCCCCGCGAAATGCAACTTTTCAGGGAAGTGAGGAACCAATATACACAAGCAGTTAAGAAAGCTAAGGCTAGCTTTTTCAAACAGAAATTTGCATCCTGTAGCACTAACTCCAAAAAGTTTTGGGACACTATAAAGTCCATGGAGAATAAGAGCACCTCCTCCCAACTGCCCACTGCACTGAGGCTAGGAAACACTATCACCACCGATAAATCTACAATAATCGAGAATTTCAACAAGCATTTTGCTACGGCTGGCCATGCTTTCCACCTGGCTACCCCTACCCCTACCCCGGCCACCAGCCGGGGAGTGCGTTGTTTAGAAGGAGTGCAAAGGCGAATGGCGTTATTGCGCACTTCACAGAGGAGGCGTTCCATAACGGAAATATGCAGATGTACGCTAGAAGGTGCCAACAGGAATTTGTCAGCTCGTGCTTGGCTCTGCCCACCTCCTTGATTGTTCTGCCCACTATGACTCATTTGTTCCCGTTGGAAACGACAGGCCAATAGAGAGTTTATTATCTATTTCAAATCAAAATGTATTTGCCACATGCGCCGAATACAGCAGGTGTAGACATTACAGTGAAATGCTTACTTACAAGCCCTTAACCAACAATGCAGTTTTTTAAAAATAAAAAAGTAAAATAAAAAAGTGTTAAAGAAAAATAGAAAATAAAAGCAAATAGCTAAAGAGCAGCAGTAAAATAAAATAACAGTATGGAGGCTATATACAGGGGGGTACCGTTACAGAGTCAATGTGTGGGGGCACCGGCTAGTACATGTTAGAGTTAAAGTGACTATGCATAAATAGTAAACAGAGTAGCAGCAGCGTAAAAGAGGGGGATAGGGTGGGGTGGGGGGCAGTGCAAATAGTCTGGGTAGCCATGATTAGCTGTTCAGGAGTCTTATGGCTTGGGGATAGAAGCTGTTGAGAAGCCTTTTGGACCTAGACTTGGCGCTCCGATACCGCTTGCCGTGCGGTAGCAGAGAGAACACTCTATGACTAGGGTGGCTTGAGTCTTTGACAATTTTTAGGGCCTTCCTCTGACACCGCCTGGTATAGAGGTCCTGTATGGCAGGAAGCTTGGCCCCAGTGATGTACTGGGCCGTACGCACTACCCTCTGTAGTGCCTTGCGGTCAGAGGCCGAGCAGTTGCCATACCAGGCGGTGATGCAACCAGTCAGGATGCTCTCGATGGTGCAGCTGTATAACTTTTTGAGGATCTGAGGACCCATGCCAAATCTTTTCAGTCTCCTGAGGGGGAATAGGTTTTGTCGTGCCCTCTTCACGACTGTCTTGGTGTGTTTGGACCATGATAGTCTGTTGGTGATGTGGACACCAAGGAACTTGAAGCTCTCAACCTGTTCCACTACAGCCCCGTCGATGAGAATGGGGGCGTGCTCAGTCCTCTTTTTTTTCCTCCTGTAGTCCACAATCATCTCCTTTGTCTTGATCACGTTGAGGGAGAGGTTGTTATCCTGGCACCACATGACCAGGTCTCTGACCTCCTCCCTATAGGCTGTCTCATCGTTGTCGGTGATCAGGCCTACCACTGTTGTGTCGTTGGCAAACTTAATGATGGTGTTGGAGTCGTGCCTGGCCATGCAGTCATGGTTGAACAGGGAGTACAGGAGGGGACTGAGCACGCACCCCTGAGGGGCCCTGTGTTGAGGATCAGCGTGGCAGATGTGTTGTTACCTACCCTTACCACCTGGGGGCGGCCCGTCAGGAAGCCAGGATCAGTTGCAGAGGGAGATGTTTAGTCCCAGGATCCTTAGCTTTGTGATGAGCTTTGAGGGCACTATGGTGTTGAACGCTGAGCTGTAGTCAATGAATAACATTCTCACGTAGGTGTTCCTCTTGTCCAGATTGGAAAGGGCAGTGTGGAGTGCAATAGAGATTGCATCATCTGTGGATCTGTTGGGGCGGTATGCAAGTTGGAGTGGGTCTAGGGTTTCTGGGATAATGGTGTTGATGTGAGCCATGACCAGCCTTTCACTTGCTTTGGCAATGTAAACATATGTTTCCCATACCAATAAATCCCATTGAATTGAGTGACAGGAATAACATGTGCTTCATTCAGTAAGGTTGTATTTTTTGGCGTTCATGGCCATGGTTGTCAATTGTAACGCAGGAATGGAACGTAAATCACAGAGGATATATGTTGTTTAAGGCAGCTGCAGAGAAGTAGTTGGGTGTACAAGGTTTTACTGCATAAGAGTTACAAGATGTTTTGAACTATAGTTTCCCGTCCGCCCAGGCTGCTGGCCACAGAGTTTCTAAACCCATAGGCTCAACGTGTCCCGTCCTACCAGGCTGCTGGCCTGGAGTAGGATCAGATCACAGAGTTTCTAAACCCATAGGCGCAATATCGCGAGACTTCCGGGAACGCTTGCGAAGCAGACCAGGCCGGGGTTAGGGGTTAAAGAAGTCAATGAGAGAAGTGAAACATTCTTCCTTAGTTGTTAATTTTCTTGAAATCTAAAGTCACAACCTATATTCAATGTCTTAAGTAGTTATTACTCCAACCTCGTGAAATTCACAAACTGACACGTTTTCACAAAGTGTCATTAATTCATACTACAGAATTGTAGGCTGATACACAGCCAATACAGTATGTGGCAGCATGCACCTAAAATATTTGTTTACGGACCGTCATAATACCGAAGAAGAAGAAGTTAGCGTCATGGATGACGTCACGCAAACACACGACAGTTTCGAATTTTTTATGCTCGAGAAGAAAAGGCGGTTGTCTGCTGTATAATCTTTTTTTGGCAGTATGCCGTGCTGTGGCGCCAAACAACAAGTTATTTTGTGCATTCAAATAACAAATTGTAATTAGTTGCAACATTTCTATTAAGTCTCATCTGCACAATAATATAGAGTGTAACGTAGCATATTGCCGCATTAGCATATACACAGGAATCATTTATTTCTGTGATCATATAGGAACACATAGATCTAGATCTCACACTTTGCGTTTTACTCATGATATGGACGATGAACTGCAAAACAGAACTGCATAACAGTACAATAGGCTGCTTCTGTGCTTCTCATCATTGCACAGCGTGCACAGGGACGTCGGCCATTAAAATTGCCGTACTGGAGTCCCTCTTTTTAATTGCAGGGAGATTCGGTACCCGCTCTTTTCAGGAGGAATCTTAGCAAATGCAATGTATAGTGGTTATAGCTGTTATTGTCCAAGTAATATTAATAAATAGTTATTTGGTTGTGTTGTTTCCATGTAGGTAACAGATTACGTGACGTTTCGAATTTAGCATAGAATCAGAGGGTGGGTTTGCCAGCCAGGCTCTACCTTGGACAGCTCTCACTACTGTTACCAGGCAGACATAGTTCCAACATGGCAGCAACGGGGAACGCAGAAGAGACGCAGTTGCAAGAGATGGAGGAAGAGGCAGGGATGGAAAGGGAAAGAGATTCAGATGAAGAGGAGGGTATGGGAATCGAAAATTCCGACGACGAAGAAGACGATTCATCCGAAGATGATAAAGATAATGAAGCCGAAATTCAGCGTTTGGAGGAGCAGGTACGTTAGCTAGCTGACTAAGCTAACTGTGTTTGAGAAATGAATGGAAACCTAGCTAGCTATTTTAATCCACAGTGTTACAGCTAGCCGTATAACGTTTGATGTCAACTAGCTGACAACGTTGTTGGTTACATTGATTTAAAAGCAAACAACACATCACAAACAACAAGCTGGCTTGTTTGCAGACTTGCACCGCTTGTACTGCAAAGAAAGCTAGCTAGCTACCTAGTTAACGCTAGCTCGCATGCTAATAGTTAGCAACGTCGGCTAGCTATTAGTTGATGCCTCATTATTTAACTATCTAGTCAGCTAGCATGTTACCCAGCCACAATTATATAATACTTGTGAATATAATACCAGCCATCGTAATACCAGCCAACGTGCTTGAAGCTGTA
Organism: Coregonus clupeaformis; assembly: GCF_020615455.1. NCBI lineage: Eukaryota > Metazoa > Chordata > Actinopteri > Salmoniformes > Salmonidae > Coregonus > Coregonus clupeaformis. Next base: position 51,684,680 of record NC_059209.1, on the reverse strand, counting down.
TTACAGCCTGTAAACACGTGCCCTTTCGGCGAGCTGCAGTTGGGAAAGGTAGCTAGCCAGTCAGCAACATCATTGAACAGTCAAGCTATCTGGTTGATGGCACAAGCAATACTCATTACAGTGTCTAGTTTACTTACATATTGTGTATTTGTTTGCTAACCAAAGACAACGTCTGTAAATACACCCCTAAGGTTGTTGGTCTGACTTGTCTTCTATGCTCTCTCTGACTTTCAGCTGTCCATCAATGCTTTTGACTACAACTGTCATGTGGATCTCATAAAACTCCTGAGGCAGGAGGGGGAACTGCCTCCACTGCGTAAGGCAAGGCAGAAGATGAGTGAGCTCTTCCCACTGACCGAAGGTTTGTGTCTGATGGCCTCTGGAGATGCAGCCATCTTTATGCTTGGCAACTTTTATGATTGAGCTGAAGTGCTTTATGTTGTAGACTAGATTAAATATAAAACTCGTTGCAAGAAGGTCTGCTGCTCCTTTTGTGATTAATTGGTGTGAAGAAGCCTTTTATGTATGATGATGATTCAGTAATTTGGAACAAGGTTTACTGTTTCATAATTTCTGTGAAAACTGATGGTTTCATTGTTGTAAACATACTGAATGTTATTGTGAACTCTATAAAGCTGACTTGTCCTCTCCTGCAGAGATTTGGCTGGACTGGCTCAAGGATGAGATCCGCCTAACCGAGGAGGAGCCGAACCGGGAGAAAGTCTACGAACTCTTTGAGACAGCTGTGAAAGATTATATCTGTGAGTTCTGTCCCCACTCATTGGATTGTGTTACGATTCTATATGATGTGATGTTATTGTAAAGTAAACATTGAAATTCTTGTGTGGCCTTCAGGCCCTGAAATCTGGCTGGAGTATGCCCAGTACTCTATCGGGGGCATGGGACTGCCTGGTGGGATGGAGAAAGTGAGGTCCATCTTTGAGAGAGCCCTGACAGCCGTGGGGCTGCACATGACCAAGGGGGCGACTGTGTGGGAGGCTTACAGGGAGTTTGAGAACGCCATACTGGCAACTGTTCAGGTGAGCGCCCCTGAAGAATAATGATCTCAAGTAGCTGCAACATGCTGCTCATTTTTCTATATCTCCCCATGTCTATATTTCTTAGGGTGTTTTGTATAATACCATCTGCTAAATTAATGATGGTATATTTTCCTTATATCTTCAGTCTTGGGCAGAAATGTTAAAAAAAGCATGATTGAATGCAATCTGATATTACACAAACCAGGCTCTTTGCTGGATTTTGACTCAGTTTTCTCTCCCTGCTTTTTCCTCAGCCTCCCCCTGGCAGCGTCCCCACCCGTGAACAGCAGGAGCTTCTGAACACTCAGCTCGAGCGCATCCACACTCTGTTCCGCCGCCAGCTGGCCATCCCCTTAATGGGTAAGGCTCCCCCTGCTCCACTCTGGAGGGGATGCTGTACAGAGGGTGGGGGGGGGGGTTGGTTGGATGGAATAACATGTCCTTGAGAGGCTATTATGGCACACTTGGGAGGTACCCATCACAAATACCTTTCAGGACTGAGACGTGGAGAGCCAGTGCAATGCTTCGTAGACAACGGGTGTAAACTAACAGTGAAATGCTTAGTTACGGGTCCTTTTCCAACCATGCAGATTTAAAGATCAGAAACAAAAATAAAAAATAAATAAATGTGACGGTGAATAACTAATAAATAAAAATAACATGGCTATATATAGGGAGTAGAAAATAACATTGCTATATACATGGAGTACCAGTACCGAGTTGATGTGCAGGGGTACGAGGTAATTGAGGTAGCTATGTACTGTACATATAGGTAGGGGTAAAGTTACTAGCAGCAGCGTATGTGGTGAGTGTGAAAGGTGTGTGTGTTGGGGTGTCCGTGTAAGTATGTGTGTGGGTCGAGTCCAGTGTGTGTGCAGAGTCAGTGCAAAAACGGGTCAATGCAGGTATTCCGGGTAGCCATTTGGTTAGCTGTTTAGAAGTCATATGGCTTTGGGGTAGAAGCTGTCCAGGGTCCTGTTGGTTCCAGACTTGGTGCATTAGTATTGCTTGCCGTGCAGTAGCAGAGATAACAGTCTGTGGCTTGGGTGACTGGAGTCTTTGACAATTTTTGGGCCTTCCTCTGACACTGCCTGGTATAGAGGTCCTGGATGGCAGGGAGCTCGGCCCCAGTGATGTACTGGGCCGTACGCACTAACCTCTGTAGCGCCTTGCGGTTGGATGCCAAGCAGTTGCCAAACCAAGTGGTGATGCAGCCGGTCAAGATGCTCTCGATGGTGCATCTGTATAACTTTTTGAGGATCTGAGGGCCCATGCCAAATCTTTTTAGCCTCCTGATGGGGAAGAGGTGTTGTCGTGCCCTCTTCACGACTGTGCTTGTCTGTTTGGACCACGATAGATCCTTAGTGATATGGACACAGAGGAACTTGAAGCTCTCGACCCGCTCCACTACAGCCTCGTCGATGTGAATGGTGGCGTGCTCGGCCCTCTGTTTCCTGTAGTCCACAATCAGCTCCTTTGTCTTACTGACGTTGAGAGAGAGGTTATTGTCCTGGCACCACACTGCCAGGTCTCTGACCTTCTCCCTATAGGGTGTCTCATCGTTGTCGGTGATCAGGCCCACCGCTGTTGTGTCATTGGCAAAATTAATGATGGTGTTGGAGTCGTGCTTGGCCACGCGGTTGTGCGTGAACAGGGAATACAGTAGGGGACTAAGCACGCACTTCTGAGGGGCCCCGTGTTGAGGGTCAGCGTGGCGGATCTGTTGTTGCCTACCCTCCCCACCTGGGGGCGGCCCATCAGGAAGTCCAGGATCCAGTTGCAGAAGGTGGAGTTCAGTCCCAGGGACCTTAGCTTAGTGATGAGCTTGGAGGGCACTATGGTGTTGAACGCTGAGCTGTAGTCAATGAACAGCATTCTCACGTAGGTGTTCCTTTTTAGGGCTGACCCAATTTTTAGTCGAGCAGTTGCAAAAAAAACAATGTTTTATGGCACATGTCTTGATCGATGCCTATCTCAGTGGACTATTCCATTCCTGAGGTGGCACACCAGTATCACCAGTAGTACATTTACTGTTAATTCCCATAATTAGTAATCTACAATGTTTGTTTGGTTATCGTAAATCAGTTAATGCATTCAATATATTATTATTACAGTCGTTTACAGTTCTCATTGTCGGAGTGGACACGTTGTTTGCAGAGTGTACAACCTAGGCTACACTTGTGAGAGACAAGTTTTGGTTTATTTCATTCCATTTACGAGTTTTTATTTGGAGCGCTCCTGTCAATGTTTAGTAAGGACATGCACCTGATTACACATAGAAGTAGGCCTATGCTACCTGGCCTGCGCGCCAATGTAGCGTTATAAATGTGCACATTTGGGGATCTGATACTATTTCTGATTGTCTTAACGCACCACCACTAATGAGCTGTGGAGCTTCTCAAAGTAATGTTTTCTTCAACTCAAACATTAAGTAAACAAAGTCAGTTTTTACATCCATTGAGAATGACAATTGTTCCTCAATGTAGCCTATTTGAAAAATCTTTCCAGCACTCTCCCTTTCGATAACCACTCGTCGTGAAAGGGAAAAAAAATGTCATGCTCTGATCCAGTAGAAACGTCATAAAATAGGCCTTTCTGATTTACTTCTTATCCCTTCCGCAAATAGCCTACAGCTGTGTCTGTCTGGAGCTCACTGGCACGGGAAACTGAGGGTCCAGAATATTTTATACAATGTTGCAAGTTTATTAGCACAAGCTTTTGGCTGGACCAAGTTGATAGTTGATACATTATTTGAAGTTCCTTGTAGACAGGCCATGTGTAGCCAATGTGATTTATTTTAATCAGGATCTTTTCTACCTGCAGGCTGCAATGTTTTTATTTGTTGGCGTTATGTAGGCTATTTTTTACATAGTTGGCAATATAATATAATTTTCATTTAGATATAATTGTATTAATCACATGACAATGATTTTGAGATACGACAACTTTATTATAAAATAAATGAAACTGTTCCACGAAAATGTGCATATGAAAATCATAACTGGCATGCAGATCGGTAGAAAGGGTAAGATAAAAAGGTTGCCAACCCCTGGTGTAGCCTATTACCGGCAACTTCGGGAGCATAATGGCAGAATCTGCGAAGGCCAGCAGCAGTGGGAGGCGGTGGTTCGGGAACAGGTTTTTTTTCTTCTGGTTTTCTTGATCTCTGGCTCACTCTGAGTCATTTTTGTGTCTTAATTAATCACAGTGTACTTAAAGCATCATTTTACATTTACATTTTAGTCATTTAGCAGACGCTCTTATCCAGCGCGACTTACAGTTTGTGATCAGACAAGTTTATTTGATTAAAACACATAGGGTGTGTCTATATATGGGCAAATACACGTTTTTTACTTTAGAGAAGTCGATTGGTCGAAAGAACAGATTCTTAGTCGACCAAGATTTTTTAGTCGGGGAGAGCCCTAGTTCTTTTTGTCCAAGTGGGAAAGGGCAGTGTGGAGTGCAATAGAGATTGCGTCATCTGCGGATCTGTTGAGGTGGTATGCAAGTTGGAGTGGGTCCAGGGTGTCTGGGATGATGGTGTTGATGTTAGCCATGACCAGCCTTTCAAAGCATTTCATGGCTACAGATGTGAGTGCTGATAGTCATTTAGACAGGTTACCTTGGCGTTCTTGGGCACAGGGACTATGGTGGTCTTCTTGAAACAAGTAGGTATTACAGACTGGGTCAGGTAGAGGTTGAAAATGTAGCTGCTGGTCAGCGCATGCTCTGAGTACGCGTCCTGGTAATCAGTCTGACCTTGTGAATGTTAACCTGTTTAAAGGTCTTACTCACATTGGCTATGGAGAGCTTCAAGGCAGTGTCGAAGCGAGCATGGAAGGCATTTAGCTCATCTGGTAGGCTCGTGTCACTGGGCAGCTCGTGGCAGGGTTTCCCTTTTGTAATCCATGATAGTTTGTAAGCCCTGCCACATCCAATGAGCATCAGAGCCGGTGTAGTAGGATTAGATCTTAGTCCTGTGTTTTTACGCTTTGCTTGTTTGATGGTTCGTTGGAGGGCGTAGTGGGATTTCTTATAAGCGTCCGGGTTAGTGTCCCGCTCCTTGAAAGCGGCAGCTACATTTACATTTTAGTCATTTAGCAGACACTCTTATCCAGAGCGACTTACAGTTAGTGAGTGCATACATTTTCCATACTGGCCCCCCGTGGGAATCGAACCCACAACCCTGACGTTGCAAGCGCCATGCTCTACCAACTGAGCTACAGGAGGCCCAATAGTCTTTAGCTCAGTGCGGCAGCTCTAGTCTTTAGCTCAGTGCGGATGTTGCCTGTAATCCATGGCTTCTGGATGGGATATGTACGTACGGCCACTGTGGGGACGACGTCATCGATGCACTTATTATTGAACACAGTGACTGATGTGGTAAACTCCTCAATGTGGTAAACTCCAGTCTGTGCTAGCAAAACAGTCCTGTAGCTTAGCATTTGCTTCATGGGACCACTTCCGAATTGAGCGTGTCACTGGTACTTCCTGTTTGAGTCTTTGCTTGTAAGCAGGAATCAGGAGGATAGAGTTATGGTCAGATTTGCCAAATGGAGGGAGAGCTTTGTATACGTCTCTGTGTGTGGAGTAAAGGTGATCTAGAGTTTTTTCCCCCTCTAGTTGCACAGGCGACATGCTGGTAGAACTTAGGTAAAATGGATTTGTTTTCCTGCATTAAAATTACCGGCCACTAGGAGAGTTGCTGAGTGTTGCTTTCTCTTACTATGTGGCTTTTGATAGACTCAATAGAGGTTTACAGAGAAAGCACTCATACTCACCAGGCCCAGTAATGTGGTCCCTGACCAGCCTTTCATCCAAGCGCAGGACTGGCCAAGAGATAGCCAGATGGTCTGGCATTGTCTGCTGCCTTTTTTCTGGTCCGGCTGAACGGCCACTGGAGGCATTTCTGGAATGGCTAAACCCATCTCTCGCTTCTATGACCTGTGCCAACCATGGTGCCAACGCTCAGTGTGGCCTGTCAGTCACTGCTTTCTACCTCCACAAGATGATGGCACAAAGAAAAAGAAAACATGGCTGTGTGCTATTGGTAAAATGTGGACAAACTCAATGTCAAAAGCCAACATCCTTCTGAATGAGTTTTAACCTTTTGGTGTTCCTCCCTTGAATTTATTGTAATAAATGCACAGAATGCTCTTTTATATAATCACCTTCATTCTAAGCCACACTTGTGGCTGAGTGTTGAATGCATATTCAGGGTTGACCGTGTGAAAGGTTTCTCCTAATGAAAGCTGCTCTTTTACAGACATGGAAGGAACATATGCAGAGTATGAGGAGTGGTCTGACCAGGGGGTGTCTGAAACAGTCTCCCAGAAGTACAAGAGAGCCCTGCAACAGATGGAGAAGAGCAAGCCTTATGAGGAGACTTTGGTACTTACCTAGATTGTATTCTACTCTGGACATTTTGTACCATACTGTTTGTTTTGGAAGGATTTTCAATGGATCTGAAGCATTCAATTCTGATTGCACTGCCTAGAAAGTAGCAGTAGATTAGTAGTAAAGTTTTGTATCGTTTTAAGCATTATGTGCTTAAGCAAATTGATTGCTTTTTCCTACATGTACCTCTGAAATCATTGTGAGTCTTGGTGTGAGTCTGTATGCTAGACATGGTCGTCTGCTCAATGCCTTTAACATGCCAACGTTTGTGTTTCAGATGGCAGCCGAGCCGCCCAAGCTGGCAGAGTATCAGACCTACATTGACTATGAGCAAAGGGAGGGTGACCCGGCACGGATCCAGATCATCTTTGAGCGGGCACTGGCAGAGAACTGCCTGGTACCAGACATGTGGGCCAAGTACACCAAGTACCTGGTGAGTGTCCCCCAGCCCCTTCCACTGCACCGCACCGGGTGACGTGCTGCACTGGGCTCATTTTAATTACTCACAGCCAGCCGTCTCTCGCTCTCTCCAGCAGCTCCTGAAATTTATTCATGGCCTTTTAATTGCTTTAATGGGATGGTAATGAGATGCTGAGATCGCAACCCTAAACATGGACAACATCCAGTAATTCATCAGAGCCTGGGCGTTTCACCAGTTTGATGAAAAAACAAAAGTTTAATCTTATTGTTCCAAACCTGTAATCCATTAGGCTCTTTTTAAGAAGCCACGTTTTGGCCTCCTGCATATACTAAGGGAAGTGATTAAATTGATGGAGGTGCGATTTAAGTGCATTATATGCTTCCACACATGAATCAAGTTATGACATTGCCTAATGGTGTTGGGCAGTATAGTATTCCTTGTGCAGCGTTATGATGGAAAATGAACGCTATCCCACAGGTTCACCTTTCTAGCAAACAAGTCTGTTATCACCCAGGTAGAAATTACTGTAGATTTACGGTCTTTGAGTTCCTTGTCAATGTGGGTTGTGATTTATTGTTGGATTGTTTTATTAACAAGTATTTTGCTGTTGCCTCAGGATCGTCAACTAAAAATCAAAGACCTGGTCCTGTCCTCTCACGACCGTGCAGTCAGGAACTGCCCCTGGACCATGGGCCTGTGGAAGAACTACCTGCTTGCCCTGGAGAGGCATGGGGCCAACCACCACACTATATCAGGTAAGCACTGGACCACAGGTGGGTTATGGAGGCATCACTCATATGTGTCATGTATTGTGTGGATGTAAACAAGGAGATTTCAAACTGAATTGAAACATACATTTCATTCATAAGGGGTGAACTTGTTTAAAGATGTTGTATCGCCCCTATTATTGATACTGGGACTTCGGAATCATGAAAGACCATCTCTTTTTTTCCCCTCCACAGACATTTTTGAAAAGGCCCTGAATGCCGGTTTCATACAAGCCGCAGATTACGTGAATATCTGGGAAGCATACCTCGATTACCTGAGGAGGCGCGTCAATTTCAGCAAAGGTGAAAGCACCTTAACATTGGGTAATGCAAAGTAATTGAACTAATAAGATCTTATTTGTGGTGTGGGGAAAGTAAAATGTATGGATGAAAGAAGTCCTCTATTGATAATGGTGTTGTTCTTTCTTTTCCAGAGTCGAGCAGAGAGCTGGAGGAGCTGCGGGCAGCCTTCACCCGTTCTCTAGACTATATGAAACAGGACGTGGAAGAGAGTAAGTCGACCTGCAGCCTGTGTACAGTACTCATCTTGGTCCTTGTGTGTTTGTGTTGGAGACTCACCACTGTGTCTTGCTCCTGTCTAGGATTTAGTGAAAGTGGAGACCCTTCCTGTACCATCATGCAGGTCTGGGCAAAGATAGAGGTAAGGGTGAAGATCATGACAAACTTGTCTTGTGTTCACTTGCTCCTATCATTGCAGATACAAGTCAGTGCAAAAATAGCATCTATACAAATTAAAATGTGATTTTATACAATTTTTTCTTTCTAGGCCCTGCATTGTAAGAACATTCAGAAAGCTAGAGAACTGTGGGACAGCATCATGACAAAAGGGAATGCCAAATTCGCTAACATGTGGCTGGAGTACTATAACCTGGAGAGGTCAGTGAGGTCACTCTTTAGTGGTCACCTGTGAACTGTTGATTTGATGGTTAGAGACCTTGATTTATCAGTGACAAATCTGATGGTGGTTTTGTGATATGGGTTGACTCTTTGCAGGTCGTATGGAGACGCTCTCCACTGCAGGAAAGCCCTCCACAGGGCCGTCCAGTGTACTACCGACTACCCAGAGCATGTGTGTGAGGTCCTGCTCACCTTTGAGAGGGTCGAGGGTGAGTCTGTGATAGAAATGTCATGAATAAGTGGACAGGTATCAGAGGTGTCAGTTGGTGTGATGGATTGGCTGATTTGTAGAAAACATAACACATAAATCATGGTGTGAGTGTTTCAGTGCAGTTTGTTGTGTGTCACCACCAGGGTCTCTGGAGGACTGGGATGCAGCGGTGCAGAAGACTGAGACAAGGCTGAACAGAGTCAACGAGCAGAGGGCCAAGGTAAGATGACCCTGCAACACTCACAACACTGCTGCTAGCTAGGCCTGTGGACATAGTAGGACGTTGATTATACTGGGCAGGGGAGGATGGAAGGATGAGTTGGGGTTGTAAGGGGAATGGGAACAGTTGTAGATTTTTATAACAGAATTGAAAGGAAAAAACAAACGTTTTGCTTGTGCAGCTGTCTGTTTCTGTGCTGTCATGTTCATAACTTCATCCCTGTCCATCTCTCAGGTGGCAGAGAAAGAGGCCCATCTGGTCCGACAGGAGGAGGAGAAGACTGAACAGCGACGGAGGGCCAAGGCAGACAAGAAGAACCAGAAGAAGGGCCAGAAAGGCAGCAGGCCTGGGGAGAAGAGGAAGGCAGAGGACGAGGACAACGACGATGAGTGGGGGGAGGAATCAGGTAAGGAGAGACATCATGATGATCCTACCTTTTTTATTGTTTTATTTTTTACATAGGAATTTTATTGCTTGGTCTCCGCTTATGCTAACAAAGTGGCATGTATAAAAGTAATCCTGTGTGTTTGCTAAACTTTGTGTCACCTCTCTGTGCAACAGTAAGTAAGTAGCCTTGAGCCACTCATAGGGCAGGAGCCTATCTCCTGATTCTGTAGCGTGAGGCAGCTTGATGTACAAGTACACCACCTGGACGCTAGTCTATTGCAGGGCCTTACACCTAATTTATCTCCTGTGCAACAGAGCAACCTCCAAAGAGGCACCGAGGGGAGGGCAACCAGGGCAGCTTCAGGGGAGGAGGCGCTGAGGAGTTCATGGAGACAGAGAGTGGACTGTTTGGGAGGAGAGCCCCCCCTTGCCGCAGACAGGAACCCCCGGGTGCTAAAAGGGGCCAGCAGATGGCACCAGCCACCGTACGGAAGACCCAGGAAGACAATCCAGAGCAACGCAAGGATGACTGCAGTGTGTTTATCAGTAACCTGGCCTTCAGCATGGAGGATCCAGAGAAGAGACTGAAGGAGTTGTTTGAGCCCTGCGGTCCTGTCCAGTCGGTGCGCCCCGTCTATGCTGCCAAGGGCTTCAGAGGGTACTGCTACGTACAGTTTGAGGGCAAAGTGTCCGTGCCCGAGGCCCTGAAGATGGACCGGCGAGAGGTGGACGGCAGGCCAATGTTCGTATCGCCCTGTGTGGATAAAAACAAGAACCCTGATTTTAAGGTGAGCGTGAGACCCATCTACATTGAACAAAAAATATAAACGCAACATGTAAAGTGTTGAGCCCATGTTTTATGAGCTGAAATAAGATCCAAGCAATGTTCCACAAACAAAACCTCTCTAAAATGTTGTGCACAAATTTGTTTACATCCCTGTTCTCCTTTGCCAAGATAATCCATCCACCTGACAGGTGTGGCATATCAAGAAGCTGATTAAGCAGCATGATCATTACACAGGTGCGCCTTGTGCTGGGGACAACAAAAAGCCTCTCTAAAATGTGCAGTTTTGTCACACAACACAATACCACAGATGTCTCAAGTTTTGAGGGTGCGTGCATTTAGCATGCTGACTGCAGGAATGTCCACGAGCTGTTGCCAGATCATTTAATGTTAATTTCTCTACCATAAGCCGCCTCCAACGTTTCAGAGAATTTGGCAGTACGTCCAACCGGCCTCACAACCGCAGACCATGTGTATGGCGTTGTGTGGCCGAGCGGTTTGCTGGTGTCAACGTTGTGAACAGAGTGCCTCATGGTGGGGTTATGGTATGGGCAGGCATAAGCTATGGACAATGAACACAATTTCATTTTATTGATGGCAATTTGAATGCACATGGATACCGTGACAAGATCCTGAGGCCCATTGTCGTGCAATTCATCCGCCGCCATCACCTCATGTTTCAGCATGATAATGCACGGACCAATGTCGCAAGGATCTGTACACAATTCCTGGAAGCTGAAAAATGTCCCAGGTCTTCCATGGCCTGCATACTCACCCATTGAGCATGTTTGGGATGCTCTGGATCGATGTGTATGACAGCATGTTCCAGTTCCCGACAATATCCAGCAACTTCGCACAACCATTGAAGAGAAGTGGTACAACATTCCACAGGCCACAATGAACAGCCTGAACAACTCTATGCAAAGGAGATGTCGCCCCGCATGAGGCAAATGGTGGTCACACCAGATACTGACTGGTTTTCTGATCCACGCCCCTACCTTTAAAAAAAAGATATCTGTGACCAACATATGCATATCTGTATTCCCAGTCATGTGAAATCCATAGATTAGGGCATAATGAATTTATTTCAATTGACTGATTTCCTTATATGAACTGTAACTCAGTCAAATCTTTGAAATTGTTGCCTGTTTTTATATTTTTGTTCAGTATGTTAGTTTTGATTTAGGGGTGGATGAATGGAATGGTGGTTTCACCATGTAGATAGTGAGTTACTCTTTTAATGTCTCTTCCTCTAGGTGTTTAAGTACAACACAAACCTGGAGAAACACAAGATATTTATCTCGGGCCTGCCTTTTTCCTGCACCAAGGAGCAGCTGGAGGAGCTGTGCAAGGATCAAGGCACCATCAAAGACATCCGTCTGGTCACCAACCGCTCAGGCAAACCCAAGGTGAGGAGGCATAACTCTGGGAGGTTAGGCTGTACAGGTCTGGGGCTGGAGGTTAGGATGCCTGGGGCTGAGAGGTTAGGATGCCTGGGGCTGAGAGGTTAGGATGCCTGGGGCTGAGAGGTTAGGATGCCTGGGGCTGAGAGGTTAGGATGCCTGGGGCTGAGAGGTTAGGATGCCTGGGGCTGAGAGGTTAGGATGCCTGGGACTGAGAGGTAAGGATGCCTGGGGCTGAGAGGTTAGGATGCCTGGGGCTGAGAGGTTAGGATGCCTGGGGCTGAGAGGTTAGGATGCCTGGGGCTGAGAGGTTAGGATGCCTGGGGCTGAGAGGTTAGGATGCCTGGGGCTGAGAGGTTAGGATGCCTGGGGCTGGGAGGTTAGGATGCCTGGGGCTGAGAGGTTAGGATGCCTTGGACTGAGAGGTTAGGATGCCTGGGGCTGAGAGGTTAGGATGCCTGGGACTGAGAGGTTAGGATGCCTGGGGCTGAGAGGTTAGGATGCCTGGGGCTGAGAGGTTAGGATGCCTGGGGCTGAGAGGTTAGGATGCCTGGGGCTGGGAGGTTAGGATGCCTGGGGCTGGGAGGTTAGGATGCCTGGGGCTGGGAGGTTAAGCTATACAGGCCTGGGGCTGGGAAATCTGGGCCTGGGAGACTAGAAGGCCTGGGGCTGGGAGGTGGGTGAGGCTGTACAGGTCTGGGGCTGGGAGGTGGGTGAGGCTGTACAGGTCTGGGGCTGGGAGGTGGGTGAGGCTGTACAGGTCTGGGGCTGGGAGGTGGGTGAGGCTGTACAGGTCTGGGGCTGGGAGATCTGGGCCTGGGAGACTAGAATGCCTGGGGCTGGGAAGTGAGGCTGTACTGGTCTGGGGCTGGGAGGTGAGGCTATACAGGTCTGGGGCAGGGAGGTTAGGTATTTTTCTCTATCCAGATGTTAGGTTTAGAGTATTTAATTTGCTCTTGAGTTCTCCAATTGAGTAATAAGTTAGTAACTTATATTTGTTGTAATGTGTTTAATATTACACCCATCTTTGTAAACATCCAAACATATAATTTGAATCACACATGTAGAAGCTCCATTTACTTACACACGTAAAATGGATAGCTCTCATGGGAGTTGCTGCTCTAATGTGCTGCTGTGGCGTGTCTCTGCAGGGTCTGGCATACGTGGAGTTTGAAGATGAGACTCAGGCCTCCCAGGCCGTGCTGAAGTTGGATGGCACCGTACTACAGGAACACACACTCTCTGTTGCCATTAGCAACCCACCTCGCAGAAATGCAGCCGACAAGCCTGACTTCAGCAGGCCCATGGGAGCCATGATGCCCCGGGCTATGGTCTATGGATCGTAAGTTGGCCAACGCTCTAGTAATAAGACTCTTCTAACAAGGAAAGATGTTACCCTGACGATAGTACTCAATACTAATATCCGATTGGCTATGTTTCTCCAACTCATGAAACATAAGCTGCCTTTTAAATCGGCTATTCTCACCTGTTCACTGAATAAATATATAGATGTGAATTTGAGAGCTCTGATTCCTTTGGTTTTATTTTTCAGAAGGGGAAAAGGGCGAACCCAACTCTCACTAATCCCTCGTTCCCTACATCGGCAGACTGGATCAGAAAGTAAAGCAGAAAATGGGACTGCACCTAAACCCACAGGGGGTGCATCCGAAGACGCTGGGTTTGACGCACACGCCAAGCCCATGTCCAATTCAGACTTTGCCAAAATGCTTCTCAAAAAGTGAAAATTATGGAAAAACAAAAGTAATAAAATAACTCCCTTTTGTATGGAAAGCCATCTTGTGTCCTTGAGGAGAAGAAATGGCAGATATTGTGCTGTAAGTGTTTGACTCTCCTTTAAATCACTCCCATGGCCTCATTCTCCTTGTCACTTTTTGTGAGAAAGCCTTAATCTCCCTGGCTCCTTCAACTGGTCCCAAACCACATATTACCATCCCTTTGAACAATGATTGATTGATATTGCCTTTGAAAAAGTGTGAGAATCTCTGTTTTAATGACCAATTTCGGCTTGGTTTTTTTAGATTGGAAAAGGTGTTTTTATAGAAGACGTGATATGTGTAAATTATTTTGTTCTGGATTGAGGAAAGGGTTTGACAAATTCTGAGTTTAGTATTTGCCATGCTAAAACAACCCAGCTTGTGAATCATGTTTCTTGTTGTTTTAAAAGGTATATGCAAGACCTTGACATTTTATGAGATGTGTTATAGATTGTGTATATGTATTACAACAATGAAAAGAATTTCCCCGTTTGTGTTTTAAGTAACGATTAACCCATTTTGAATATCATTTTTGTGCATCTCTGAGCAATGTTCTATCGATTCCGGGGGTAATTTCATGTTTATCTGAGCTATTTGCTGTTCAAGCAGGCAGAAATACAGCCACTATGATGCGTTTTGCATCAGATAAACATGAAATGACCCCGGGAATCGATAGCCGATCGCTCAGAGATGCACAAAAACAATAACGTTCAGAATGGGTGAATCTTTCCTATAAGGCAACTTAAGATGTCAACATACCACTAACATCTTTTGCGTCCCTTACAGGGCAGCTAACATGCAACGATATTTGTTCCCAGCCAGTGAAAGACTAATGCTTCGCTTTACAGAATATTACCTTAAACTGCAGTTGTACAAATAATTTATTTGCAGATGTACTACTTCCTCACCTGTTCTGTGCTCACATTTTAGAATGTAGTTTTCAAAAGTCTTTGTCCATACGAAACAAAAAAGAAAAGGCATGTCTCAATTATAGCTGTTAAAATCCTTTGTTACTAATCCCTTACTGAGACTTTTATTGCTGGCACTATAATTTAACAGGTAGCATGTAACCCGGCACCCCATTTTTTTTGCCAATCATGTTTAGGCTGTCCTACGTGAAATGATTGAAGGGAAGACATTTTTGGTGTACTCCAATTTACTTCCAGCTAACTTTTTTTTTTAATGGATTGCTCTTTCCTGGTTAAGGTATTGAATAAGCTATCTGTGTAAGTCTTGAGATGGGTAGGGAATGAAGAACTGACAGTTTGGAGAAGTCCTAAAAGGCCTTGTCTTTTACAGTCATCCCAGTATTGTAATGAGTCCTGTCCACAAGTGAATCTATGCAGCTGTTTGATTGCAAGAGCACTTCATGTCCATGTATCAAATCTGCCTACAATATCAATAAGTTCAGTAAGTGATAACATCATGGGAATGTAGGTTTATACTTAATTCAGAACTGTCTCCTTTTCCTTTCAAATTAAATCGACAAGTAACCCTGTTTTGATGAGTGGGGAACGTCAAATGTGTGTTCACACACACCCAGTGGTAGGCCATAGTTTTGTAATACATTTCTATGTTTGAGAATTATTAGCTATATCTATCAATGTTCTATCACCACAGTGGCCTAATCCAGGGTTTCCCAAACTTGGTCCTGGTCCTGCCCCCCCCCCGGTGCACATTTTGGTTTTTGCCCTAGCACTACATAGCTGATTCAAATAACATCATCAAGCTTTCATTATTTGAATCAGCTGTGTAGTGCTAGGGCAAAAACCTAAATGTGCACACCAGGGGCGGGGCCCAGGACTGAGTTTGGGAAACCCTGGCCTAATCTAGTTTAAGAGACTACAAATGTTTGATCTTTAGAAGTCGCTTTCTGTTTTGTCAAATACTAAAATATGGTGTATGCACATTGTATGGTCATTTAAAAATAATTTTGTTGTCATGGTGTTTTCATTTTTCTATTATTAGAACAAATGTAAACTAAACTTTTTTTAAAAACAATTGTCAATGCAACTTTCTCTGACGAGATTGTACTTGGTCTATTTTTGTTCAGTGATTATTTTATTTACTGCTTGTTCCAAGTTTTACACTTGTCATTTGGGTGTTGTAAAATTGTCATTTTGTTGCTGTTTCTGGCCTAAAGTTGTTTATTAAAGTAATTCAAATAGATGTTTGAGTTTTTAAACTTAACTAAATCACATTCAACAGGTAATAAAATAATTTATTTTGTAGTAAATAAATAAACTCAATTAAATACATGAAAGTGCTTCAGTGAAATATCAGACGGTATGACCCACTTGGATAAGCTACATTACATCACCGTTCGTCGACACCGAACAGGTGATCTGCTGCGCACAGCCAATGTTTGTTGGTCTGTCTTGTCCGTAAGGGAGAAACATCTAATCAGAATCACAGAACTCAATCTTATCTCAGACATGTACACATACTGTATTACCCATTCGTAACACTTGCAGTTATTGTAATGAATTCGCTAATAAAAAAAACTGATAACAGATGGATAGAATGCAGTTATAGGCCTAAATGTTATTTAGAAGCTACACTAAAAACAATGAGTAGCATTGCCAAGAGTATGAAACAGCCCCATTTGAGTCTTTGCCAACAAATTCATGACCCTTATGTTAACTTTTTTTTTTTTACATTTGTCCCTTATTAACAATCTACAGCTGAAAATGTGTTGTTTTCTAAATCACAACCCAACATAATTAGTTCAAAACACCTGCACCACAGGAGGTTGGTGGCACCTTAATTGGGGAGGACAGGCTCGTGGTAATGGCTGGAGTGGAATGGTATCAAATACGTCAAATACATGGTTTGATGCCATTCCATTTACTCCATTCCAGCCATTTATGAGCCGTCCTCCCCTCAGCAGCCTCCACTGACCTGCACCTCAAGCTACCTGGTATGAGGAAACCTTAAACCATGAGATATGGGAATATTTGTTTTATGTAAAGATGCAATTTCCCTGTAGAAATGGGCAAGGTCATGCTATCATTTTGACACAGGGCTGCTATTAGTAATACATAAATCAACGGACATATCTTTACACTTAGAGCAGGATTAACCCCAAATTAGTTATCTAAATAAAAAGAGAAATACAAAGCCAAACAGTCATGCACCCTCCCTCCCGCCCCACTCACTCCCGTCCCCTCTCACGGTTGTGGACAGGTATGGTTTGTTTGCAGTTTGGACAGGCTTGGTGGTGGCTGGAGCCAGGCAGCCCCACAGGGTGCTCAGTGGTGGCGATCAGCAGGGTATCCAGGGTGATCTCTGTGCATTTGGCTATGAAGCGGATGAAGGGGCGGACGTCGCCTTCGTTGGCAGTGTCCAGGACGGCGTAGTACTCTGACCTTTGCTCTTTGCGGATGGTGATGGGTGGGTAGCGTGCCTGCATGAGCACCAGGTTCATTAGCAGCCGTGATGTACGTCCGTTCCCGTCCACAAAGGGGTGCACGTACACCAGCTTATAGTGCGCAAGCGCTGCATACTCCACGGGGTGCAGCTGTAGGGCCTCCTCTGAGTTGAGCCACTGCACCAGGTCCTGCATGTGGCGCTCCAGGTCCTGGGGGTGGGGTGGGATGTGGTGGCCTACAAACACCTGGCTGGTACGCAGCCGCCCACCCTCCACAGGGTCTGTATAGCCCAGCACGCGCCGGTGGATCTCCAGGATGTCATTGACAGTGATGGCCCCAGCTCGGGACAGCAGCGTGGTGTTGATGTACTTCATGGCCGCGTCCACACCGATGACCTCGTTCTGCTCCTGCAGGCTCTTGCCGGGTACGGCGTAGCGAGTCTCAATGATATGGCGGATCTCAGACAGAGTGAGTGTGTTGCCCTCTATGGCCACTGTGTGGTAGATGTGGTGGTAGTATGTTTCCTCCATGACACGTCTAAGAGCAGAGTTACCTTTGGGGATGGACATCAGCCTGCGTACTTTGCTGTCGATAACCCCAAAGTGGCGTTGGTCGATTTCCTCCACCAGGGGGAGTGTGCGGTCACGGCTCACCAGGGCCCTCTCGTTGCATGGTGAGATGGCCAGGGCCTTGGTATACAGATGGTCCGCCTGGACAACGTCCTTCTCTTCCAGAATGGTCCCCAGCTCCGTCAGAGCTTCCACAAAGTCTGGGTTCATGTTGAGTGCATGCACCAACAGCTTGTGGGCCTTCTCTCTCTTCCCCTGCTTCTTCATCTCCACAGCCTGTTGCAGGGCTGCCTTGGCCTCCAGCTGGGTCTCTGCAATCAGCACACACCAAATACATTGCATAACCAGGCTGTGCTGTCCAAGACATGTATTAACCCATTCAAAAAAGGTGATTTCATATTTGTACTTTCAAATATGAATCATGAACCGAAGAGTATGGAGGGTGTTATCCTCCCACCCTTAATACACTCTGGAAATGAATTATCCCTATTAGCTGACAGTTGTATTTTCTTTTTGAACAGTGCACTACCACCAACCATTGATTTAGTTCGTACAACCAGAAGTATATTTCATGACAGCTTCACACTTACCTATACTGGGCTTGGCCCTAAGGGGCAGGAGATCAAGGGCTGTAAAGGGGACAGTGAGGCTGGTGGACTGGACAGTGGGGCGCTGAGTTTTACCCCACAGCTGGCAGTGCAACTGGGCAATCCCCTTTAGAGTGGCACAGCATTGGTCCTCCACCCCCACCATGGGCATCAACAGCGCCACCAGAGAGCCCAGGAACAGGCAGAGCAGCGGTCCCCATCCGCCAAGGAGATGGCCACTTGTGTACCGCCACCACACCGTTAATGCAGCCATCATCACTGATGATAGTATCCTCCATTCTCAAGTGACACGTCCCCCATCTATTCGAGTTGGGCTAGTCGAGGAACAGCTGTGTAGAAGAGAGGCAGAAGCAATTTTCACACAGAATTGATGGTCGTTTCATTTTGACAACTGTGTGCATGTCAAACGAAAAACTGCGGAGGCAGTCTTTAGCTAACGTAGAGCTAAAATGTGTTAAATTGAGTAGCTAAATTAGTAAGCCTAACTAGCTATATGGCTAAATATAAATCACAGGATACATAGCTAGCTACTGGCAGTATTTTCGACAAACTAGGCTAGTACTGCAAAGACGGCACTGACAGCTGTTAGCTAGCTAGCAAAGCATCTTCATCAGCGTACTCACCATATTACACCATTCTTGACTAGAAATCAAACAACAAGCTACGTATAAATGTTAAATAAAAGTATCAGTCTCTAAGTAACCACTATCGTTTGTAGACTACATTAAGTAGCTAAAGCGCAGCTTCGCTAGCTATGAACGTCTTGTAAATACACATCATCAACTTCCTGGGAAAACAGGCCTGGTATATATGCTGGAATATGATTGGTCACAACAAGATTGTTCCTTGCTGTTCATTGGCTCAGATCTCCCAAGCATGCTTTTATTCAGCAAAACAAACACCGGGTCGTAGCTGTCGTTGATTGGATGTTTACTGCAGTACTGTACAAATTGTGCTCTCTTTGCCTGATGAAAATGTAGGCCTATTACCTATTAACCAGAGTTAACAGTATATAATGTAATAACTGTCAGGTTATTATGACAATATAATTTGGTGAGTAAATCGTTATGCATTGATTAAATAGGTCGACCTGTATTGTATAAGCAGCAACCTAGCCTAGCCTGCAGCCTATGTTGACAGTCAGCACTGAATAACTAACTTGGTGATCATGCAACGCTTCTAACACTACTCCTAAATTGCAAATTGGCCTATAGATATTCCCATTTTATTTTACCATGAGAGTCAGTGCTGAGAAGCATCCTCTACCAGTTTGAGCATGTGGGTAATAGGGTCATTTCACTAAATGAGTCCCTTTTGGGTATTGTAACCCCTGTAAAAAAAACTGTTTTATTTCACCACATTTTTATATTCTGTCATGAGCACGTGTTCAACTTAATAAAAAACATGTTTTCCCATCTCAAGAGGTTAAATAAAAAAATGACTAAGTACCAAATAAAGTAACACGGTTGACCGTAACTGGTTTGACGATTTCATATTTAATCAGTCTTGAATACCCTTGTGAGAGGGGGAATGGAAGCCCGTTACATGGAGGGGCAATTGAATTCAAGCTTCACCTCAAAAATGTTTATTGTTAAAACATTTCTAGCCTGTCTATCTATGGGTAACAGGGTTGACATGTTTAAAAAACCATATTAAAATTAGAGTTCATTTCACGTAACAGGGTTTACCTTAAAATGAGGGACAGGTTGTTGTTTTTTTTAACCTTAAAATGAATCACTAATCACATGAAATAAATAATAATTTTCAGAAATTACTTTGTCAAAGCAACAAAATAACCAGGGCTTTACAATGATGGTGAAAACATGGAGAAATGTTGGGGTTAAGTGAGTTCAAATCTTCCTAGAAGTCACAGAGAGTACACAGAGGGACATGCCAAAATGCTGAATTTATTGCATTTTCCATGTGGTCTATATTAAAGGACACTTAATTTAATATAACAGGCTTTTCAAATGTAAAATTGCTGCACAATTTCTACTTAGAATATCAAAGGGACTCATTTCGTGGAACGACTCAATATCAACTCTCTCAGAGGAGACAACTACTAGCAAAGACATCCTTGCCCCCAGAACACTGGTTATTTACTTTCCATGATCTCCTGATTAATTATAGATCCAGCAGCTATTACAGAGAATTAAAACACATCAGTATTCTGTCCCCTGGCTTCCTGCGAGCTTTGAGATCAACAGTGACAAGGCACAATTGTGTCATGAGCTGGATAGTTCACTCTCTCTAACTCTCACTCAAACATATCCCACGGACAGACACAGTGCCTTAAGAAAGTATTGACTTATTCCACATTTTGTTGTGTTACAGCCTGAATTCAAAATGGATACAATATATTTTATTTCTCACCCATCTACACACAATACACCATAACGACAGAGTGAAAACATGTTTGTGCAAATTATTTGAAAATGAGAACAGAAATATTTCTCTAATATATTTGTCTCTAATAGCTTGCACACCTGGATTGTACAACATTCTTCAAGCTCTGTCAAATTGGTTGTTGATCATTGCTAGACAACCATTTTCAAGTCTTGCCATAGATTTTCAAGCAGATTTAAGTCCAAACTGTAACTCGGCTACTCAGGAACATTCACTGTCTTCTTGGTAACTCCAGTGTAGATTTGGCTTTGTATTTTAGGTTATTGTCCTGCTGAAAGGTTAATTAATCTCCCAGTGTCTGGTGGAAAGCAGTCTGAACCAGGTTTTCCTCTAGCATTTTGCCTGTGCTTAGCTCCATTCTACTCCCCAGTCCTTTTTATAAGCATACCTATAACATGATTGCAGCCACCACTATGCTTAAAAATATGGAGAGTGGTACTCAGTAATGTGTTGTATTGGATTTGCCCCTAACATAACACTTTGTATTCAGGACAAAAAGTGAATTCCTTTGCCACATTTTTTGCAGTATTACTTTAGTGCCTTGTTGCAAAAATGATGCATATTTTAGAATATTTGTATTATGTACAGGCTACCTTATTTTCACTGTTATTTAGGTTAGTATTGTGGAGTTACTATAATGTTGTTGATCCATCCTCAGTTTTCTTGTATCACAGCCATTAAACTCTGTAACTGTTTTAAAGTCACATTTGGCCTCATGTTGAAATCCCTGAGCGATATCCTTCTTCTCCGGCAACTGAGTTAGGAAGGACATCTGTATCTTTTTAGTGACTGGGTGTATTGATACACCATCCAAAGTGTAATTAATAACTTGACCAGCCACCCGGACAGCTGATGAAACGGAGGAGTATTTCTGTCTGTAATAAAGCCCCTTTGTGGGGAAAAACTCATTCTGATTGGCTGGGCCTTGCTCCACAGTGGGTGGGCCAATGCGCCCCTTATATTTTTGTTCAGTATAATAACTTCACCATGCTCAAAGGGATATTCAATGTCTGCTTTTTTTTTTTTTTACCCATCTACCAATAGGTGCCCTTCATTGCGAGGCATTGTAAAACCTCCCTGGTCTTTATGGTTGAATTGGTCTTTATGGTTGAATCTGTGTTTGAAATTCACTTTTCGACTGAGGGACCTTACAGATTATTGTATGTGTGGGGTACAGAGATGAGGTAGTCATTCAAAAATCATGTTAAACACTATTATTGCACACAGAGTGAGTCCATGCATTTTATTATGTGACTTGTTAAGCGCATCTTTACTCCTGAACTTATTTAGACTTGCTATAACAAAGGGGTTGAATACTTATTGACTAAAGACATTTCAGCTTTCCATTTTAAATTAATTTGTATACATTTCAAAAACATGATTCCACTTTGACATTATGGGGTATTGTGTGTAGGCCATTGACACACAATCTCAATTTAATCAATTTTAAATTCAGGCTGTAATACAACAAAATGTGGAATAAGTCAAGGGGTGTGAATGCTTTCTGAAGGCACTGTACATTGTTCCACCTGATCATATCTCCTTAGTCCTTGTATTGAATGGATCTGGTGTAGGCCTATCAGCTAAACCAATTTTTTATTGACTCACTGATAATCCAGTCATTGTCGCCTTGAGTAGGTGTTAATTGGAAATTGAAGGGCTATTTCTTTCCGGAAAATACAGTGGATATTTGCAATGTGTAGCATTAGCATATTAATAAACATCTATAGGCAATACTGTGTGATCAGATAAACCCCTCAAGTGTCATGCTTAGCTCTCTCTCCCTGTTACAGCTCAATTAGAGTCCAGGCAGTGTGGAGGGCCTCAGAGGAACACCAGCCAGCGGTGTAATGCAGGAACAGGCTTTGCATGTAATTAGACTGGCACAAGCCAAACCTCTGGGGGAGCAGTTGATTCTGCTCATTTTGATAGGTTAATGAGAGCCCTGTTTTGTAGATCCCTGCTACTGGAGGCTATGAAGGAAATTCATTAAAAGGCATACAGCAAAATATGCATTTGCAGAGAAATATACTTAAAATGTCCTCCTACTACTGATCTCCATTTAAAGCACTGATAAGCCTGATTGAGGTGACAGCTAGTCATAGGTCTCAGATCGATCTGCAACAGACCCACAGGATTTCCCCATAATTCAGTCTTTGTATTTCCATTTGATCTGGATACTTACATTCTAATTTATACAATCACCTTTTAGTCAGTCACTGTAAAGCTGTATAAAATGTTCATATTCTGATCTGTAATATGTTTTTTTTTCATGAGCTGTGAATTTCTCTGTAGTTTCACTTATAAACAGGGGAGGTCAGTATTGCCATACTCTTTACATTTTTCAAAGCCGAATTACT
Source organism: Coregonus clupeaformis (assembly GCF_020615455.1). Taxonomy (NCBI): domain Eukaryota; kingdom Metazoa; phylum Chordata; class Actinopteri; order Salmoniformes; family Salmonidae; genus Coregonus; species Coregonus clupeaformis. Next base: position 51,662,043 of record NC_059209.1, on the reverse strand, counting down.
GTGTTTGATAACAGTAATATCATTGAACAACAAGAGTAACACTACTGCTGCCACAGTGTTACTGCATCATTACCATCGTGAAATATGTTGCCTCTTGTTTTTCCCCACACTGATAAAATCATTGTGATTATTACACCAACAATTTATCATTGGTTTATAGGAGTGGTTCCCAACTCCGGTCCTCGAGTACCCCCAACAGCACACATTTGTGTTGTAGCCCCCAGAAAAACACACCTGGTTCAACTCATTGAGGGCCTGATGATTAGTTGACAAGTTGAATCAGGTGTGCTTGTCTGGGGCTACAATAAAAATAAGTACCTTTGTGGGGACTGGAGTTGGGAACCACTGGTTTATAGTAATGTATCCCTCCCTCTTTTGATTAGATTTTAGGTGTACTCTTTTGGACCTCCTGGGGTACTACTGACTGAGGATACATCGTTCCGTGTTCACTGTTAACATTGCATGATGGTGTGAATCGATCCCCTGCTACAATCAAAAGCCACCACTGATCAACATCATCAAAGCTGATGGGTAGGCTATAAATAACACCTCGATCCAACTGAGTGCTACACAAACCTCAAGGGAGGACATTTTGTGTAAACGCTGAATGTTACTGATGAGAAAAGGAGGGCATGATATGTTACGAATTGCAATTCATACTGTTAGGTTCTTAACACAGAGTAATGACTCAGACGGATGAATAAAAAAAGCGCAAGCCAAGTTTATTCATACCATTGGGTCATACAGATGCAAAGACGAGATACAAGCACATATATTTATAATGTCCAAGCACATATATTTATAATGTCCAAGCACATATATTTATAATGTCCTACTAGGTGGGGTAAACTTTTACAAATTTAGACAGCCAATACATCTCTGATGCTAGGCAGGAACTTAACTGGTTCCTCTCACTGGTGTAGTCATGGCCCTGCCTGATGCTAGAACCTTCATGGGTGTGGAGGTGTACATGTGTGAGATAGGGCTGTAGTAGGAGGGCCGTTGGGGTGGGCCCCTCTGGCCTCCCACCCAGAGGTTTCTTCTCACTTCATCTGTTGACTTGACCTCGAGCTGAATTCCTCGCTCCTTCCTAGTCCCGCAGCTGGCCTACCTTATCAGAGACTGTTGCCCTTCCCCTCCCTCAGTAACTTTCCATACACATTCCTTATTCAACCTTCACTGATAGTTATCATACATTTAACGTAATCAATAAGTTGTTTTATAGCGACAGGAATAAGTATATTTCAAGTTAGAACTCAACAGTGTTATGAATTCGCAAAACGTATGATATGTTACGAATTCTAATTTGTTGTGGTTAATGTTAGCTAGGTGGCTAATGCTAACATTAGCTAGGTGGCTAACGTTAGCTGGGTTAGGGTTAGAGTTTAAAGGGCTAAGGTTAGGGGAAGGGTTAGCTAACATTTTAAGTAGTTGCAAAGTAGCTCAAAAGTAGTTGCTAATTATCTAAAATGCTAAGGTTGTCCATGATGAGTTTCGAACACACAACCTTTGTGTTGCTAGACATTCACGTTATAAAACTCAGCCCTTTTTCAGGACACTGTCTTTCAAAGATAATTAGTAAAAATCCAAATAACTTCACAGATCTTCATTGTAAAGGGTTTAAACACTGTTTCCCATGCTTGTTCAATGAACCATAAACAATTAATGAACATGCACCTGTGGAACCCATGAAGGTTCTAGCATCAGGCAGGGCCAAGGAATACCTGGGATAGGATAAAGTAATCCTTCAACCCCCCCTTACCAGATACTGACTGTTGCTTTAATTTTGACCCCACCCTTGTGCAGGGACACATTATTCAATTTCTGTTAGTCACATGTCTGTGGAACTTTATGTTTATGTCTCAGTCAGTTTATGTCTCAGTTGTTGAATCTTATTATGTTCATACAAATATTTACAAATGTTAAGTTTGCGTAAAATAACAGTTGACAGTGAGAGGTGAGAGTTTAGTTAAGGTTAGGAGTTAGGTTAAATGGTTAGGGAAAGGGTTAGCTAACATGCAAAGTAGCTAAAAAGTAGACGTTTGAACTGTATAACCGCCCTACTAATTTCAGTGTCCTAGATTTACATTTACTATGTTACGTCTAGTTTTATGAGACCAGGCTACACAGACAGACACTTAATACATGCATGCAGGAGTATAAACACGGCCTTCCCAACAGGCTGAGGAAATTAATGAAACATGGTTTTATCTGATGTGTTTTGAGTGGTTTTCATCTTTTGAGAGATGTATGTCATCATCTTCTGGAGTAGTTATGAGGAATTAGATTAAAACAAACGATTATTGATGTGCGATAGGACAGGGTGTATATCTGCATCATGTTTTGTGTGAAATTAATATTTTTGGATTGCTGATTTATAATTGAATGTTAACGACATATATACTTTCTCTTCCAGGAGAATGGGGATTTCCTTATATCTCATTGGGATGTTTCAAAAGTATGTAGGCTAGGTGGAACAGTTAGTAAAATTAGGCAGTCTTATGTTAGGTCATAAGAGGGAGCTACCAAATTAAATAAGGCCTGGCAATTTTTTGAGGTTTTCCAATAGGGTTTCTCAGAACCACACACAACCCACCTAGTATGAGGTTTTAGATAGGGTTTTTTTATTTTTATTTTAGTGGGTCTTAAAGGGGCACACACATAATTGTATGATGTGAGTTTTGGGTAAACATGTCATTTATTTTGAGAAGAAATGTCATGGGGACTTCATGTACGCTTGGGATGCATAACATGGTATAAGGCAGTATGTAGAGAAGGCCTGTCTAGGAAACTAGTGAAAATGTGCACTTTCTAATATCAAGGTTTCTACTGACTGGTATGAAGACAGGATGAAGTAGCATAGGGTGTATCATCTAACAATGTTCTGAAGACTTTCTTTCAAAGGGTGAAGGCTTCTCGGCCAGAACTAACAGTAGAATCTGGGCATTTTCTGTGCTGTGGAGACTATGTGGCAGTAAAGGATTAAAGTAGTCAGAGCTGGACAGAATCTAGGGGGAGAGCAGGGACTCAACTTCCCTATTGGTACGCTGCAAGAAGGACACACTACACAGAGCGATGCTAACAGAAATTGGGAAGTATATTAGAAATTGGTATTAAGAATAATTGGTAAAACATAATCATTTGAATAAGTATTTGATCCCCTGCTGATTTTGTATGTTTGCCCACTGACAAAGACATGATCAGTCTTATATATTAATGGTATGTTTATTTGAACAGTGAGATATAGAATAACAACAAAAAAATCCAGAAAAATGCATGTCAAAAATGTTATAAATTGATTTGCATTTTAATGAGGGAAATAAGTATTTGACCCCTCTGCAAAACATGAGGGGTCAAAGCATTCTGAAACTCATCATAACAGTCTAGTCTTACGAGACCAGGCTACACAGACAGACATACAGACAAACACTTAATACATGCATGCAGGAGTATAAACACAGCCTTCCCAACAGGCTGAGGCCAGCTCCAGCTGTTTGTGTCTTCTGCGGGGCCAAGGGAAGTGTGATTTATAGCATGAGAGAGCTCTCCTCTGCAACCTCACGCAGTTCTAGCAGCCAAGTGTATTTACTGTAAAGGCTCCATCCTGCTCTCAATCGAATTGGGTTGGAGGTGTACGAGAGAGATAAATATTGTTCATTTATGTATTACTTCATATACTGTACATTGCTTTGCCAACAGTGGCAACCACCCATTCATGCCAATAAAGCATTTATTAGAGCAAGAGATATCAATCCTTGGGAGAACTTTAATCAAAATGTTACAGATAAAAGCATATCTGCTGTAGGGAGATATAATGCTGTTAAACTGTCAAACCCCCCTTGCCCTCATACTGTGTGCTATATATGGCAGGTTTGAAGATAGAACCCGAGTATATGCAATTCTCTCTTCACCAGCCCACATATATTATTACAGGTGTGCCTTGGAGGAGAAGGCCTTCCATAATTCATGACACAAGCCAAGGTCTTATATTGCTGGCCCATGGCAAACAGATATTCTGAGAGAAAAAAACTACCCCAAAGGCTCATCCTTTCATGTGATGATTCAAAGCTTTTATTCCCTCATCTGAAGAAATGTCAGAGGGAGAAGAGAGGTGTCTCTTCACCCCATTTCCCGTAGACAGTCTACTTAGTATGCCATCTAGGTGTGCAACACCATCCCACGCATCCAAACTGCGTGTTTGCTGCTATTTTTACCTTGGCTGTGTGACGGTACTTCAGAGCTGGAATAAATCAGAAGTCCTTCTTCCATCTGTTGTACAGCACATCCTGCTTGATATTGTACAGTGGTATATCTGCTTATGACCACTGGAGCAGAGATAATTCAGAGCCTGAAACCACTATAGTAGGAAGCCAGTTATTATAAATCTCTCATTGATTCTGTGCTTATGAGATTACTGTGTTATAGTTCAGGCAGGGTGTGTCTCTGAGAGACTGCCAATGTTTAGCACTACAATTAAGTCCTACAGGTAAAAGCAACATGTCAAAGTTGTTATTGATGCAAGATCAAAGTTTTACTTTGACTTAAGTTACAGCCATATAAAACTGATTTGGTCAACTGTAACATTTGATCTCTGTACCAACATCACATGTTATCTAGAGAACTAGGGTAAGTCAATGATAGGGGAGAGTGGGGTAAATTGAGCCATTTTTTACATTCAGCATCACTCAGTCAAGGGAAATACAATATTATTTCTAACAAAGATATCTACATATATTTCAGGATGTTGTGTATCCCTGGAAATAATCAGAATTCATGTGAACATTACAGTTTTGAAAACACAGCTTACCGGGTATGGGGTAAGTTGAGCCCCAAGACAGGGTAAGTTAAGCTGCCTACACATTTCTGTACTGAATGAAATATTTCAACTAGCTTTTAAAACCATCTATCTTTATTTCCCGAACACAATTCATCACAATCGTTTTTATGTCTTAAGTATATTTTAACACCGGCTTAACACCTAACAAACACTTTGTACTGCCTTGCATTACACCTGGGAAGAAAACACTTCAATTTGTCACTGGCTCAACCATTGGCTCAACTTACCCCAAGGCAAACAGTTTGACTATATTAGCACACAAAGCAACAAGGATGCGCTTTCATGCTAGGTTTAGGACCTTATATTGAAGCTTATATCAATCTTAAAATGATCTACTTCGTTTTAGATACAAGCATCATGAAACCTTTAACACAATAAATTCATCTGACTTGGTGAAAATCATTTTTATGAACCTAACTTGCTTACCATTTTTTTTCATGTTATTTCTTCCTTTACAGACTCCATGAAATGATGACCTCATCCTAAATATTTGGTCAAATTCTAAATTTAATGAATGGTTTCCTAGAAACAAGCGTGGCTCAACTTACCCCACTATCCCCTAAGTCTTACAATATGTTTCTCTCATTCAGACGGTTAACATAAGTCATCTGAGGACAATGATAATTAAATCTCCATCACATAGGGCGGAGCTTTCAACCCGTGTGGCCTCTTCAGACATTTAACAGTGATACTGGCATGCTTGGCTAAAGCCCCTGCTACGCCACAGCGTTAAGACTTTTATAAAGAGCCCATCAAATCAGACTAAAGGGCCACTGCAGAGGAATAAACTGACAGGGCCAGGGAGGCTGCTGGGGGAGGGCCATGGAGCGGCAGGGACAGGCATGGCCAGGGAGAATCTAGGCTCATGGGCAGACACGTCGTAACCTGGACTGAGTTGAACAGCAGGAGGTGTGGCTCTAATTCAGTAGGTGCAGCTGCAGAAGGGTGAACAGACAGTTGTTGAATCAAGTCTCTACAGATTTAAGTACAATGCATAAAGTAATGCCATGGGAGTTGGTGTACAAAGAAATTGCAATACCATTGAACAAGATTAAGAAATGGGATGTCTTTATGTAAATGTCTCTTACTGCACATCCACATCAAATCAATTTAGCATAACAGAACACACAATTTGTTCACTGAAGGAGTCGGATTAATCTATATTAGAGGAGCATGGTGAATAATTTCATTGCTTTAACAGATGGTAACTGAAGTACAGTGAGGGAAAAAAGTATTTGATCCCCTGCTGATTTTGTACGTTTGCCCACGATCAGTCTATAATTTTAATGGTAGGTTTATTTGAACAGTGAGAGACAGAATAACAACAAAAAAATCCAGAAAAACGCATGTCAAAAATGTTATAAATTGATTTGCATTTTAATGAGGGAAATAAGTATTTGACCCCTCTGCAAAACATGACTTATTACTTGGTGGCAAAATGCTTGTTGGCAATCACAGAGGTCAGACGTTTCTTGTAGTTGGCCACCAGGTTTGCACACATCTCAGGAGGGATTTTGTTCCACTCCTCTTTGCAGATCTTCTCCAAGTCATTAAGGTTTCAAGGCTGACGTTTGGCAACTCGAACCTTCAGCTCTCTCCACAGATTTTCTATGGGATTAAGGTCTGGAGACTGGCTAGGCCACTCCAGGACCTTAATGTGCTTCTTCTTGAGCTACTCCTTTGTTGCCTTGGCCGCGTTTTGGGTCATTGTCATGCTGGAATACCCATCCACGACCCATTTTCAATGCCCTGGCTGAGGGAAGGAGGTTCTCACCCAAGATTTGACGGTACATGGCCCCGTCCATCGTCCCTTTGATGCGGTGAAGTTGTCCTGTCCCCTTAGCAGAAAAACACCCCCAAAGCATAATGTTTCCACCTCCATGTTTGACGGTGGGGATGGTGTTCTTGGGGTCATAGGCAGCATTCCTCCTCCTCCAAACACGGCGAGTTGAGTTGATGTCAAAGAGCTCGATTTTGGTCTCATCTGACCACAACACTTTCACCCAGTTCTCCTCTGAATCATTCAGATGTTCGTTGGCAAACTTCAGACGGGCCTGTATATGTGCTTTCTTGAGCAGGGGGACCTTGCGGGCGCTGCAGGATTTCAGTCCTTCACGGCGTAGTGTGTTACCAATTGTTTTCCTGGTGACTATGGTCCCAGCTGCCTTGAGATCATTGACAAGATCCTCCCGTGTAGTTCTGGGCTGATTCCTCACCGTTCTCATGATCATTGCAACTCCACGAGGTGAGATCTTGCATGGAGCCCCAGGCCGAGGGAGATTGACAGTTATTTTGTGTTTCTTCCATTTGCGAATAATCGCACCAACTGTTGTCACCTTCTCACCAAGTTTGGCGATGGTCTTGTAGCCCATTCCAGCCTTGTGTAGGTCTACAATCTTGTCCCTGACATCCTTGGAGAGCTCTTTGGTCTTGGCCATGGTGGAGAGTTTGGAATCTGATTGATTGCTTCTGTGGACAGATGTCTTTTATACAGGTAACAAGCTGAGATTAGGAGCACTCCCTTTAAGAGTGTGCTCCTAATCTCAGCTCGTTACCTGTATAAAAGATACCTGGGAGCCAGAAATCTTTCTGATTGAGAGGGGGTCAAATACTTATTTCCCTCATTAAAATGCAAGTCAATTTATAACATTTTTGACATGCGTTTTTCTGGATTTTTTTGTTGTTATTCTGTCTCTCACTTTTCAAATAAACCTACCATTAAAATTATAGACTGATAATTTCTTTGTCAGTGGGCAAACATACAAAATCAGCAGGGGATCAAATACTTTTTTTCCCTCGCTGTAAGTCAATGGACAGATTTGGCACCATGACTTGCTGACAAAAACAAAATTGTCTAAATTAGTTTTTAATTGCAGGATAACGGCTCATCTAATGACTCAGGAAATGTGAGTGTTCTCCAGTGATAGTGTACCTTGTTTATGTTGAAAGACAAGGCTACCGAACCCAAGACAAGTCGGGGAACCTACTGTAGTCTGTAGATTATAATGGGATTTTTTATTTTATTTATATAATTATTTCTTTTTTGGTCTGATATTTATTTCCTGGATTGAGCTATTGTACAAATCCCCCAAAGTGTATGTGTTTACAAAAGTACTTGCAAAAGTATTCATCCCCTTGGCATTTTTCCTATTTTTGTTGCATTACAACCTGTAATTTAAATTGATTTTTATTTGGATTTCATGTAATGGACATACACAAAATAGTCCAAATTGGTGAAACTTGTTTCAAAAAAATAAATAACGGAAAAGTGGTGTGTGCATATGTATTCATCCCCTTTGCTGTGAAGCCCCTAAATAAGATCTGGTACAACCAATTACCTTCCGAAGTCTCATCATTAGTTAAATAAAGTCCACCTGTGTTCAATCTGTGTCACATGATCTGTCACATGATCTCAGTATTTATACACCTGTTCTGAAAGACCCCAGAGTCTGCAACACCACCAAGCAAGCGGCACCATGAAGACCAAAGAGCTCTCCAAACAGGTCAGGGACAAAGTTGTGAAGAAGTACAGATCAGGGTTGGGTTATAAAAAAATCTGAAACTTTGAACATTCCAAGGAGCACCATTAAATAATGGAAAGAATATGGCACCAAAACAAACCTGCCAAGAGAGGGCCGCCCACCAAAACTCACAGACCAGGCAAGGAGGGCATTAATCAGAGAGGCAACAAAGAGACCAGAGATAACCCTGAAGGAGCTGCAAAGTTCCACAGCGAAGATTGGAGTATCTGTCCATAGGACCACTTTAAGCCGTACACTCCACAGAGCTGGGCTTTACGGAAGAGTGGCCAGAAAAAAGCCATTGCTTAAATAAAAAAATAAGCAAACACGTTTGGTGTTCGCCAAAAGGCATATGGGAGACTCCCCAAACATATGGAAGAGGGTACTCTGGTCAGATGAGACTAAAATTGAGCTTTTTGGCCATGAAGGAAAACGCTATGTCTGGGGCAAACCCAACACCTCTCATCACCCCGAGAACACCATCCCCACAGTGAAGCATGGTGGTGGCAGCATCATGCTGTGGGGATGTTTTTCATCGGCAGGGACTGGGAAACTGGTCAGAATTGAAGGAATGATGGATGGCTCTAAATACAGGGAAATTCTTGAGGGAAACCTGTTTCAGTCTTCCAGAGATTTGAGACTGGGATGGAGGTTCACCTTCCAGCAGGACAATGACCCTAAGCATACTGCTAAAGCAACACTCGAGTGGTTTAAGGGGAAACATTTAAATGTATTGGAATGGCCTAGTCAAAGCCCAGACCTCAATCCAATTGAGAATCTGTGGTATGACTTAAAGATTGCTGTACACCAGCGGAATCCATCCAACTTGAAGAAGCTGGAGCAGTTTTACCTTGAAGAATGGGGAAAAAATCCCAGTGGCTAGATGTGCCAAGCTTATAGAGACATACCCCAAGTTTCACAATAAAACATATTTTGCATCTTCAAAGTGGTAGGCATGTTGTGTAAATCAAATTATCCTTACCCCCAAAAAATCTATTTTAATTCCAGGTAGTAAGGCAACAAAGTAGGAAAAATGCCAAGGGGGGTGAATGCTTTTGCAAGCCACTGTACATGCATATACGAACAAATTGACATATCTCGGAATCATTCAAGTTATCAAGAGGGACAAGACAGGGAGGCCCTTTGTCTAGATATTTATTTTATTTAGCCACAGAACCCCTAGCATCAATAATTAGAACTCATGGCTCAATCCGGGGCATAGAGATTGGTGGAGATCAACGTGTGATATCATTGTATGCAGATGACATTTTACTTTACTTATCTGAACCAGAACAATCTCTGTCATCTATTTTACTACTGATCAGGATTCAAAGTGAATTGGGAGAATTTCTAATTATGATATCTCAAGTTTAGAAAGTACATTTAAGTGGAAATGGACAAAGACACATGAAATAAACCATGTATTTAGATTGTAGGTAGGTATTGTAGTTAGGTATTATAGGTAGTTTACTCAGGTAGTTATTGTAGGTTATTGTAGGTAATTATTGTAGGTAAGGACTGTATTCGGCGGACCCCGGCGAAGCACGAGGCTAGCTTACCCACTACTTGGACCAACAAAGCTAGCTAGCTAGCGGGTAGCTACTGGTAACTTTTAGCAACAGTGGTTAATTGTTTCCAATGTTATTTCACGCTTAAGAGTACCTGTGATTGAGCCAGCTAGCCGTCACCATTCAGCTGTTTTTCTAACCTCATTATTATTAACGTTAGGTGGTTGGTAGCTGCTGTACTTAATTACGGCTACTGATTGCAGTCTGCCAGTTTGGCTTTATACATAGCTTGGGCTTTGTCGAGTAAGGCTTAAACTATGTATTTAGATTGTAGTTAGGTATTATAGGTAGGCATCGTGGGCTGTATATTATTAAGTAGTATAGGTAGGCATCGTGGGCTGTTGTGGGTAGCTGTTGTGTAGTTATTGTAGGTTACTTTTGTATTCGGGCGGTGCCGGTGTAGCACGAAGCTAGCTAGCTAACTCACCTCCTGGATTAGCTGGCGAGTAGCTATTAGCAACGGTAGCAACTAAAAGCCGGGTGTAGCACGAAGCTAGCTAGCTAACTCACCTCCTGGATTAGCTGGCGAGTAGCTATTAGCAATGGTAGCAACTAAAAACAATATCCTTTTAGCCAGCTACATTCGTTCGCAGCGACGCCGTTTTTCAAACAAAGTCAACACAGCAGCCATTGCTAGCTAGCCAACACTACCAACTGGCTGTACTGTGGTAGCTAAATACAATATCTTTGTGCTAGCTACCCAACGTTTAATCATTGCTGCGTTATGAAAGGTAAGCTTGGCTTCTTATATGGTGTTGAGTTAAGCTTAAACCATGTATTTAGATTGTAGTTTGGTATTATAGGTAGCTTACTCAGGTAGTTATTGAAGGTTATTGTAGGTAAGTATTGTATTCGGCAGACCCCGGCGAAGCACGAGGCTAGCTTACCCACTACTTGGACCAACAAAGCTAGCTAGCTAGCTAGCTAGCTAGCGGGTAGCTACTGGTAACTTTTTGCAACTGTGGTTAATTGTTTCCAATGTTATTTCATGCTTAAGAGTACCTGTGATTGAGCCAGCTAGCTGCTACCATTCAGCTGTTTTTCTAACCTCATCCGAGGCATTAACGTTAGGTGGTTGGTAGCTGCTGTACTTAATTACAGCTACTGATAACAGTCTGCTGTAGTTTACAACAATTCTAATTTCTAAAGTGGAAGTTGGGAGAGTTTTACTCGGGTGGTTCAGTGAAACAATTATAGTTTCTGAGGTGGAAGTTGGGAGAGTTATATATATTTTATTTTATTTTTTTGGTGAGGGAGGCCTGCTCTCTCCCTTCCCAGATGTTTAGTTCATTTCATTCCGATCTCCTCTGCATTATTGTAGCCATCTGCTGCAGCCTGTCAACTATGCCTCTGCCTATCCCTGTTCTCTCCTCTCCGCACAGGCCATACAAACGCCTCACACCGCGTGGCTGCTGCCTCTCTAACCTGGTGGTCCCTGCACGCACCACACACCTGGAGTTCCAGGTCTCAGGCAGCCTCTGGAACTGCCGTTCTGCCGCCAACAAGGCTGACTTCATCCCAGCCTATGCTACCCTCCAGTCCCTCGACTTCCTGGCGCTGACGGAAACATGGATTACCACTGAAAACACTGCTACTCCTACTGCTCTCTCCTCGTCTGACCATGTGTTCTCGCATACCCCGAGAGCATCTGGTCAGAGGGGTGGTGGCACAGGAATCCTCATCTCTCCCAAGTGGTCATTCTCAATTTTTCCCCTAACCCATCTGTCTATCTCCTCATTTGAATTCCACGCTGTCACAGTCACTAGCCCATTTAAGCTTAATATCCTTGTCATCTATCGCCCTCCAGGTTCCCTTGGAGAGTTCATCAATGAGCTTGACGCCTTGATAAGTTCCTTTCCTGAGGATGGCTCACCCTTCACAGTTTTGGGGGATTTCAACCTCCCCACGTCTACATTTGACTCATTTCTCTCTGCCTCCTTCTTTCCACTCCTCTCCTCTTTTGACCTCACCCTCTCACCATCCCCCCACTCACAAGGCAGGCAATACGCTTGACTTCATCTTTACTAGATGTTGCTCTTCTACTAATCTCACTGCAACTCCCCTCCATGTCTCCGACCACTACTTTGTATCCTTTTCTCTCTCGCTCTCCTCCAACACTACTCACTCTGCCCCTACACAGATGGTAACGCGCCGCCGCAACCTTCGCTCTCTCTCTAACACTACTCTCTCCTCTTCCATCCTATCATCTCTTCCCTCTGCTCAATCCTTCTCCCTCCAATCTCCTGATTCTGCCTCCTCAACCCTCCTCTCCTCCCTTTCTGCATCCTTTGACTCCCTGTGTCCCCTATCCTCCCGGCCGGCTCGGTCCTCCCCTCCAGCTCCGTGGCTTGATGACTCATTGCGAGCTCACAGAACAGAGCTCCGGGCAGCTGAGCGGAAATGGAAGAAAACTAAACTCCCTGCCGACCTGGCATCTTTTCACTCCCTCCTCTCTACATTTTCTTCATCTGTTTCTGCTGCTAAGGCCACTTTCTACCACTCTAAATTCCAAGCATCTGCCTCTAACCCTAGGAAGCACTTTGCCACATTCTCCTCACTTTGAAAAGAAGGTTGACGACATCCGATCCTCGTTTGTTAAGTCTAATGACACTGTTGTTAAGTCTAATGCTCACACTGCCCTACCCTATGCTTTGACTTCTTTCTCCCCTCTCTCTCCAGATAAAATCTTGCGACTAGTGACTGCAGGCCGCCCAACAACCTGCCCGCTTGACCCCATCCCCTCCTCTCTTCTCCAGACCATCTCCGGTGACCTTCTCACCTCGCTCATCAACTCATCCTTGACCACTGGCCATGTCCCTTCTGTCTTCAAGAGAGCGAGAGTTGCACCCCTTCTCAAAAAACCAACACTCGATCCCACTGATGTCAACAACTACAGAACAGTATCCCTTCTTTCTTTCCTTTCCAAAACTATTGAGCGTGCCGTCTTTAGCCAACTCTCTTGCTATCTCTCTCAGAATGACCTTCTTGATCCAAACCAGTCAGGTTTCAGAACTGGTCATTCAACTGAGACTGCTCTTCTCTGTGTCACGGAGGCTCTCCGCACTGCTAAAGCTAACTCTCTCTCCTCTGCTCTTGTCCTTCTAGACCTGTCTGCTGCCTTTGATACAGTGAACCATCAGATCCTCCTCTCCACCCTCTCCGAGCTGGGCATCTCCGGCGCGGCTCACTCCTGGATTGCGTCCTACCTGACCGGTCGCTCCTACCAAGTGGCGTGGCGAGAAGCTGTCTCCGCACCACGTGCTCTCACCACTGGTGTCCCCCAGGGCTCAGTTCTAGGCCCTCTCCTTTTCTCCCTATACACCAAGTCACTTGGCTCTGTCATATCCTCACACGGCCTCTCCTATCATTGCTACGCTGACGATACACAACTAATCTTCTCCTTTCCCCCTTCTGATAACCAGGTGGCGAATCGCATCTCTGCATGTCTGGCCGACATATCAGCATGGATGACTGATCACCACCTCAAGCTGAACCCTGGCAAGACGGAGCTGCTCTTCCTCCCGGGGAAGGACTGCCCGTTCCATGATCTCGCCATCACGGTTGACAACTCCGTTGTGTCCTCCTCCCAGAGCGCGAAGAGCCTTGGCGTGACCCTGGACAACACCCTGTCGTTCTCCGCTAACATCAAGGCGGTGACCCGATCCTGCAGGTTCATGCTCTACAACATTCGGAGAGTACGACCCTGCCTTACACAGGAAGCGGCACAGGTCCTAATCCAGGCACTTGTCATCTCCCGTCTGGATTACTGCAACTCGCTGTTGGCTGGGCTCCCTGCCTGTGCCATTAAACCCCTACAACTCATCCAGAATGCCGCAGCCCGTCTGGTGTTCAACCTTCCCAAGTTCTCTCACGTCACCCCCTCCTCCGCACACTCCACTGGCTTCCAGTTGAAGCTCGCATCCGTTACAAGACCATGGTGCTTGCCTATGGAGCAGTGAGGGGAACGGCACCTCCGTACCTTCAGGCTCTGATCAGTCCCTACACCCAAACGAGGGCATTGCGTTCATCCACCTCTGGCCTGCTGGCTTCCCTTCCTCTGCGGAAGCATAGTTCCCGCTCAGCCCAGTCAAAACTGTTCGCTGCTCTGGCACCCCAATGGTGGAACAAGCTCCCTCACGACGCCAGGACAGCGGAGTCACTCACCACCTTCCGGAGACATTTGAAACCCCACCTCTTTAAGGAACACCTGGGATAGGATAAAGTAATCCTTCTACCCCCCAAAAAAAAAAAGGTATAATTGTAAAGTGGTTATCCCACTGGCTATAGGGTGAATGCACCAATTTGTAGTCACTCTGGTTAAGAGCGTCTGCTAAATGACGTAAATGTGCCCTTGAGCAAGGCACTTAACCCTAATTGCTCCTGTAAGTCGCTCTGGATAAGAGCGTCTGCTAAATGACTAAAATGTAAATGTAAAAAATTTAAATACCTGGGTGTACCGATACCATGCAATCTGGAGGAGGCATATAAAATCAATGACGTTCCTTTTAATAGATAAGATTGAATCCGATGTTCAGAGATGGAGCTCTCTCCCTATTTCTTTGTTAGGTAGGGTCAATATAATCAAAATGAATATATTACCAAGGTTGACGTATTTATTCCATCCAACTTTTTAAAATAAAATAATGGCCTGCTCCAACTTTATTTGGAATGGAAAGACCTAGAATCAAATTGACTGTTTTACACTTACCCTATAAATCTGGAGGACTACCTCATATGAAGATGTATTACTGGGTTGCACAACTGCGTTCACTTAAACAATGGACAGCAGACCATCCTTGTGCATGGAGGACTGCCAAAGCCACAAAAGTAATACCTTATGATCTAAAATATATTAACTTCTTCGGGTCCAAGTTGTTGAAGAAAAAAACTGACAATCCAATGATTCTCAATTCCATTTGTATTAGGGAAAATGTACATAAATTCATGCGGTGGAAAGAACCAACATCGCCAGGCACCCCTATTTGGAATAACCCCACCTTAACTCCAGTGTTTAATGACAGCGCCTTTAAGTCCTGGTTTCAAAGTTGCATCATTAATTTTGAACATGTGTGTACTGGTGCACGGGTCAGCTGTTTGTTCACCTGCACCCACCCGCAATTGCTAATCCATCTGCAACTGCCCGACTATACAGTGCCTTCAGAAAGTATTCATACCCCTTGACTTATTCCACATTTTGTGTTTTAGCCTGAATTCAAAATGGATTAACAATACCTCATTTATTGACAACGAATTGTAAAACATTTTTTTACATAAGTATTCACACCCCTGAGTCAATACTTTGTAGAAGCACCATTGGCAGTGATTACAGCTGGGAGTCTTTCTGTGTAAGTCTCTAAGAGCTTTCCACACCTGGATTGTGCAACATTTGCCCATTTATTCTTTTCAAAATTCTTCAAGCTCTGTCAAATTGGTTGTTGATCATTGCTAGACAACCATTTTCAGGTCTTGCCAAATATTTTCAATTACACTGAACAAAAATATAAATGCAACATGCAACAATTTCAAAGATTTTACAGTTCATATAAGGAAATCAGTCAATTGAAATAAATTCATGAGGCCCTAATCTCAGTGCTTGAGGCGTCACTACAGACCCCCTGGTTCGATTGCAGGCTGTATCACAACCGGCCATGATTGGGTGTCCCATAGGGCGGCGCACAATTGGCCCAGCGTTGTCCGGGTTTGGCCGGTGTAGGCCGTCATTGTAAATAAGAATTTGTTCTTAACTGACTTGCCTAGTTAAATGAAGGTAAAATAAATATAAGTAAATTCATCTGTTGGACACAGATACCTTTAAAAAAAGGTAGGGGCTAGGATCAGAAAACAAGTCTATCTGGTGTGACCACCATTTGCCTCATCTCCTTCACATAGAGTTGATCAGGCTGTTGATTGTGGCCTGTGGAATGTTGTCCCACTCCTCTTAAATGGCTGTGCAAAGTTGCTGGATATTGTCGGGAACTGGAGCACACTGTCGTACACGTCGATCCAGTGCAACCCAAACATGCTGAATGGGTGACTTGTCTGGTGAGCATGCCGGCCATGGAAGAACTGGGACATTTTCAGCTTCCAGGATTTGTATACAGATCCTTAAGACATGGGGCCGTGCATTATCATGCTGAAACATGAGGTGATGGCGGCGGATGAATGGCACGACTATGGGCCTCAGGATTTCTTCACGGTATCTCTGTGCATTCAAATTGCCATTGATAAAATGCAATTGTGTTCATTGTCCTTAGCTTATGCCTGCCCATACCATAACCCCACCGCCACCATGGGGCACTCTGTTCACATCAGCAAACCGCTCGCCCACACGACGCCATACACTCTGTCTCCCATCTGCCAGGTACAGTTGAAACTGGGATTGAACCGTGAAGAGCACACTTCTCCGGTGTGCCAGTGGCCATGGAAGGTGAGCATTTGCCCAACGAAGTCGGTTACGACGCTGAACTGCAGTCAGGTCAAGACCCTGGTGAGGACGACAAGCATGCAGATGAGCTTCCCTGAGATGGTTTCTGAGTTTGTGCAGAAATTCTTCAGTTGTGCAAACCCACAGTTTCATTAGCTGTCTGGGTGGCTGGTCTCAGATGATCCCGCAGGTGAAGAAGCCGGATGTGGAGATCCTGGGCTGGCGTGGTTACACGTGGTCTGCGGTTGTGAGGCCGGTTGGACATACTGCCAAATTCTCTAAAACGTTGGAGACTGCTTATGGTAGAGAAATGATCATTCAATTCTCTGGCAACAGCTCTGGTGGACATTCTTGGAGTCGGCATGCCAATTGCACACTCCCTCAACTTGACATCTGTGGCATTGTGTTGTGTGACAAAATTATTGTCCCCAGCACAAGGTGCACCTGTTTAATCAGCTTCTTGATATGCCACACCTGTCAGGTTGATGGATTATCGATTATCTTGGCAAAGGAGAAATGTTCACTAACAGGGATGTAAACAAATTTGTGCACACCATTTTAGAGAAAAGCTTTTTGTGTATATGAAAAATGTCTGCTATCTTTTATTTCAGCTCATGAAACATGGGACTGACACTTTACATGTTGCATTTATATTTGTGTTCAGTGTATGTTCGGCTATACACCTTCAGTAAAATAACCAAAGACCTTGCTGTTTAATGTTATCTGCAGCTATTCTCCCAGTCACTTTGACTGAGAACACAGTCAAAAGATCTCTGATCTGCAGAACAGTGACATCATATAGCTAACCCTCTGGGTGAGAATTCACAACAACACTCCAGTTGAAAATGGAGCATGATTGAAAGGGAATTCTCTTTGAGGCAGAATGAGCAAAGGCTCAGGGAAACATGAAGTTATGAGATGGATGACCCTCGGGTCATAATTTGGGCTAATTCTGCGTCCATCTGGCATATGCTAAGCAGAAACCTCTCGGCTGCAAGAATAGGATAAAACTGTGTGGGTGAAGGGATGAAATCCCTGATGAATGCTAATTCAGAGCACTTAGTGCAGATGCAATTAAATGCTTATGTCACTTTGGCATTATTATTGAAATGAAAGTCTTACAAAAACAGGTTAGGCGCCTGTTATCTGGGACAAATTCATATTCTGTTATCTCCCGGCTCAGTGCTTCTACGTTATTGCTATGCATGGTACGTGAACAACGGGCCAGCGGTGAGAGACCGGCATACTGTACATACCCCTCACCAGGCAAATTGTATAATGTCTCTTTTACGTGTAGGTACTAGTGTTTGTATGATCTGCATAGGGATGAATCAATGATGTGATACCTGCACTATGCTGGTATAAGATAGACAATTCATCACGTCAGGTATCATGTGTGTGCTCACAACACAGGCCTGTGAACACAGAAGCAGCACGAGATCCCCCTCCAGACTGAGACTGATACAGAGTGCTCCATTACAGACAATTAAAAAAACACACTGGTCTCAAGAGATAGAGAATCTATCCAACCACTGGGAGAGAGAAAAGAGAGACCTATCAGGCTCAGTGAACAAATCTTTCTGGCACAGACACACACACTCTCTCTGTCCCTCTCTTTGTCCCCCTCTCCCCAGACTCTCTCTCTTCTTGGCCCAGCTTTTAAGAGCTGTGCTCCTGTCTGTGGAGAGGCTTTGTTCTGGGTGACAGAGCTGGGTGTCACAGATGGAGGGATCTCCTTAAACTGTCAGAGGGAGAGAGCGAGCGGGGGAGAAAGATGGAGGGATGGCCACTCTCTTTTCCGTTTGAGTATGGATGGCTCAGAGGGCAGGGAATGGGGGGGGGAGGGGGGGGGAGTGGATGGAGAGAAGGCCTCCCTGATGTACTCATTCCACAGCTATTTCAGTGTCCAACTTTGCCTCGCGCTCAGAATGAGAATTGGCTGCCTGTTATAGTGAACATAAATCAACATGCAATATATTGTACTGTATAATCCGAGCGAGCATACAACAAATATGCTTTTACAAACAGTTTATGGTAATGTCCTTATCAAATAATTTCTGACCTCTAACCCTACTCCAAATCCCACAGTTGTGTCCCAACTGACCCTGCCTTGTTCAGCATGGTTCAGTGAACTATTGCATCAGCTATGTGGATAGCTCATTCTGCAGAGAGGTTAGGCCACACACCAGTAGACTGGGAGGATGGATTGGGAAGATAATCACTCTTAATGCTATGCGCTTCCAAAATTAGACAACTAGGCCTGCGGGAGAGGGGCTTTTTTCCACATGACTTTCTGTCTATAGTCTCCACAGTTGGCATGATTAATTAACTTTAAAAAAAAATGTTATTTAAAAAATGTTTATTTCACCTTTTATTTAACCAGGTAAACCAGTTGAGAACAAGTTCTCATTTACAACTTCAACCTGGCCAAGATAAAGTAAAGCAGTGCAATAAAAACAACAACAACAACACAGTTAGATATGGAATAAACAAAATCAAAACGTACAGTCAATAACACAATAGAAAATCTATATACAGTGTGTGCAAATGTAGTAAGTTATGGAGGTAAGGCAATAAATAGGCCATAGTGCAAAATAATTACAATTTACATTTACGTCATTTAGCAGATGCTCTTATCCAGAGCGACTTACAAATTGGTGCATTCACCTTATAGCCAGTGGGATAACCACTTTACAAATTATTATTTTTTTATTTTTGGGGGGGGGTTAGGATTACTTTATCCTATCCCAGGTGTTCCTTAAAGTGGTGGGGTTTAGTATTAACACTGGATTGATTGATGTGCAGAAGATGATGTGAAAATAGAGATACTGGGGTGCAAGTGGGCAAAATAAATAACAATGTAAATAACAATATGGGGATGAGGTAGTTGGGTGGGCTAATTACAGATGGGCTGTGTACAGGTGCAGTGATCGGTAAGCTGCTCTGACAACTGATGCTTAAAGTTAGTGAGGGAGATAAGTGTCTCCAGCTTCAGAGATTTTTGCAGTTCGTTCCAGTCATTTGCAGCAGAGAACTGGAAGGAATGGCGGCCAAAGGAGGTGTTGGCTTTGGGGATGACCAGTGAGATATACCTGCTGGAATGCATACTACGGGTGGGTGTTGCTATGGTGACCAATGATCTAAGATAAGGCAGGGATTTGCCTAGAAGTGATTTATAGATGACCTGGAGCCAGTGGGTTTGGCGACGAATATGTAGTGAGGGCCAGCCAACGAGAGCGTACAGGTCACAATGGTGGGTAGTATATGGGGCTTTGGTGACAAAACGGATGGCACTGTGATGGACTACATCGAATTTGCTGAGTAGAGTTTTGGAAGCTATTTTGTAAATGACATCGCCGAAGTCAAGGATCGGTAGGATAGTCAGTTTTACAAGGGCATGTTTAGCAGCATGAGTGTAGGAGGCTTTGTTGCGGAATAGGAAGCTGATTCTAGATTTAACTTTGGATTGGAGATGCTTAATGTGAGTCTGGAAGGAGAGTTTACGGTCTAACCAGACACTTACAGTGGGGAGAACAAGTATTTGATACACTGCCGAATTTGCAGGTTTTCCTACTTACAAAGCATGTAGAGGTCTGTAATTTTTATCATAGGTACACTTCAACTGTGAGTTGAAGTGTACCTATGAAAATCACATTGTATGATTTAGTAATTAAGTAATTAATTTGCATTTTATTGCATGACATAAGTATTTGATCACCTACCAACCAGTAAGAATTCCGGCTCTCACAGACCTGTTAGTTTTTCTTTAAGAAGCCCTCCTGTTCTCCACTCATTACCTGTATTAACTGCACCTGTTTGAAATCGTTACCTGTATAAAAGACACCTGTCCACACACTCAATCAAACAGACTCCAACCTCTCCACAATGGCCAAGACCAGAGAGCTGTGTAAGGACATCAGGGATAAAATTGTAGACATGCACAAGGCTGGGATGGGCTACAGGACAATAGGCAAGCAGCTTGGTGAGAAGGCAACAACTGTTGGCGCAATTATTAGAAAATGGAAGAAGTTCAAGATGACGGTCAATCACCCTCGTTCTGGGGCTCCATGCAAGATCTCACCTCGTGGGGCATCAATGATCATGAGGAAGGTGAGGGATCAGCCCAGAACTACATGGCAGGACCTGGTCAATGACATGAAGAGAGCTGGGACCACAGTCTCAAAGAAAACCATTAGTAACACACTACGCCGTCATGGATTAAAATCCTGCAGCGCACGCAAGGTCCCCCTGCTCAAGCCAGCGCATGTCCAGGCCCGTCTGAAGTTTGCCAATGACCATCTGGATGATCCAGAGGAGGAATGGGAGAAGATCATGTGGTCTGATGAGACAAAAATATAGCTTTTTGGTCTAAACTCCACTCGCCGTGTTTGGAGGAAGAAGAAGGATGAGTACAACCCCAAGAACACTATCCCAACCGTGAAGCATGGAGGTGGAAACATCATTCTTTGAGGATGCTTTTCTGCAAAGGGGACAGGACGACTGCACCGTATTGAGGGGAGGATGGATGAGGCCATGTATCGCGAGATCTTGGCCAACAACCTCCTTCCCTCAGAAAGAGCTGGGTCTTCCAGCATTACAACGACCCGAAACACACAGCCAGGGCAACTAAGGAGTGGCTCCGTAAGAAGCATCTCAAGATCCTGGAGTGGCCTAGCCAGTCTCCAGACCTGAACCCAATAGAAAATATTTGGAGGGAGTTGAAAGTCTGTATTGCCCAACGACAGCCCCGAAACCTGAAGGATCTGGAGAAGGTCTGTATGGAGGAGTGGGCCAAAATCCAAGCTGCAGTGTGTGCAAACCTGGTCAAGACCTACAGGAAACGTATGATCTCTGTAATTGCAAACAAAGGTTTCTGTACCAAATATTAAGTTCTGCTTTTCTGATGTATCAAATCCTTATGTCATGCAATAAAATGCAAATTAATTACTTAAAAATCATACAATGTGATTTTCTGGATTTTTTTTTTTTTTTTTAGATTCTGTCTCTCACAGTTGAAGTGTACCTATGATAAAAATTACAGACCTCTACATGCTTTGTAACTAGGAAAACATGCAAAATCGGCAGTGTATCAAATACTTGTTCTCCCCACTGTAGGTATTTGTAGTTGTCCACATATTCTAAGTCAGACCCGTCGAGAATAGTGATTCTAGTCGGGTGGGCGGGTGCCAGCAGCGTTCGATTGAAGAGCATGCATTTAGTTTTACTAATGTTTAAGGCAGTTGGAGGCTACAGAAGGAGTGTTGTATGGCATTGAAGCTCGTTTGGAGGTTTGTTAACACAGTGTCCAATGAAGGGCCAGATGTATACAAAATGGTGTCGTCTGCGTAGAGGTGGATCTGAGAGTCACCAGCAGCAAGAGCGACATCATTGATATACACAGAGAATAGAGTCGGCCTGATCTAGAGTGTCACCCCCTTTGAAGAGGGGGATGACCGCGGCAGCTTTCCAATCTCTGGGGATCTCAGATGATACGAAAGAGAGGTTGAACAGGCTAGTAATAGGGGTTGCGACAATTCCGGCTGCTAATTTTAGAAAGAAAGGGTCCAGATTGTCGAGCTAAGCTGATTTGTAGGGGTCCCGATTTAGAAGCTCTTTCAGGACATCAGCTATCCAAATTTGGGTGAAGGAGAAGCGGGGGGGGGCAAGTTGCAGCGGAGGGTGCAGAGCTGGTGGCCGGGGTAGGGGTAGCCAGGTGGAAAGCATGGCCAGACGTAGAAAACATGCTTATTGAAATTCTTCATTATCGTAGATTTATCGGTGGTGACAGTGTTTCCTAGCCTCAGTGCAGTGGGTAGCTGGGAGGAGGTGCTCTTATTCTCCATGGACTTTACAGTGTGTGGTGTCTGAGCAATTTGTGACTTTGCTAACGTTTGCAAATGGTATCTTAGAGGATGTTGATTCAGCTTAGGAGAGCATCTGGAGAGCAGTTCTATAGGGGCACCCTAAAACAGAGGAAGTCTGTTGTGTGGAGTCATGGTATTGGTATGTAGGGGAAACCACCCATATCATGTTAAAGATTATAAATACTTGGTTGGGACAAAGGAGGACAGAACAACATATTATTTTGGGTCCGTTGTTCTCCAGATGCCTGCAGATGTCTGTAAATTTACGCTGAAATCTTTTGAAATAATAAACCTTTATAATCAAAGTACAGTGTAAGCGGACTCCTTGTTCTCACAGCATAATTAGCAACATATATTTAGATACCACAAGTGTCCCAAAACATTTTGGAGTTAGTGCTACAGGATGCACATTTCTGTTTGAAAAAGCTAGCCTTTGCTTTCCTAACTGATTGTATATATTGGTTCCTGACTTCCCTGAAAAGTTGCATATCGCGGGGGCTGTTCGATGCTAATGCAGTATGCCACAGGATGTTTTTGTGCTGGTCAAGGGCAGTCAAGTCTGGGGTGAACCAGGGGCTATATCTGTTCTTAGTTCTGAATTTCTTTGAATGGGGCATGCTTATTTAAGATGGAAAGGAAAGCACCTTTGAAGAACATCCAGGCATCCTCTACTGACGGAATTAGGTATCCGGGCCAGGTCAATTAGAAAGGCCTGCTCGCTGAAGTGTTTTAGGAAGCGTTTGACAGTAATGAGGGGTGGTCGCTTGACCGCGGACCCATTACGGACGCAGGCAATGAGGCAGTGATCGCTGAGATCCTGGTTGAAGACAGCGGAGGTGTGCTTAGAGGGTAAATTAGTCAGGATGATATCTATGAGGGTGCCCATGTTTACGGATTTAGGGTTGTACCTGGTAAATTCCTTGATCATTTGTGTGAGATTGAGGGCATCTAGTTTAGATTGTAGGAAGGCCGGGGTGTTAATCATATCCCAGTTTAGGTCACCAAGCAGTACGAACTCTGAGGATAGATGGGGGGCAAGCAATTCACATATGGTGTCCAGGGCACAACTGGGGGCTGAGGGAGGTCTGTAGCAAGCGGCAACAGTGAGAGACTTATTTCTGGAAAGGTGGATTTTTAGAAGTAGATGCTCAAACTGTTTGGGCACAGACCTGGATTGTCACAAGCCGGGCTAGAACTCCGGTCTCAAATGTGTAGAGCTGGGGGTACTACCCCTTAGCCACAGAGGAGATGTAGTAGGACCCAAATGAAACACCCAAGGCAATACTCCAGGTAAGTAGATTTAATGTTCCAAAACAGGAGGCAAAACAAAACAACTCCCCGAGGGGAGAAAAACAAACTAAAGATAACTTCGAATAACTTACTAGGACTGATACGGTGGGACAAAGCAGGAGACACATAGACAGGACGCAATAACCAAGTGAGAAACAAGGGGAAAACACACAGCTAAAATACTCAAGGGAAACAAGGCACAGGTGACATAGATAAGCTAATTAGGACACATGAGGAAAAACTAAGGCAAAGGGGAACACAGCTGACCTCTAGAGGCCAGGAGACAAACAGGGGAAGCAGGAAGCTGACAGGACCCCCTCCTCTAGGAACGACTCCTGACGTTCCTTCCAGAACACCCTGGCCCCAGGGGTGCGAAAATCTCGGATCAACCCTGGGTCCAGGATGTCCCTGGCCGGAACCCAGGAGCGCTCCTCCTGGCCCGTAGCCCTCCCAGTCCACCAGATACTGCAGAGAGTTCTGGACCCTCCGGGAGTCCAGTATCCGGCGGACTGTGTAGGCTGGCTGGCCGTCTATGATCCTGGGAGGTGGCGGGGGTCTGTGTGGGGGGGCAAAAGGAGAAGACAAGACAGGTTTAAGGAGTGAAACATGGAAAGTGGGGTTAACTCTAAGGGAGCGAGGCAGAACTAAACGATACGACACAGGGTTAACCTTTCTAGAAATGCGGAAAGGGCCGATGTATCTCTGGGAAAGCTTCTTGGATTCGACCCGGAGGGGCAAGTTCTTAGTGGCCAACCAAACTCTCTGACCAGCTCGGAAACTAGGGGCCGTCCGGCGGTGGCGATTAGCCTGACTTTGGTATCTCTGGGAGGTCCGAAGGAGGGTACACCTGGCCT
The DNA here is from genome assembly GCF_020615455.1 of Coregonus clupeaformis. Lineage (NCBI taxonomy): Eukaryota > Metazoa > Chordata > Actinopteri > Salmoniformes > Salmonidae > Coregonus > Coregonus clupeaformis. Next base: position 51,637,685 of record NC_059209.1, on the reverse strand, counting down.
TCTTCCAGGTCCGCCTACAGCGTTGGACAAAGCGCTGGGCCGAGGGAACACCAACTTGCGCCTCTTCCTCTGGAAACAAAGGAGGGTTGTAACCGAACTGGCATTCGAAGGGGGACAATCCGGTGGCTGAGGACTGGAGGGTGTTGTGGGCATATTCAGCCCAAATGATATAGGTGGCCCAAGACGTGGGATTACTGGCCGCCATACACCGCAGGGTGGTCTCCAGATCCTGATTAATCCGTTCCGTTTGGCCATTAGACTCTGGATGGAATCCTGACGATAGGCTGGCTGTGGCCCCAATAAGCCTGCAGAAGGCCCCCCAAAACCGGGACGAGAATTGGGGACCTCGGTCAGAGACCACGTCCAGGGGAATGCCAAATATCCGGAAGACATGGTTCATGAGGAGCTCCGCAGTCTCCTTAGCGAGGGCAGCTTGGGCAGGGGAATAAACCGGGCAGCCTTAGAGAAACGGTCTACCACCACAAGGATGACGGTGTTGCCCTGGGATAGAGGAAGTCCCGTAACAAAGTCCAGAGAAAGGTGTGACCATGGCCTTCGAGGAACAGGTAAGGGATGGAGCAGTCCCTGGGGTCGCTGGTGTGTCGACTTTCCCTGGTTGCACACAGGGCAGGCCTCAACATAGACCTGCACGTCCTTCTTGATGGACGGCCACCAAAACCGCCGTCGGAGGAACTCCAGTGTGCGAGCACTGCCAGGATGGCATGTCAAGGGCGACTCATGACCCCACTGCAAGACGCGGGCCCGAACCGAGAGAGGAACGTACAGGCGACCGGCAGGACCACCGCCTGGATCGGGCTCATGGGCAAGAGCTTCTCGTACCCCTCTTTCAAGTTCCCACTGAAGAGGTGCGACGATCCTAGACCTCGGAATAATCGATGCCCAGGGCTTCTCTTGTACCTCGGGAGAATAGACTCGAGACAGAGCATCCGGCTTGACGTTCTTGGTGCCAGGTCGGTAAGTCAGGATGAACTGGAATCGATTAAAGAAAAGGGACCATCGTGCTTGCCGAGGGTTCATCCGCTTAGCCTGTTGGAGATATTCCAGGTTCTTGTGGTCTGTGAGAACCTGGAAAGGGTGCTGAGCCCCCTCAAGCCAATGGTGCCACTCTTCCAAGGCCAGTTTAACCGCAAGCAACTCTAGATCCCCCACGTGGTAGTTGCGCACGGCCTCAGACAGGCGGCGAGACATGAAGGCACAAGGGTGTAATCTCCCATCCGCACCCCTCTGTGACAGGACGGCTCCCACCCCCCACCTCTGAGGCGTCCACCTCCACCACGAAAGGTCTCTCTGGGTCAGGGGTCACCAGAATCGGAGCAGAAGTGAAGCGGCGCTTGAGATCCTCGAAGGCCCCTGCTGCTTCCGGACCCCAGTGAATCTTGGTCCCTCCTCCCTTGGTAAGCGTCGTCAAGGGGGCTACCACCGAGCTGAAATTCTTGATGAACTTCCGATAGAAGTTAGAAAAGCCAATGAACCGTTGAACCTCCTTGACCGTGGCAGGTGTGGGCCAATCGTGGACCGCCTTGACCTTCTTGGGATCCATCTCTAGGTGCCCGGGAGTGACAATAAACCCGAGAAACTGAGTCTGAGAAACATGAAATTCACACTTCTCAGGCTTAACGTAGAGGTGATTGTCAAGGAGCCTCTGGAGAACCCGGCTAACATGCCCCTCATGCTCCTTCAGTGACCTCGAGAAGATGAGGATATCGTCCCAGGTACACGAAGACGAACAGATTAAGCATATCCCGGAGAACATCATTAATCAGGGCTTGGAATACTGCGGGGGCATTGGTGAGCCCGAACGGCATCACCCGATATTCATAGTGTCCCGTGGGCGTGTTGAACGCCGTCTTCCATTCGTCTCCTGGCCGGATCCGCACGAGATGGTAAGCATTGCGGAGATCCAGCTTAGTAAAAATGGAAGCCCCTTGAAGCAGCTCAAAAGCAGTGGCCATGAGAGGAAGAGGGTATCGATTCCGAACCGTGATCTTGTTGAGTCCCCGGTAATCAATACAAGGCCTCAGACCCCCGTCTTTCTTTTCAACAAAAAAGAAGCCCGCCCCAGCCGGGGAAGTAGAGGCATAGATGAGGCCGGCTGCCAAGGACTCCTTAATGTAGGTGTCCATAGCTGCGTGCTCGGGGAGGACAAGGAAAAGATCCGACCTCTAGGAGGGCAGCACCCAGGGAGTAGATCAATGGCACAGTCATAAGTGCGATGAGGCGGTAAGGCAGTAGCCCGGGCCTTGCTGAACACTGCTTTGAACCGATGGTAAACACTGGGGACTCGGGAGACGTCAACAGACTCTTGAAACTGGGTACTAGGGGCTGAGGAACTCTGAAGCATGCAGGTGAGTTGGCAAGTGGGACCCCAGCTAAGAATGGTGCCAGTAGGCCAGTCGATCTGGGGATTATGTCTGCATAGCCAAGGGTGACCCAGGATAATAGGATACTCGGGAGAGTCAATGAGATAGAAGGTCTCCTCCTGCTGGTGTTGAGAGATGGTAAGTCGCAGGGACTGAGTCGCCTCAGTAACTTTTCCTGGTTCCAGAGGTCTGCCATCTAAGGCTGTAACTGCCTGGGGTTGAGGAAGTAGTTGGGTAGGGATCTTAAGTTCCTTAGCCAAGGTTACATCCATAAAATCACCTGCGGCACCGGAATCGATCATAGCCTGGACCCGATGCTGGTGGCCCTCCCAGGACAGAGTGGCTGGAATAGCTAGGACCGCGTTAGTAGGAGGAGCTCTAATTTTCCCCATCACAACCCTCCTGTAGCTGGGCGGGGACAGGCGTTTCCCAGCTCGGGGCAAGTGGAGCGGAGTGGCCGGCAACCCCGCAGTAGAGGCACCGACGCTCCCTCATGCGACGTTCCCTTTCGTTGAAGAAAGCCTGGAACGGCCTAACTGCATGCTCTCCGGGGAATCCTGGGGCAGTTCAGGAGCCGGGGCAGCTCTGAATGACGGAGTCCAAACAGGAGAAACAGAGCTGCTCAGAGGAACTTGGGACTGAGACACCTGACGGCGAGCCGTTCTCCGCTCTCTTAGACGATTGTCCAGGCGGATGGCCAAGGCTATGAGGGGACTCGAGATCTTCAGCTGGTTCACGGGTGGCTAACTCATCTTGAAGGGGCTCAGATAACCCTCCCTGAAAGCAGACCCTCAGCGCTTCATCATTCCATCCGCTCCTTGCTGCTATGGTTCGGAACTCAATGGCAAAATCTGCCGTGCTTCGGGGGCCCTGACGGAGAGACAGTAGGCGCTTGGAAGCCTCCCGCCCACTGACAGGATGATCGAACACCCGCTTGAACTCTTCTACAAATGCAGCGTGGGAGTCACAACAGGCCTCCTGGGACTGCCACACCGCAGAGGCCCAGGCGAGCGCCTTGTCTGAAAGAAGGGTAATGAGGTAGGCAATCTTGGAAACGGTCTGTGGGAAAACTTGAGGGTTGGAGCTCGAAGGTGAGGGAGCATTGGGTGAGGAAACCCTGACAAGAGCTTGGATCCCCAGAAAAGGGCTTGGGAGGTGGTAGTCGGGGGCTCCGCCAACCGAGAAGGCCTGTCGTCACTGGGAGGTGACCGGGGGAAGGGGAGAACCAAGGAGGCGTTCAAAGAGCTGGTGAAGGGAACTCATCATTTCGGCCAGGACTTGAGAATGTCTAGCCATCAGCTCCTCTTGTCGGCTGAGAACGGCTTCATGGCGCTGGAAAGAAGCCTCATGTCGAATGATCACCGCCAACAGGTCCTGGGAACTGAGTGTTTCTGGGTCCATGATTGACTTGGTTATTCTGTCACAAGCCGGGCTAGAACTCCGGTCTCAAATGTGTGTAGAGCTGGGGGTACTACCCCTTAGCCACAGAGGAGATGTAGTAGGACCCAAATGAAACACCCAAGGCAATACTCCAGGTAAGTAGATTTAATGTTCCAAAACAGGAGGCAAAACAAAACAACTCCCCGAGGGGAAAAAACAAACTAAAGATAACTTCGAATAACTTACTAGGACTGATACGGTGGGACAAAGCAGGAGACACATAGACAGGACGCAATAACCAAGTGAGAAACAAGGGGAAAACACACAGCTAAAATACTCAAGGGGAAACAAGGCACAGGTGACATAGATAAGCTAATTAGGACACATGAGGAAAAACTAAGGCAAAGGGGAACACAGCTGACCTCTAGAGGCCAGGAGACAAACAGGGGAAGCAGGAAGCTGACATGGATAGTATGATAGAGCTCTGCAGGCTATCTCTACAGTAGATTGCAACTCCGCCCCCTTTGGCAGTTCTATCTAGACGGAAAATGTCCATTCCGAACTACAACATTTCTGAATTTTTGGTGGCCTTCCTAAGCCAAGATTCAGACACTGCTAGAACATCAGGGTTGGCAGAGTGTGCTAACGCAGTGAATAACTCAAACTTGGGGAGGAGACTTCTGATGTTAACATGCAAGAAACCAAGGCTTCTACTGTTACAGAAGTCAACAAATTATAGCGCCTGGGGGGTAGGAGTGATACTGGGCGCTACAGGGCCTGGGTTAACCTCTACATCACCAGAGGAACAGAGGAGGAATAGAATAAGGATACGGCTAAAGGCTTTAAGAACTGGTCTTCTAGTGCGTTGGGTACAGAGAAAGGGGGCAGATTTCCGGGCGTTGTAGAATAGATTCAGGGCATTATGTACAGACAAGGATATGGAAGGATTTGAGTACAGTGGAGGTACACCTAAGCATTGGGTAACTATGAAAGAGATAGCATCACTGGAGGTACCGATTGAGCCGGTCTCCGCGTGTATGGGGGGTGGGACAAATGAGCTCTCTGAGGCTGGTTGAGCTGAACTTGGGGCTCTACAGTGAAATTGTATAATAAGAACTAACCCAAACAGCAATAGGCTAGGCATATTGACATGGGAGAGAGGCATAACGCAATCACAGGTGTTATTCGAGAGGGCTAAGACAACAACTGGTAATGTCGATGAAAGTTTGGGCTGAGGCTAAACAGATAAACAGGATGGGGTACCGTGTAAAGGAACAGTCCAGCAGGCATTAGCTGTGTAGCTGAGTGATCATAAGGTCCAGTGAACAGCACTAAGTAAGTCCGGGAGCAGATCGTAGGTTGCTAAAGCACAGGCGAGCAGGAGGCACGGCTGTTGATTGCGCGTGCTAGTGGGCCGGGGCTAGCAGATGGATCTTCGTGGTCGTCGCAACGGGAAGCCTCATCAGACGATTACGTCAGCAGACCAGACACGATGGATTGGCAGGGCTCCGTGTCGACACTAGGAGGTCCCGTCCGGTTGACAGAGAGGTAGATAGCCGGGAGATGGGCCTGGCTCGAGGCTAGCTCAAGGCTAACTGGTACGTCAGGAAGTGGATATTAGCCAACAACAGCCATTCAGTTGCAGCTAGCTAGTTGCGATGGTCCGGTGTTGGGGTCCAGTGATTCAGTGATTCCGGCAGAAAATCCGATATGCTCTGGGTTGATAGCACGCTGTGCAGACTGGCCGATAATTGCCCAGGCTAGAGCTGGCTGGTAGGTACTGCAGGCCACGGACAGTGCTGAAGACCGCTAACGGTGGCTAATAGCAAGTAGCTAGTTAGCTGGCTAGTTTTAGCCGTAGGTTCTTGATAAAAATTAAGAAATAATTGAATCCGTTCCACATTGGGTGAGGCGGGTTGCAGGAAAGTATATTTAGTTAAAGGATGGAAAGTGAGAGAGAGAAATATATATACGAATAAAAGACAAAAAACAAAAAAAACAGGCTAGTTACACGAGGACACAACACAATACATCACCGCACTACTATGCCATCTTGGAAACAACAAGATGGCAACACTTGATGCTCTTATCCATCCTTCCTCTTTACCTCATTGACACAGCCCCCTGAGGGTAGCTATTCACATTGAGGCATCCTTTATGAATGGCTGAACACAGAGGATACTCTCCCTCTCTCTTTCTGTGGGCATACAGTAGCTGTGTGTGTAGGCCAGGGACAGCCAACCTGGACTCAGGAGTAGACGTAACATAGTAAATGTAAATCCAGGACACTGCAATTAGTATGGTATTGTAATGATGTCATGTTATAGGATTGTGAGGACAGAGGAAGAGTTAAGAGATGAGTGGTTTGGGGCCATGAAGTCTACATTCCATTATGTCAAGGTAGATGAGTGATGTTTAGGATACTGACTTGGGGTAAAGAGTGATGAACATCAAAGACAGGGAGTGCCCATGGAGACTTGCCAGATGTATGCCAGGAAGTGGGTAATAAAGGGTATATAAGGTAGAGTGTCTTCTTTGTTCAAGAGTTCAACTGACGAAGGGCAAAGCTATGTCCGTTGGTTAGATGAACCCACAAGCTCGTGATTCAATAAATACTTGGTATGAAATCTCCACAGAATGTCTAAGTATATCCTTGCATCCTTGATTCTTTGATACCTGAGAAACTCATCATAACAGGTATGTATTAATTAGTGGATGTACATCATCCATTTTGTATTATATGTTACGAATTGCAATTCGTAAGATATGTTACGAATTTGCTAAACGTATATGTGACGAATTCCAATTTTGTTTTGACTAACGTTAGCGAGGTGGCTAGGGGTTAGGGTTAAGGTTAGAAGGTCGGTTGAAAGGTTAAGGTTAGGGATGAGATTCGAACACACATCCTTTTGAGTTGCTAAACATTTGCGTTATAAGCCCACCCAGCCACCCCGACCAACCACCCTAATTTAGTTTTTGCGATAAGTAACCTGTCTTATGTAACCATACCAAACGTAACATATCATACTAATTTGAGTGTCCCAAATTTATATTTACTATGTTACGTCTAGTCTATGAGACCAGTCTGGGACAGCAGGCACTTTCTGAGAAAAGTGAATCAGTGTAGAACATTGAAGTAAATTAGGACCTACCCAACTCTTTATTTTATTTTTTCTTGTGATTACCCCCCTTCCCCTGTTCATCAATACCATATTCATTGATCAGTTCTAGAGAGTCTAAGGAACACTATAGCTATGTAAATGTGGAACAAAGAACCTCTGCATAACAATCCCCAGAAAATAAAATTCAATATAACAATCTTTATAGAATGATCAATAACATTTATGTTTTCTGTCAAATAACCTATTGTAGGCTAGCCACAGTGGCAGTCTCCTGTGGTGTGGTACCTAGCGATTCCTCTGAGATAATTGTATACTATTGGACTCCAGCAGTGCCACCAGCTGATGAAGTGGTGTATGGGATACAGTAGCGTGCAGAGTGACAGGAGATAGAAATAGCCCAGAACAGAAACCTCAGGCCTCTGCTGTAGGGCAACAACTACCAGAGGCCTCCAAGGGACTCCTGTTTCACTTACCAACAATAATCACCATCCGACATCTGCTTTCTCCTGTACAGCCAAATGAACCAGATATGAATCCCAAATGGCACCTTATTACCTTGTTAGTGCACTACTTTACTACCATAGGGCTCTGGTCAAAAGTAATGCTCTATATAGGGAATAGGGTGCCACTTGAGATGCAGCCCAGGAGTCAAATACTAACAGGGACATGTCTCAGTACACAGAGATCACTCAGCTTCTGTGGGTGGCAGGAAAATATAATCTTATCATACACAGAGAGAACGTGAGGTGGTTGTCTGGTGGGTTGACTTGATTGGTTGTTATCACACATGTTTTGAAGTAAAGTACTTGCCTGAAATTTACTGGAAACCATACATGAAAAATAACACTGAAAATATTAAATGCAATTCCTTTGTTTAACAGCTATACTAGGTAGATTCGGAGGGGCTTGTTCACCTGCAGTGGGGTAAAACGAAAACTAAGGAAGGTAGTCTCAAATCCTCCCTGTAACATGACCCATTACAATAAGCAATGTGGTTATAATGGCATACTGATATGCCATTTATATGCACCATGAGATGCCTTTCCAGTATTTTTCCTGTCCAGTTTTTATTTCATGTTCTGTCTATGGTTGGTCAGGGAAGAGAATTGAGTTGTGTTATAATATGCCTCAGATGTAATGTTTTCCTCAAACACAAAGATGAGTGGATATCAAATGATCTGAACAAGCATTTCACAATAACATCTGCTAACCATGTGTATGTGACCAATACATTTGATTTGAATAAGCTGCCAGCAGGTGGGGGGTTAGGGGGGGCTGGGGGCACCAATTGCATTGTCATTCGATTAATCATCACAGTCCCATATGGCGGTTAAGCATGGCGCTCCCATCTGGCGACATGCTCCTTGTAATATCAAAACAAATACCCAGAGGCACTCCCAATCCCTCAAGCACCACATCTGCAAGGCCTGTGAATAGTTGATGTGCTCAATCCCCCAGAACCAGGGTGTGAAAGCTTCAGCAGCATATCCACTCTAACAGTTCTGTATGAGTGGATATCAAAGGAAATTGGCCTCAGCCCAACTGCTCCACAGGCCTGCATGACTTGAAATATGACAGGGAAGGTTTTGTGGGACGTTACTGGTCCCTTTGCTCATTATTTGAAGCATAGCCACAATGATAATGCATATCCAGTTGTGCTTATGCATGGGATGGCAGATTATTAATGTCAAACCAGAAACAGAAGTGCCTGAGGAGCATGTGTAATCTGAGTGTGTGGGTATTGATCTGGACCACTGGGAATTGAGTTTCACTGTGCTGGAAGTCAGAGGACATTGCTGAGTAAGTAGAGGATTACATGTATGATGTTCAGAAGAATAGGATATGAGAATAACTGAAATAATGAACCCACTAGGCTTGATCCCGAAGCACATCATTCAAGGTCACTATTAGGTATAATCTTAAAGGCCCAATGCAGCCGTTGTTATATCAATATAAAATCATTTCTGGGTAACAATTAAGTACCTTACTGTAATAGATTTCCATTAAAATTGACAAAAACAGCTTTTTAGCAAAACACTGTTTCTCAAGCAAGAATTATGCTAGGACTGTCTGGGAGTGGTCAAAGAGGGGAGGGTAAAACTGAAAACTAGCTGTTATTGGCAAAGCGGTTTGGAACTCTGTTATTGGTCAAGCAACTATCAGGAAACATTTTTTCACACTTTTACATTGTTAGTTTCATCAGCTTTGTACAATATGATATAAAACATAGGAAAAACAGAATCTCGACTGCACTGGGCCTTTTAAAAATTAAGTCTAAAGAAAAATGTTTGATATTCTGCTTTCTTGAATGGCACATTTCTATGTCGCTTCTGAGTGGTTTGTGGAGAATGTGTCATGCCCTGACATTGAGATCTCTAGTTGAGTTGGTCAGGGTTTGAAATCTAGTTTATATGTTTCTATGTTGGCCGGGTGTGGTTCCCAATCAGAGGCAGCTGTCGGTCGTTGTCTCTGATTGGGGATCATACTTAGGCAGCCATGTTGCCTACCTTACCTTGGCGAAGGAAGAAGCCCAGGCAGGAGAGAAAAAACAGCGACTCAAAAGGTCCCGATCACGAAGGAAGCCCGAGAGGCAGCCCCAATAAAAAAAAATTGGGGGGGGCACACGGGGGGGTTGGCGGAGCAGCAGGAGGCCCTGGAAGGGCTGATTGTGGAGCGGGAGATAGCGATAGAAGAAGCCACTATGATAGATGCCCTCCAAGACCTGCAGCTCAGTACTCTGAGAGAGGAGACCACCGCCTTACGGGAGCTGTTAGTTAAGAGGGAGAAGATGCTCTCCCTTCAGAAGGAGGCGCTGCAGGAGGCCCACAGGGAGAAGGAGTCAGTGGATGCACGGAGAGAGGAGCTGGCCAGGCAACAGGAGGAGCTGAGAGAGGAGTTAAACCTCCAGCAGCAGAGAGCTCAGTCCTTAGAGCAGAGGCTGGCGGAGCCAGGTTTAGCAGAGCCAACTCCCCATACTCGCTTTGAGGAGCGTGTGACCGTGCAGGCTCCAGGCTATGCGCCAGCTTTACGCACTGTGCCACCAGTGCGCCTTCACAGACCGGTACGGCCCGTACCTGCTCCTCGCACCAAACCAGTGGTGCATGTCTCCAGTCCGGTACGGCCCGTACCTGCTCCTCGCACCAAACCAGTGGTGCGTGTCTCCAGCCCGGTGCGCCCCGTACCTGCTCCTCACACCAAACCAGTGATGCGTGTCTCCAGTCCGGTACGGCCCGTGCCTGCTCCTCGCACCATACCAGTGGTGCGTGTCTCCAGCCCGGTAAGGACCGTAACTGCTCCTCGCACCAAACCAGTGGTGCGTGTCCCCAGCCTGGTACGCCCCGTACCTGCTCCTCGCACCAAACCAGTGGTGAGTGTCCCCAGCTTGGTACGGCCCGTGCCTGCTCCTCGCACCAAACCAGTGGTGCGTGTCCCCAGCTTGGTACGGCCCGTGCCTGCTCCTCGCACCAAACCAGTGGTGCGTGTCCACAGCCCAGTGCGTCATGTGCCAGCGCCCCGCACTTGCCGGGCTCCAGTGATGATCCATGGCACGAAGCCTCCAGTGATGATCCATGGCACGAAGCCTCAGTGATGATCTATGGCACAAAGCCTCCAGTGATGATCCATGGCACGAAGCCTCCAGTGATGATCCATGGCACGAAGCCTCAGTGATGATCCATGGCACGAAGCCTCCAGTGATGATCCATGGCACGAAGCCTCCAGTGATGATCCATGGCACGAAGCCTCCAGTGATGATCCATGGCACGAAGCCTCCAGTGATGATCCATGGCACGAAGCCTCCATTGATGATCCGAAGCCAGTCCAGCTCCGGTCAGCTGCTTCACTCCAGTGCCAGAGCAGTCCGCTCCACCGGTGCCTAGTCCAGCTCCGGTTATCTGCTCCCTACCAGAGCCGGGGCAGTCCACTTCACCGGTGCCTAGTCCGGGTCCGGTCGTCTACTCTTCCCCCATGCCGGAGACATCCGCTCCACCGGGGTCCGAGCCGGAGCCAGACGTCAACCCCTCTCCAGGGTCGGGGTCTACCACACCAGGGTCCAGACAGGACTTGGTGCATTGCGGGAGGACTGCTGGGCCGGGACCAGACGTCAGCCCCTCTCCAGGGTCGAGGGCTCCCACACCAGGGTCCAGACAGGGCCAGGCGTGCAAAGGGGAGGCAGGATGGGAGAAGAGTTTACTGCCTACGTCACGTCCGAAGCCGGAGCCAGAGCCGCCACCGAGGCTGGATGCCCACCCGGACCCTCCCCTAATGAGTCAGGTTTTTGCGGCCGGAGTCCGCACCTTTTTTTGGGTACTGTCACGCCCTGACATTGAGATCTCTAGTTGAGTTGGTCAGGGTGTGAAATCTAGTTTATATATTTCTATGTTGGCCGGGTGTGGTTCCCAATCAGAGGCAGCTGTCGGTCGTTGTCTCTGATTGGGGATCATACTTAGGCAGCCTTGTTGCCTACCTTAGTTGTGGGATCTTGTTTCTGTTTGGCTTGTTTGATGTTTAGCCTCTTGAACTTCATGTTCTGATTTTGTTATTTTGTCGGTGTTTATTAAAATAAACGACTGTACGCATACCACGCTGCACCTTGGTCCGATCCTTTACACAACGAACGTGACAGAATGTGCTGAGACTGGGAGGTGTAAACTCTCTTGTGAGAGGCATCTGCTGTGAAGAAGCATCTCGCCTTTAATTCATGAGCTGTTTTCACCCTGCCCACGCACAAACTGTCTTGTTAGAAGCACAACCAATGGATGGAAGATACACAAAATTAGAGCAGGGGGAAATGACAGCCACCACAGTTATGCCCTCAAAGCATCTGAAAATGGAACCAAAATCTGTCTGCAAAACAATTTGTAACCTTAGTTGTGTGGAGGCACAGGGCTGTCACAACTTCCGCCGAGGCTGCCTCCCTTCCTTGTTCGGGCAGGTTTCGGCATTCATCGTCACCGGCTTACTAGCTACTGCCGATCCATTTATCATCACTCCATTTGTCTTGTCTAATTAATCACACACACCTGGTCCTTATCCCCAATTAGTCATTGTATAAGTGTTCCCTCTGCTTCCTTGTCTGTGTGGGTGATTGTTTGTTGTGAGCTGTGTGTAGCTCTTTTGAGCTACCCTTGTTGTTTGCCAGGGTAAATATTTCCCCTGTGCCTGAGTTTTGTTGTCGCATGCTTGCGCAACTGTTTATCAACGGAATAAACTTTTTGGACGCGTATTACTCTCCTGCGCCTGACTATCACACGCATCACAGAATCACCCACCCGCTATGAAGTCAGCGGGAGAAGAGCGCATGCCTGGAGTCGTGGCACGGGTCCAGGAGCACTCCACGATGCTGGCCAGCTTGGGGGAAGCGATGGATCGGGTTCTTCAGGTAGTCCAACGCCTGGAGGGGAACAGACCCGATCTGTCGAGACCAGCTGGCCAACCAGATCCAGACACCTACTCCCCAGGATCCAAATATCTCGACCACGGGCGTTTGAGGTATTGAACACCCACACTCGTTCAGAGCCCTCTGCTGCGCACTGTAAAATACTCGTCTCCTTTCTTGAGCACATGGATGTTCCCAGGTGTAAGGCGCTAGTCGATTCAGGTGCAGCTGGGAACTTTATGGACAGGGCATTCACACACCGTATAGGCATTCCATTGATTCCCCTATCCATTCCACGGCCCATCAGAGCACTTAATAGTCGACCATTAGGGTCCGGGTAAGGAAGTTACTGCACCAGTCACCATGATTATCCAGGAGAATCATTGTGAGCAGGTGACTTTTTCCATTATTGAGTCTCCTGCTTTCCCTGTGGTATTAGGTATCCCTTGGCTAGCACTCCACAACCCCACCTTTTCATGGCCGCAGAGGGTTCTCACGGGGTGGTCGCGAGACTGTCAAGGTAGGTGTCTAGGTGTTTCTGTTGATGCAACCACGGTGGAAAGTCCAGACAGTACCTCCACTGGGCGCATTCCCCCTGAATACCTCGATCTGGCACCAGCGTTCTCTAAAAAGCAGGCTACTAAATTACCACCTCATCGGGCGGGGGATTGCGCGATAAACCTCCGGGTAGACGCTGTCCCTCCCAGGAGTCATATATACCCCCTGTCACAGGCTGAAACGGTGGCTATGGAAACATATGTCACCGCGTCCCTGCGCCAGGGGTATATACGTCCCTCCACTTCACCCGCCTCCAAGTTTCTTCTTTGTGAAGAAGAAGGACGGAGGTCTGCGCCTGTGCATTGATTATCGACCACTGAACAGGGAGACGATAAGATTGAGTTATCCTCTCCCCCTCATTCCTTCAGTGATTGAATCAATGCATGGGGCGTGCTTCTTCACCAAATTAGATCTCAGGAGTGCGTACAACCTGGTGCGTATCCGAGAGGGAGATGAGTGGAAGACTGCATTCAGCACAACCACGGGGCATTATGAATACCTGGTGATGCCCTATGGTTTGGTGAATGCTCCCTCAGTTTTCCAGTCCTTTGTGAACGAGGTGTTTCGGGACATGCTTGTGTGGGTGATTGTTTGTTGTGAGCTCAAATTTGTTGTGAGCTGTGTATTTCGGTTGAGCTACCCTTGTTGTTTGCCAGGGTAGATATTTCCCCTGTGCCTGAGTTTTGTTGTCGCATGCTTGCGCAACTGTTTATCGACGGAATAAACTTTTTGGATGCGTATTACTCTCCTGCGCCTGACTCCTTCTATCACACGCATCACAAGGGCAAATGTCATAATCTGAACAGCACACAACTCCCAGCAGGGTGGGACTACTGGTATAACAGGATCCCACTGTGATTACATGCAGAAATCCTCCCTGAGCCCAGCCAGGTCTGTCTGGGGAGCTGTGGCACTAATTGACCTCTTACAGTGTCATCGGATGTTTCTGATTGCAATAACAGGATTTAGATTTATGGCCAAAGCCAATAGAGTAATCGCATAAAACCTCAAGCCCTCTGAGTCGGCTTCTTATTGGTTTAATTTCATTAATCCAAATGCTTGCTTTTTTTTTTCATGTTTCAACTCACTGTCCAATTGGCTTGTTCAGATGAGAGCGAGTGTAGATAAGAGATTGACTTCTTAATCCTCTATGACAATAATGATGATAACGGCCAATGTGTCCCTCTGATGTGCCTTGCCATTGGAAATTTAGAGAGCAGCATCTGTAATCCCCACATGGATCACTTGAGTGACCCTGTAGATTGGTTGCTATGGCAGGTAGCCAGCTGGTGTGGTAAGGAAGATAACAGTGAGACCTATTATTATGGTAAAGGCATTTTTATCTGTTTTGCTATTTGTATTTTATTGCTGAGCATGGTGCCAACAGATTAGATATTTCTGCTTTACATTCCCAAAAGCCAGGCAGAAAGGCAAACCCTTTGCTAAGTGTTCTGTTCCAGACAAATCTGCTATGAATTATCTTACAAACACCCATAAAATTGTCTGTAGTCTTCTTGACAATCTGGCCATATTAGAGCCAATGTTCTTTCTTACCCAATTACATTTAAGTTCTTTCCAGTCATGTCCCCAGTCTCATGCAATTACCTCCTTACTTATCTCCTCTCCTTTCTCCTCCTCTCCTCTCTCTACACATCTCCTCTCTCCTCTTCTCAGAGATGTGGATGCAGGGACTGTGACCATGCTGCCGTGTTAAACCAGGTCAGACCACTGAACCAGACTGCTGTGCCATGCTTCGTTTCCAGTCTGACAAGCTTCTGACTTTCCAAATGCCTCTGTTCCAAGCGAGATGTCCCCCTGGCTAATGCGTGACCTTCCCTCCACTGAGTTGGTTGGTACAGCACTGCAGTTATTTAGCTGGATGCTTCTCTGCCTCTCTGTGTGTCCCTCAGGAGCTCTCTCAGCTCGGTCTTAAACACAACCACCACTCTGCATCTCATATCTGGTCTTATTATTTCTCAGCATTGTAGAGAGAACAACTCATTTCTAGTGCACAGATACCTGTGAATACATTTTCTCAGCCGGCTCCATGAATTTCAAGCAGTGATTTCTAGAGCCAATACATCTTTGAGGCTCATTTTTGGGATAAAAATCTAAGTGACAGCATAGCGAGGCTGGGAGTAATGGGGTGAAAGATTCAATATGAAAAATCCCATTCATGCAAACAAAGAACTGTTGAGCAGAAAGAACTGTGGATTGTAGAGCATAGTGAAACAGTAGGCAATACTGTACAGTGCTGTGGTTCAGAGTGTGGGGTGAAGGTCCAGTCACAGTATAATGGTCAGATATGAACTAGAGACTAGGGGTTGGAGAGTCCTACTGCTCACACTATTAATGTGTGAGAGAAAAGGAGAGCCATGGTTTTCCTGGCATCCCTCCCTCCCCTGCCTATGTGGATAAAGCCTGTTAATGTAAAGATTTAACACAGAGCCATGTTGGCCCATCTGTGCTTATGACTGTCGGCACACTGCCAGCTCTAATCCTCCAGGGTGTTAACTGGGTAACCGTGTGTGTTTGTGAGTGCATCTCTGTGTGTGTGACTATGTGCATTCCAAATATATGCATGCTATTCCCCTACATAATCCATATGGTAGTCATATGGTTCCACACAAATACAATTTTTCCAGGTTAAACTAAGATCATACACCAGATACAGTATTAATTGCTCCAGACATGTCTGTGCTGTTCTTGTTAAAGTTCAACGGTCGTTACAGCCGTTACTCATAGCCTGCCTCTAGTTTTCCAAGCCCCACACACACATTTACTGGCTGGCCAAACTACGCATTCCCCTCACTCACTGGAAAAA
The DNA here is from genome assembly GCF_020615455.1 of Coregonus clupeaformis. Classification (NCBI taxonomy): domain Eukaryota; kingdom Metazoa; phylum Chordata; class Actinopteri; order Salmoniformes; family Salmonidae; genus Coregonus; species Coregonus clupeaformis. The sequence goes on along the minus strand of NC_059209.1, from coordinate 51,622,043 downwards.
TCATTTTGACAAAGTGTCCAACCCCTGAGCCCAGTGAACTTTTTTCCATTGGAGGTCACAGGGTTTGGGCAAGCAGCATCAGCTAGCTAGAGTTGGGTATTTTGTTACGTATAGCAATGTTCAGAGCGCAAAATCAATAGCAACAGCAAGAGCCATTGTTTGCTTTGGCAATGTAAGTGGTAAAACTTTCCATGCCAATAAAGTATTTTAAATTGAATTGAATCAATAGCACTGGCACACATGTGAGAGATGGGGGGCCATATGTATGACCTGAGTCTATTTAGATAACAGGCTAATTAATGTATCTAATGAACTACTGTGTGGGTAAATAGAGTTGGAGCAAAGAGTGTTTTGTCTGCAGTGAGGGTGTTACAGTGGGGGAAAAAATATTTAGTCAGCCACCAATTGTGCAAGTTCTCCCACTTAAAAAGATGAGAGAGGCCTGTAATTTTCATCATAGGTACACGTCAACTATGACAGACGAAATGAGGGAAAAAAATCCAGAAAATCACATTGTAGGATTTTTAATGAATTTATTTGCAAATTATGGTGGAAAATAAGTATTTGGTCAATAACAAAAGTTTCTCAATACTTTGTTATATACCCTTTGTTGGCAATGACACAGGTCAAACGTTTTCTGTAAGTCTTCACAAGGTTTTCACACACTGTTGCTGGTATTTTGGCCCATTCCTCCATGCAGATCTCCTCTAGAGCAGTGATGTTTTGGGGCTGTCGCTGGGCAACACGGACTTTCAACTCCCTCCAAAGATTTTCTATGGGGTTGAGATCTGGAGACTGGCTAGGCCACTCCAGGACCTTGAAATGCTTCTTACGAAGCCACTCCTTCGTTGCCCGGGCGGTGTGTTTGGGATCATTGTCATGCTGAAAGACCCAGCCACGTTTCATCTTCAATGCCCTTGCTGATGGAAGGAGGTTTTCACTCAAAATCTCATGATACATGGCCCCATTCATTCTTTCCTTTACACAGATCAGTCGTCCTGGTCCCTTTGCAGAAAAACAGCCCCAAAGCATGATGTTTCCACCCCCATGCTTCACAGTAGGTATGGTGTTCTTTGAATGCAACTCAGCATTCTTTGTCCTCCAAACACGACGAATTGAGTTTTTACCAAAAAGTTCTATTTTGGTTTCATCTGACCATATGACATTCTCCCAATCCTCTTCTGGATCATCCAAATGCACTCTAGCAAACTTCAGACGGGCCTGGACATGTACTGGCTTAAGCAGGATTTGAGTCCCTGGCGGCGTAGTGTGTTACTGATGGTAGGCTTTGTTACTTTGGTCCCAGCTCTCTGCAGGTCATTCACTAGGTCCCCCGTGTGGTTCTGGGATTTTTGCTCACCGTTCTTGTGATCATTTTGACCCCACGGGGTGAGATCTTGCGTGGAGCCCCAGATCGAGGGAGATTATCAGTGGTCTTGTATGTCTTCCATTTCCTAATAATTGCTCCCACAGTTGATTTCTTCAAACCAAGCTGCTTACCTATTGCAGATTCAGTCTTCCCAGCCTGGTGCAGGTCTACAATTTTGTTTCTGGTGTCCTTTGACAGCTCTTTGGTCTTGGCCATAGTGGAGTTTGGAGTGTGACTGTTTGAGGTTGTGGACAGGTGTCTTTTATACTGATAACAAGTTCAAACAGGTGCCATTAATACAGGTAACGAGTGGAGGACAAAGGAGCCTCTTAAAGAAGAAGTTACAGGTCTGTGAGAGCCAGAAATCTTGCTTGTTTGTAGGTGACCAAATACTTATTTTCCACCATAATTTGCAAATAAATTCATTAAAAATCCTACAATGTGATTTTCTGGATTTTTTTTCTTCTCAATTTGTCTGTCATAGTTGACGTGTACCTATGATGAAAATTACAGGCCTCTCTCATCTTTAAGTGGGAGAACTTGCACAATTGGTGGCTGACTAAATCCTTTTTTCCCCACTGTATGTGATAACATGATAGTTTGTGAGGGTGATGCAGTGTTAGTGATAACATGAGGTTATTTCTCCCTAAGGATTTCAATAAAGAACAGCAAAAAAAAGGACTAGGCCAAAAATGGGTATCTGTATGTATCTGATTCCATTGACAAAACTATGGTCATTATATAACAAAGTATGTGCTATTTAATCTAACTTTTTAAAAATGGAGGGACAAATAGTTGTCTTAAGAATAATGCAATTTCTGTGCCCCAAAGGTTACCAATACCATTAGCCTACTATTTAATAGTGAGAATTTACTATTGAAATTGGACCACAAGAATAGGAAACAGCTGATTTCTTCAGGTAGTTCTGTGAGTTGACAAAACAAGCAGAGTGAGTCCTTTCAGAAATCATGTCAGTATTTGTTTTAATACCCCAGTCCAGGACCGTGTAAGGCAACACCATCAACCACTGACTGAGGGTCAAATAACAATTGTAGTAACACAAAAGTGCATTAAATCATATTAAGGGACAAATTGTTGTATTTTTAGATTAATGCCAGTTCTGTGCCCTAAAGGTTACCACTACACATAATAACCATCCATTTATTACCTCATATTTCAAATATCCTGTCACGCTCTGGCTCCGGGACTGTGTATTTTGAGCCAGGGTGTGTTCATTTGGTTGTGTTTGGTATTGGTTGTGTTGTATTTGGTTGTGTTTCCTTGTTTGGTCGTGTGACTCCCAATCAGTGGTAACGAGTGTCAGCTGTCGGCTCGTTATCTCTGATTGGGAGCCATATTTAAACTGTCAGTGTTCACCTTAGTGTTGTGGGTTTTTGTTCCGTATCAGTCATTGTAACTGAGGACTTCACGATTCGTCATTGTTTGTTGTTTTGTATTGAGTACTTTAATTAATAAAGTCATGTTCGTATCGCACGCTGCGCCTTGGTCCACTCACTTAGTAGACGTTCGTGACAGAAAAACCCACCGTACCAGGACCAAGCAGCGTGTCCAGGAGCCAAGGGTCTGGACATGGGAGGAGATTTTGGATGGTAAAGGGTCTTGGACTTGGGAGGAAATCCTGGATGGGATGGATCGCCGGCCATGGAGTAAAACAGTGGAGAGGCGACTGAGAGAGGAGCAATGGCGTCAGCAGGGCCATCGTCGGAAGGACGAGAGGCAACCCCAAAAAAGTTTTTGGGGGGCACATGGCTAGGCGGCTGGGCAGCAGGAGGCTGCCACAGGGAGACGTGGAGAGAAGGCTACCGGATTACGGGAGCCATTGGCGAGTAGAGGGAGGGAAGTAGTTGAGGCACGGCGTGAGAGACTGAGGTGTGTTACCAGTCCGGTCCGGCCCGTTCCTGATCCCCGGTTAAGGCCAGTGGTGTGTGTTCCCAGTACGGACCGGCCTGTTCCTACTCCACGCACCAAGCCCACGGTATGCGTCGCCAGTCCAGCCCGGCCGGTTCCTGTTCCACGCACTAAGCCTGCGGTGTGCGTCGCCAGCCCTGCCCGGCCGGTTCCTGCTCCACGCACTAGGTTTACGGTGTGCGTCGCCAGTCCAGCCCGGCCGGTTCCTGTTCCACGCACTAAGCCTGCGGTGTGCGTCGCCAGCCCTGCCCGGCCGGTTCCTGCTCCACGCACTAGGTTTACGGTGTGCGTCGCCAGCCCAGCCCGGCCTGTCCCTGCTCCACGCACAAAGCCTACGGTGTGCGTCGCCAGCCCAGCCCGGCCTGTTCCTGCTCCACGCACAAAGCCTACGGTGTGCGTCGCCAGCCCAGCCCGGCCTGTTCCTGCTCCACGCACAAAGCCTACGGTGTGCGTCGTCAGCCCAGCCCGGCCTGTCCCTGCTCCACGCACAAAGCCTACGGTGTGCGTCGCCAGCCCAGCCCGGCCTGTTCCTGCTCCACGCACAAAGCCTACGGTGTGCGTCGCCAGCCCAGCCCGGCCTGTTCCTGCTCCACGCACAAAGCCTACGGTGTGCGTCGCCAGCCCAGCCCGGCCTGTTCCTGCTCCACGCACAAAGCCTACGGTGTGCGTCGCCAGCCCAGCCCGGCCTGTCCCTGCTCCACGCACAAAGCCTACGGTGTGCGTCGCCAGCCCAGCCCGGCCTGTCCCTGCTCTACGCACAAAGCCTACGGTGTGCGTCGTCGGCCTGGTCCAGCCCGTTCCTGCTACTCGCACCAAGCCAAGGGTGCGAGTCGTCAGCCTGGTCCAGCCCGTCCTGCTCCACGCACTAGGTCCACGGTGTGCGTCGCCGGCCCAACCCGGCCTGTTCCTGCCACTCGCACCAAGCCAAGGGGTGCGAGTCGTCAGCCGGACTCAGCCTGTTCCTGCCACTCGCACCAAGCCAAGGGTGCGAGTCGTCAGCCGGATTCAGCCCATTCCTGCTACTCGCACCAAGCCAAGGGTGCGAGTCGTCAGCCGGATTCAGCCCATTCCTGCTACTCGCACCAAGCCAGGGATGCGAGTCTTCAGCCTGGTGAGGCCTGTTCGGCCCACGCACCATGCAAAGGGTGCGTATCGTCTGCCAGGTCCGGTCCATTCCTGCCTCACGCGCCAAGCCAGGGGGTGCGCGTCGGGCAGTCCTGATCCAGCTAACTGGGTCAGATCGGACTGGGGGCACTACGGGGGGATTGTAGTAGGGTGGTGGTCAAGCCCGGAGCCGGAGCCGCCTCCGAGGAGCAACACCCACCCAGCCCTCCCCTATTTGGGGTGTAGGCGCGGTCGGAGTCCGCGCCTTTAGGGGGGGGTGCTGTCACGCTCTGGCTCCGGGACTGTGTATTTTGAGCCAGGGTGTGTTCATTTGGTTGTGTTTGGTATTGGTTGTGTTGTATTTGGTTGTGTTTCCTTGTTTGGTCGTGTGACTCCCAATCAGTGGTAACGAGTGTCAGCTGTCGGCTCGTTATCTCTGATTGGGAGCCATATTTAAACTGTCAGTGTTCACCTTAGTGTTGTGGGTTTTTGTTCCGTATCAGTCATTGTAACTGAGGACTTCACGATTCGTCATTGTTTGTTGTTTTGTATTGAGTACTTTAATTAATAAAGTCATGTTCGTATCGCACGCTGCGCCTTGGTCCACTCACTTAGTAGACGTTCGTGACATATCCTCTCATTTAATCTCCATTGTTGAGCTGGATTTTAGGTAAGCAGATTTCTGCAAGGGAGCACATAGCCTAATGCATTTCTCTTCCACTCTAATCTATATAATGGCTTTGAGTATGCTTTCATGCATGGAGAGAACACTAGAACACTCAAGTTACTATAAAAGACAATCCAAATGGCATACTAATTGACAGGACCGGAATCTGATGTGGATATTAGGGCAGAGTAGGAAAACAAGAGAAGGGCAGAGCACACTCCCCCTGCCAGGGGAGAGAAACAAGCCCTGATTCTGCGCTGCAATTATATTCATGACGACAGACTGCTTAAAAGGATAGTTCACCTAAATTACACATTTTGTTTCCTTACCCTGTAAGTAGTCTATCAACAAGGTATGACAGCAATTCATGCTTTGGTGTAGCTTCCCTGTACTGTTTCCACATGCTAACGTTTTAGCATTTGTGGCACAAATCCCATTCAAGTCATAGGACCAATTTTAGAATTTTTTTCCGCACATGTCCAAATCATCTAAAGTATCATCAATTAATTGATTTGAAGCTCAACAAAGTCACATGTAGATGATTTGAACATGATGCACAAAAAATGCTAATATTGGACCCATGATTTGAATGGGATTTGTGCCACAAATGCTGAATGGCTGTAGGTTCAGATGGATTACCAGGACGCATGCGCTGACCAGCTGGCAAGTGTCTTCACTGACATTTTTAACCTCTCCCTGACCCAGTCTGTAATACCTACATGTTTCAAGCAGACCACCTAAGTCCCTGTGCCCAAGAACGCCAAGGTAACTTGTCTAAATGACTATCGCCCCGTAGAACTCTCATCTGTAGCCATGAAATGCTTTGAAAGGCTGGTCATGGCTCACATCAATGCAATTATCCCAGACACACTGGACCCACTTAAATTCGTATACTGCCCCCACAGATCCACCGACGACGCAATCTCTATTGCACTCCACAAGGCCCTTTCCCACCTGGACAAAAGGAACACCTACGTGAGAATGCTGTTTATTGACTATAGCTCAGCTTTCAACACCATAGTGCCCACAAAGCTCATCACTAAGCTAAGGACCCTGGGACTAAACACCTCCCTCTGCAACTGGATCCTGGACTTCCTGACCGACCGCCCCCAGGTGGTGTGGGTAGGTAACAACGCATCCGCCACGCCGACCCTCAACATGGGGGCCCCTCAGGGGTGCGTGCTTAGTCCCCTCCTGTACTCCCTGTTTACCCACAACTGCGTGGCCGCGCACGACTCCAACACCATCAATACATTTGCAGACGACATGATGGTGGTAGGCCTGATCGCCACCGATGATGAGACAGCCTACAGGGAGGAGATCAGGGACCTGGCAGTGTGGTGCCAGGACAACAACCTCTCCCTCAATGTCAGCAAGACAAAGGAGCTGATAGTGGACTACAGGAAATGCTGCTTTCCTCTCAGGAGGCTGAAAAGTTTTGGCATGGGATCCTCAAAGAATTATACAGCTGCAGCACTGAGAGCATCTTGACTGGCTGCATCACCGCTTGGTATGGCAACTGCTTGGCATCCGACCGTGAGGCGCTACAGAGGGTAGTGCGTACAACCCAGTACATCACTTGGGCCGAGCTCCCTGCCATCTAGGACGTCTATACCACGCTGGGTCTCCATCCACCCAAGACCTAATGTTCTCTCTGCTACCGCATGGCAAGCGGTATCAATGCACCTAGTCTGAAACCAACAGGACCCTGAACAGCTTCTACCACTAAGCTATAAGACTGCTAAATAGTTAGTTCAATCATAGTTTTTTGTTGGTATTTTGGTATTTTATTAGGATCCATATTTACTGTTGCGAAAGCAGCAGCTACTCTTCTTGGGGTCCACATGAAACATGGCATAGTACAGAACATTAATAGACATGAACAGCTCAAGGACAGAACTACATCAATTTAAAAATGGCACACGTAGCCTACATATCAATACATACACACAAAATATCTAGGTCAAATAGGGGAGAGGAGTTGTGCTGTGAGGTGTGTTGCTTTATCAGTTTTTTTCAAACCAGGTTTGCTGTTCATTTGAGCAATATGAGATGGAAGGGAATTCCATGCAATAATGGCTCTATATAATACTGTATGCTTTCTTGAATTTGTTCCGGATTTGGTGACTATGAAAAGACCCCTGGTGGCATGTCTGGTGGGGTAAGTGTGTGTGTCAGAGCTTTGTGTAAGTTGACTATGCAAACAATTTTGAGTTTTCAACACATTGTTTCTTTATAAAATAAGTAATGCAGTCAGTCTCTCCTCAACTCTTAGCCAAGAGAGACTGGCATGAATAGTATTTATATTAGCCCTCTGATTACAATGAAGAGCAAGACGTACCGCTCTGTTCTGGGCCAGCTGCAGCTTAACTAGGTCTTACCTTGCAGCACTCGACCACACGACTGGACAATAATCAAGATAAGACAAAACAAGAGCATACAGGACTTGCTTTTTGGAGTGCTGTGTCATAAAAGCAGAGCATCTCTTTATTACGGACAGACCTCTCCCCATCTTTACAACCATTGAATCTATATGTTTTGACCATGACAGTTTACAATCTAAGGTAACACCAAGTAATGTAGTTTCAACTTGTTCAACAGCCACACCATTCATTACCAGATTCAGCTATGGTCTAGAACTTAGGGAATGATTTGTACCAAGTATAATGCTCTTAGTTTAAGAGATGTTCAGGACCAGTTTATTACTGGCCTCCCATTCCAAAACAGACTGCAACTATTTGTTAAGAGTTTCAGTGACTTCATAGCTGTGGTTGCTGATACGTACACTACCGTTCAAAAGTTTGGGGTCACTTAGAAATGTCCTTGTTTTCGAAAGAAAAGCAATTTTGTTGTACATTAAAATAACATCAAATTGATCAGAAATACAGTGTAGACATTGTTAATGTTGTAAATGGCTATTGTAGCTGGAAACTGCTGATTTTTAATGTAATATCTACATAGGCGTACAGAGGCCCATTATCAGCAACCATGAGTCCTGTTCCAATGGCACGTTGTGTTTGCTAATCCAAGTTTATCATTTTAATAGGCTAATTGATCATTAGAAAACCCTTTTGCAATTATGTTAGCGCAGCTGAAAACTGTTGTGTGATTTTAAAGAAGCAATAAAACTGGCCTTCTTGAGACTAGTTGAGTATCTGGAGCATCAGCAATTGTGGGTTTGATTACAGGCTCAAAATGGCCAGAAACAAATAACTTTCTTCTGAAACTCATCAGTCTATTCTTGTTCTGAGAAATGAAGGCTATTCCATGCGAGAAATTGCCAAGAAACTGAAGATCTCGTACAACGCTGTGTACTACTCCCTTCACAGAACAGCGCAAACTTGCTCTAACCAGAATAGAAAGAGGAGTGGGAGGCCCCGGTGCACAACTGAGTAAGAGGACAAATACATTAGTGTCTAGTTTGAGAAACAGGCGCCTCACAGGTCCTCAACTGGCAGCTTCATTAAATAGTACCCGCAAAACACCAGTCTCAACGTCAACAGTGAAGAGGCGACTCCGGGATGCTCACCTTCTAGGCAGAGTTGCAATGAAAAAGCCATATCTCAGACTGGTCAATAAAAATAAAAGATTAATGGGCAGTCTGAGATATGGCTTTTTCTTTGCAACTCTAAAAATGTTTGGTTGGAGACTGCGCCATTGGCCACGTACACTACAACCCCCCCAGAGGAGAGAGGGCAGAGCAAGGTGTTAAAGAGCGACTGCCCCTAAAAAGCAACTTCTTCTTTTGAAAATGGCCTATGTGGCATCGTTATGAGTCAAACATTTATTCTAGTGACATAATTGACTACAAAGTGTAAATAGGATAATTTTGGTCATAAAGTCAGTGTCATCCAAAACTGAGATTTGCGAGATGATAGGAAAAAATGGTATGTCACGGAATGAAGGGTACCGTAACAGTTTTCTGTGGTTTGGGTTTATTTGAATCCTGCCCACATGCCCACAGCTAGCAGCAGCCAAATAATCATCAATTCAGAGCACAGCTGCTCGAGACCCGATCGTAATGCCCTTTAGTCAATTTGGTTTGACATTCGATATCCCTACGCGACTAGTTAGGGCCCATCAGTAAATTACACAATGTATATGGGATAATATTTTAAAAGGACAATAGCTCCAAATTTCAATGACTTAACCTCAAGCCAACTAGAAATTCACTGCGTGGCTTTGCACGACACCAACTCCAAGTTTGCTGACGACGTTACGGTTGTAGGCCTGATAACCAACAACGACGAGTCAGCCAATAGGGAGGAGGTGAACTGGTATTGTGGTGCCAGTACTGTAGTAAACACACAATAGATGTATAGTTCTAAGCGTTGATAACTTCTAATTTGTATACATATGAGTGTTAAAAATCAGGAAGTGGAAGTATTGTTCTGTTTTAGATATCTACCACATTGCTGACAGAAATTATTGAAAAATGTGTGAAGTTGTTCTTTAAAAAATTGGTCCATGTAAATGTTTTTCAGAGGTGTTTATTTGTAAGACTGTAATATACTATTAATGGCTGTAATATAATGAAGACTTTGTTATTTGCTGCTGTACATTGCAGTAGAGCGAAAGAGGAAAGGAATGCAGTTTTGTAAAATTCCCTTCAACATCTTGCAGATAAAAAACAAACAATGGTTGCTGGTTGTGCCCTACTCCCAGTCTTAATATTGGGGAACATCAGTACCTGTAAGGGTGTGATTAGTGTGGCTCTACGCTACCTTTCTATACCCATAGCAAAGATTCATTACTTGTGCTTTGTTTTACAGGGGATATTGAGACTATTTTTGGCCCTAGAAGAGTGCTTATTTATCTATTGATTTTATTGATTCCTCTACTGAGGTCTCTCTCCCTCTTTATATCTCTCACTTTCTCATTCCCTTTCTGTCTCCCTCTCTTGCTCTTTTGTGTGTATTTGCGTGTGTGTGATACTCTAGAGTAGTAGTTATGTTTGCGCACAATTCAAACACTAAAGCGGGTGTCAAACTCATTCCATGGAGGGCCTAGTGTCTGCTGTTTTTTGTTTTTTCCTTTCAATTAAGACTTAGACAACCAGGTGAGGGGAGTTTCTTACTATTTAGTGACCTTAATTCATCACTCAAGTACAGGGGAGGAGCGAAAACCCAAAGACACTCGGCCCTCCGTGTAATGAGTTTGACACGTGCTCTAAAAGCTGAAATGGCTTGACTGGCTTCCTCTCTGTCCTATACAGTGCAAAAGTATTCATCCCCCTTGGCGTTTTTCCTATTTTGTTGCATTTCAACCTGTCATTTAAATGGATGTTTATTTGGATTTCATTTAATGGACATACACAAAATAGTCCAAATTGGTGAAGTGAAATGAAAAAAATTACTTGTTTCAAAAGATAAATAACGGAAAAGTGGTGCGTGCCTATGTATTCACCCCGTTTGCTATGAAGCCCCTAAATAAGATCTGGTGCAACCAATTACCTTCAGAAGTCACATAATTAGTTTAAATAAAGTCCACCTGTGTGCCATTTAAGTGTCACATGATCTGTCACATGATCTCAGTATACATACACACACCTGTACTGAAAGGCCCCAGAGTCTGCAACACCACTAAGCAAGGGGCACCACCAAGCAAGCGGCACCATGAAGACCAAGGAGCTCTCCAAACAGGTCAGGGACAAAGTTGTGGAGAAGTACAGATCAGGGTTGGGTTCTAAAAAAATATCAGAAACTTTGAACATCCCACGAAGCACCATTTAAATCCATTATTAAAAAATGGGAAGAATATGGCACCACAACAAACCTGCCAAGAGAGGGCCGCCCACCAAAACTCATGGACCAGGCAAGGAGGGCATTAATCAGAGGCAACAAAGAGACCAGAGATACCCCTGAAGGAGTTGCAAAGCTCCACAACGGAGATTGGAGGACTCTTATATGTTGAGTCAGGGTGTGAATATTCTATGTTGTGTTTTCTATGTTTCAGTCTAGGTGTTGTATATCTATGTTTGGCCGGGTGTGATTCCCAATCAGAGACAGCTGTCGCTCGTTGTCTCTGATTGGGGATCATACTTAGGCAGCCTGTTGGCATGCATTAGTTGTGGGATCTTGTTCCGTGTGTAGGCTTGTTTTGTGTTCAGCCTTAGGACTTCACGTTTGGTTTGGTTTGTTGTTTTGTTGTGTGTTTATCGGTGCAATAAACATGTACGCATTTCACGCTGCGCCTTGGTCTGACCCGTCCTTCAACGAACATGACAGAAGATCCCACCAAACACGGACCAAGCAGCGTGCCCAGGAGCAAACACCCTGGACACAGGTGGGGAAGATTTGGTGTTGGGAGGAGATATTTGCGGGGAAAGGACCCTGGGCGAAGAAGGAAGCCCAGGCAGGAGAGGAGCAACGGCCACACAGAAGGCGCCGGCCGAGGAGGAAGCACGAGAGGCAGCCCCAAAAAACATTTTTGGGGGAGGGCTAAAGGAGTGGTCGGGGAGCGAGAGAGAAGAGCCCCGACCACTGCACCCAGTGGGTTTCCAGATTGAGTCCCTACGACCATGGGAAGAAGAGTGGGAACAGTATTATACTGAGGAGTCGGAGGATGACGACAACGATGAGTTTCTGTTCCCTAACTCGTGGGGGCTCCCGGAGGAGTCCTCACTGGAGGAGGAGTGCCGAGAGAGAGAGAAGGATCGGATCTGCAGGGTAAGAGAGGAGGCCACCATATTACGGGGGCTGATAGATAGAATAGAGCGGGAGAGATCATTCAAGAGGAGGCACTGCAGGAGGCTCGTAGGGAAAAGGAGGAAGTAGAGGCACGGAGAGAGGAGCTGGTTAGGCAGCATAAGGAGCGGGGGTTAATAAAGGAACCCAGGTATGCGGAGATACGCACTGTGTCACCAGTGCACCTTCCCAGTCCGGCCCGGCCCGTTCCTGCTCCTCGCACCAAGCCAGTGGTGCGTGTTCCCAGTCCGGCCCGGCCTGTTCCTGCTCCTCGCACCAAGCCAGTGGTGCGTGTCGCCAGTCCGGACCTGCCCGTTCCTGCTCCTCGCACCAAGCCAGTGGTGCGTGTTCCAAGTCCGGCCCGGCCTGTTCCTGCTCCTCGCACCAAGCCAGTGGTGAGTGTCGCCAGTCCGGCCCGGCTCGTTCCTGCTCCTCGCACCAAGCCAGTGGTGTGTGTTCCCAGTCCGGCCCGGCCTGTTCCTGCTCCTCGCACCAAGCCAGTGGTGCGTGTCGCCAGTCCGGCCCGGCCCGTTCCTGCTCCTCGCACCAAGCCAGTGGTGCGTGTCGCCAGTCCGGCCCGGCCCGTTCCTGCTCCTCGCACCAAGCCAGTGGTGCGTGTTCCCAGTCTGGCCCGGCCTGTTCCTGCTCCTCGCACCAAGCCAGTGGTGAGTGTCGCCAGTCCGGCCCGGCTCGTTCCTGCTCCTCGCACCAAGCCAGTGGTGCGTGTTCCCAGTCTGGCCCGGCCTGTTCCTGCTCCTCGCACCAAGCCAGTGGTGCGTGTCGCCAGTCCGGCCGGCCCGTTCCTGCTCCTCGCACCAAGCCAGTGGTGCATGTTCCTAGTCCGGCCCGTGCCTGCTCCTCGCACCAGACCAGTGGTGCGTGTGTCCAGTCCGGCACGGCCCGTACCCGTTCCACTCTGGAGCCAGAGCAGTCCGCTCCACCGGTGCCCGGTCCAGCTCCGGTAAGCGGCTCCAGTCCAGACCCAGACGTCAGCCCCTCTCCAGGTTCGGGGTCTCCCACACCAGGTTCCAGACAGGGCTTGGAGTATCGTGGGAGGAAGGAGAGGGGAAGCAGCGCGCTGAGGACCAGACCAGGGGCGCAACAGGGAGGCGGAGAGTATGTGGTCATCACGCCCAGAGCCGGATCCGCCTCCGAGGCGGAATGTCCACCTGGCCCCTACCCTGTTATGTAAAGGTTGTGCGGTCGGAGTCCGCACCTTTGTGGGGGGGTACTGTCACGCCCTGACTCAGGGGACTCTTCCGTGTGTAGGCTTGTTTTGTGTTCAGCCTTAGGACTTCACGTTTGGTTTGGTTTGTTGTTTTGTTGTGTGTTTATCGGTGCAATAAACATGTACGCATTTCACGCTGCGCCTTGGTCTGACCCGTCCTTCAACGAACGTGACAATCTGTCCATAGGACCACTTTAAGCCGTACACTCCACAGAGCTGGGCTTTATGGAAGAGTGGCCAGAAAAATGCCATTGCTTAAAGAAAAAAGAAAAAAAAGCAAACACGTTTGTTGTTGGGAGTGGGAGACTCCCCAAACATATGGAAGAAGGTACTCTGGTCAGATTAGACTAAAATTGAGCTTTTTGGCCATCAAGGAAAACGCTATGTCTGGCGCAAACCCAACACCTCTCATCACCCCGAGAACACCATCCTCACAGTGAAGCATGGTGGTGGCAGCGTCATGCTGTGGGGATGTTTTTCATCGGCAGGGACTGGGAAACTGGTCAGAATTTAAGGAATGATGGATGGCTCTAAATACAGGGAAATTCTTGAGGGAAACCTGTTTCAGTCTTCAAGAGATTTGAGACTGGGACGGAGGTTCACCTTCCAGCAGGACAATGACCCTAAGCATACTGCTAAAGCAACACTCAAGTGGTTTAAGGGGAAACATTTAAATGTATTGGAATGGCCTAGTCAAAGCCCAGACCTCAATCCAATTGAGAATGACTTCAAGATTGCTGTACACTAGCGGAACCCATCCAACTTGAAGGAGCTGGAGCAGTTTTGCCTTGAAGAATGGGCAAAAGTCCCAGTGGCTAGATGTGCCAAGCTAGGAGACATACCCCAAGAGACTTGCAGCTGTAATTGCTGCAAAAGGTTGCTCTACAAAGTATTGACTTTGGGGGGGGGGGTGAATAGTTATGCACGCTCAAGTTTTCAGTTTTTTTTGTCTTATTTCTTGTTTGTTTCACAATAAACAATATTTTGTGGTAGGCATGTTGTGTAAATCAAATGATACAAACCCCCAAAAAATCCATTTTAATTCCAGGTTGTAAGGCAACAAAATAGGAAAAATGCCAAGGGGGGTGAATACTTTCGCAAGCCACTGTATCAAGCAGGACACTTCTTGAGGGATCTAAGCAGAGCTGCATAATTAGCTTGATACAGCCTGAGAGTTTTTAAAGAAATCACACAGTCCCTGTATGGGGGAGTTTCAGGTCCCTCTGTGTCAAATCTAAATCAAGAGACCTGTGGCCTCATTTATCAATATTGCATAGAAACTATTCTAAAATACTACTTATGAACAGCATTTTAGATTGTTCGTACGCATAGAAAAACAGTGATTTATCAAACAATCCCACGAGCTGCATACGCACACCGGTAGGCGATAACAATTGATAAATACCAATTGCTCTCAGCCTCAGTGCTCGTACACGACCTTCGCTATTTGCATTTTGAAACGCCCCTAATTAACCATATATGGTCAGTCATCCTTTTCAAGCCCATGGGTAATATACAACGCTGTACCATTAAATACAACAGCGTAACCAAAAAAGCTAGGAAAAAATACCTTTTATGAGACTGAAAAAGAGGTGCTAGTGTCAGAGATTGAGTACAACAAAGGATTTATTTGGCTGCTTCTGTTGTGGCTTGACCAGTAAAAATAAAAACATAGCTACAAAGAGAGGACCATTAGGACAATTTAAAGTTGCCTTAGCAATGGCAAATATACACTGAGTGTACAAAACATTTAGGAGTGTACAAAACATGCTCTTTCCATGACATAGACTGACCATGTGAAAACTATGATCCCTTATTGATTTTACCTGTTAAATCCACTTCAATCAGTGTAGATGAAGGGGAGGAGACAGGTTAAAGAAGAGACAATTGAGACATGGACTGTGTATGTGTGCCATTCAGAGGGTGATGGTAGTATGGTAGGAGGTGCCAGGCGCACTGGTTTGATTGTGTTAAGAACTGCAATACTGCAGGGTTTTTCACGCTCAACAGTTTCCCGTATGTAACAAGAATGGTCCATCACCCAAAGGACATCCAGCCAACTTGACTCAACTCTGGGACGTATTGGAGTTAACATGGGCCAGCATCCCTGTGGAACACTTTCGACACCTTGTAGAGTCCATGCCCTGATGAATTGAGGCTGTTCTGAGGGCAAAAGGGGGTGCAACTCAATATTAGGGAGGTGTTCATAATGTTTTGTACACTCAGTTTACTTCAAATGAGTAGGCAACACTCACCAAAAAGCCATCCATTCTCAACAGCTCCCTCCTGTAGGCATATAGGCCAACATTGCTGTTCTGCAGAATGAGCTAAATTAGTTGTACGTTCCACCTTGCCCCCACATTCAGCAGTGTTGTTTGCGCATCACATAACCTATCACCTGCACATAAACAGTGGAAGCCTTTTCTGTTCACATAGTTGAAATCATTTTGCGGTGGTGATTTTATGGTGATGTGTGTGTCGTCTATTGCTATTGTTCGGATTCTGGAACCCATTGATGGTATTATGGAAAAGAAACCCCTCTTGACTTCAACCTGTTGTGCGATGGTGTATGGACATTGTATGTGTTATTGTTCGTTTTGCCGATGATTGCATTCAAACCCTTACAAAAAAGTCCTGCAGGAATTTAACCTTTTGTGAAGGAATTGTACAGGTGTCCTGTAGCATTGACAAAACCCTGCAGGAAAAGTCCCTGATGCAGGAGTATGACTTGTCCTGTAGAAATGTTGAAAATCCTGCACAAACATGACAATTCCTGCAGGACCGAACCCTGCAGGATTTTGAAGTGCCTGCAGGATATGGCAATTCCTGCAGGACCATGTACATTCTTGCAGGAATCATGCAGGACCAAGTACATTCCTGTAGGAATCATGCAGGTCTGAAACCTTCAGGATTTTGATATTCGGACAGGATATGGCAATACCTGCAGGACCAAATACATTCCTGCAGGAATCCTGCAGGATTTTGATATTCCTGCAGGATATGGCAATTTTCAACTTAACTACAGGATTTGAGATACAGTATGTTGTGACAACAGAGAAAATATACTTTTGAAATATAGTGCAATATCAGATATTTCAACTCAGCAGATGAGAACTGTAATATGGTCCTCTGTAGCTCAGCTGGTAGAGCGCGGCGCTTGTAACGCCAAGGTAGTGGGTTCGATCCCCGGGACCACCCATACACAAAAAAATAATAATGTATGCACGCATGACTGTAAGTCGCTTTGGATAAAAGCGTCTGCTAAATGGCATATTATTATATTATTAATAAATGACAATGTCCACATGCAATAAATATAGTGGATACTATTTTTATTTGATAGATACCAACACAATTGATAATGGATTCAGTAGGCCCACAGTTCAGTCAATGTAATAATGCATTTATATATCATGCTGCCAGTTTAAGAAACACCTTCATTCATACATACTCTGAATAAATAAATACAATGTAAAAAAAGGTTGTATACAGTTAAGTTAAGCGGTTCAACCCTTTCTCAGTCTACCTCCCATTTGTTGGGAGGTAGATCACAGCCACATCACATAGGCCGAGTCAGGCTAAAGTGAAGGTTGTAGGCCAGGAGTTCCCAACCTGTCGTCCACTGACCACTGCTTTTGTCTGTGATCTGGTGGTCCCCGGAAAGGAGAAGGTTGAGAACCACTGTTGTAGGCTATCAGTTAGCATTTTGAAGAACTCACTTTTTAAAACCTGTATTTTCAATCGATTCAAGGAGTTTTTCCTCAGAGGTAGTTTGATAGCCAGAGTGATGCATTTTGATTTAAAATAAGTCCACCACAGTTTGTTTCTGACCCAAGACGGTAGGCTTGGCCTAAAAAGTATTTTAAATAGAAGCTGAATAGAATCGTTTTTTCCCTCCCCACTCGCTCACAAATAAGTGCTTTTTTGGATCGGCCTCGGTTGATGTGTGTGTGTGTGTGTGTGTGTGTATATATACACTACCGTTCAAAAGTTTGGGGTCACTTAGAAATGTCCTTGTTTTCCATGAAAACATACAGTTGAAGTCGGAAGTTTACATACACCTTAGCCAAATACATTTAAACTCAGTTTTTCACAATTCCTGACATTTAATCCTAGTAAAATGTCCCTGTTTTTGGTCAGTTAGGATCACCACTTTATTTTAAGAATGTGAAATGTCAGAATAATAGTAGAGAGAATTATTTATTTCAGATTTTATTTCTTTCATCACATTCCCAGTGGGTCAGAAGTTTACATACACTCAATTAGTATTTGGTAGCATTGCCTTTTAAATTGTTTAACTTGGGTCAAACGTTTCGGGTAGCCTTCCACAAGCTTCCCACAATAAGTTGGGTGAAATTTGGGCCATTCCTCCTGACAGAGCTGGTGTAACTGAGTCAGGTTTGTAGGCCTCCTTGCTCGCACATGCTTTTTCAGTTCTGCCCACACATTTTCCCTAGGCTTGAGGTCAGGGCTTTGTGATGGCCACTCCAATACCTTGACTTTGTTGTCCTTAAGCCATTTTGCCACAACTTTGGAAGTATGCTTGGGGTCATTGTCCATTTGGAAGACCCATTTGCTTCTAAAGCTAATGGGTCTAATGTTTCTGCCATCGTCTCTTATAACCAAAAAGAGCTTCTGGATATCAGGACAGCGATTACTCACCTCGTATTGGACGAATAATTTTTCTTCAACGAGGCGGCCGCGAAGGATATCCTACAGACACCCGACAAGGCCCAAATCCCCGTCATTCGCATGAGGAAGAGACGGAGATATCGTGGACGTAGGTCGGGGTGACTTGTAAGGATCCGACGGCGAGCGAGTAAACTGCCGCTCCCATCAATCCTATTAGTGGATAAGAGCGTCTGCTAAATGACTAAAATGTAAACCAATTTCTGTGTTCATGCAAGTGACTGACTGAACAAATCCTCACTATCAGTAGCTGCAATTTGGCAGTACGCCTAGGCCTAAGTTTTGAGAATGGAAGATCTCAGTTCCAAGGTCTCAGCTTAGAGATAAGTAGCCTCGTGAGGTATTGGTCTGTCACATGTTATGAACCAGTATTGGTTGGTCTCATGAATGAAACAAAACGCTAATGATGAATTAATTATGCTAAATCATGCAAATATAACTTGTCTGTGTATTGCCGTATATAAGACAACTGCTGGGACTGCCCCAGCAGAGCTCTTGGTCGTCATGTGTACATATGGTGCATTGAGTTGTTTGGAAACTCTCCAGCACGCTGACAATAAACAATGGTTCATTTAAGATTGACTTAGTGTCCCTAGTGGTAATTTCCACGACATGGTGTAGAATTTCCACGACACAGCCAACAAATACATTTGTGGCTTGCACCTCTGTCATCAACCTGTACTTTGGTATTGTTCCCATATATTGAGCCTACCCTGTAGTCTTGTGGTAAGAGTTTCTGTTTTGAAGTCAGAAGGTTGGGTGTTCGATCCTGGCCAAGCCATACCAAGTTTCTAGAAAATGTGACTGTATGAGTCTTTGTTAGGCACTCAGCATTAAATATATTGCACAGTGGATATTTTAAACACCACCCCCAAATTTCTGACCTGTTGAGGAACTACATTTTCATTTTACATAAAAACCTGTCAACTTCTAGTATGGCTAAGTGATTATTGCAGTTACTTTTCGTCACAAAGGTTGAGCGTTCAAGTCCCTTCTGTGACAAATTCACTACTGTTTAATGGTGTCAGTCTACCTTCTAAGTTCATGCAATTTCAATTGCTATGTTTTACCTGAATGGACGGATGCTGGCGGTCTTGGGTCACGCGGCGATCGACGTCGCTCTCGGATGAGCTGTCCTGTGGGGAAGAGCCATGCATGTCAGGTGACTGTTGCAACTGTCAGTAATGTTTCAGAAAGGAGTGAGTGTGTGTGTAGCACTGCTATGCTGTTTTACCAGAGTGGATTACTTACTTGTAGCCATGGCTTATAAGCCGTTTTCCTCTTCCAATCTAAAGATTAAGGATACAGCACAGACAAAATACAACCAATCGTCATTATCAGTAGACAGTTTTGGTAGACTGTCCATATAGGTACATTCGATTTGTTATGAATGTCTGAAAATCATCCAGTAGCTACCTTTCTTGTTGTTGACCCGTGGCCATCTCCTTTTCGTCCGTCTTGGGACTGACGTAGGTTATTGGAGGTAGGCCTTCAATTCCATAACTAGTTCTATAGGCTAGATGAAATGAATGGAGCAGAATAGGTAAGAAGGCATTGAAAAGGAGATTAAAATAGTGAACCAAGATACCCAGAACAGTGTTTCCCCTAGGATGGTAGTAGGCCAATGGCACGGTTTTAGAGGCCCTCTTGGCTGCAGAGATAACATTTTGCTATTTTAAAGCTAGTTTCCTGCAATTCTACACATTTTCCCATGGCTTATGTCGTGTTCTTATGCTATTTTACATTTTTTGTAATTCTGCAAACACTCTTATCCAGAGCGAGTGCATACATTTTTGTACTTTTTTCGTACTATGAGTGACTCAGACATTATATCAAAATCAATGGGGGCCCCATGCCATTTAAAAAATGGTTTATTCTCCCTGACTGTCTAGTTTTTATTTAGGTTATTCTTAGTTCTCAGAGATTATCTTATTAAAAAATATATTGCTCCATTATATTTTCATTGGATTTAGTCGTTTAAGTTTACGCAGATTTCTTTTAACCATCCCGCTTTTTTATTTAAAAAAAAATGGAACTGGCTCTCATGAGGACCGCCACAGGAAAGGAAGACCCAGAGTTACCTCTGCTGTGGAGGATAAGTATATTAGAGTTAACTGCACCACAGATTGCAGCCCAAATAAATGCTTCACTGGGTTCAAGTAACAGACACATCTCAACATCAACTGTTCAGAGGAGACTGCGTGAATCAGGCCTTTATTTATTTAACTAGGCAAGTCAGTTAAGAACAAATTCTTATTTACAATGACGGCCTATCCCGACCAAACCCGGACGACGCTGGGCCAATTGTGGGCTGCCCTATGGGACTCCCAATCACGGCCAAATTCCAGCAAAGAAACAACTACTAAATGACACCAATAAGAAGAAGAGATAAGAAGAAGAGACTTGCTTGGACCAAGAAACACGAGCAATGGACATTAGACTGGTGAAAACCACTGTGTCTTTGTCAGACGCAGAGTAGGTGAACGGATGATCTCCGCATGTGTGGTTCTGAAAACAGCTAGCTGGTCTGTACATGCGCTGAGGGCTTGGCTAGGGATGCCGTCTGGGACAGCAACCTTGCGAGGGCTAACATATTCTAGTCCACGTTATCAAAACAGTCTTGGAGCATGGATTCTGATTGGTCAGACCAGCAGAACATCCCTCTTGAGACTTTGTTTGTAGGAGAGAAGGAGCAAAATGGAGTCATGGTCAGATATGCAGAAAGGAGGACGGGAGATGGCCCTATACCAATGTCGAAAAGGCGTGTAGCAGTGGTCCAGCATAGAATCTCTGCGAGTTGGATAGTCAATGTATTGATAGTAATTCGGGGGCACGGTTCTCAAATTACTTTTGTTAAAGTCCCCCACGACAATGAACGCTGCCTTCGTGTACGCGGTCTCCAGTTTGTTCAGGGTCCAATGAAGATCTTTGAGTGCATTTTTGGTGTCTGCTTGGGGTGGGATGTATACAGCCGTGGCGATAATCCCTGAGAACTCTCTCTCGGAAGGTAAGAAGGGCGACATTTGATGACCAAGTATTCCAAGTCGGGAGAGCAGAAGCTTGCAAGTCCCTATACGTTTCCCCCATCGCATCACTTGTTATTGGTCATAAAGCAGAGCCCTCCGCCTTTGTTCTTGCCAGAGAGAGCGCTCTTCCTATCCGCTCGATGAACTGTAAAACCCGCTGGTTGTACCCATTTGGATGTCATAGGAAAACCAGGTCTCAGGAAAACAGAGTATGTTGCAGAATCTGATGTCCCTCTGGAAGGAGATCCTCGTTCTGAGTTCGTCAAGTTTATTCACTAATGATTGAACATTGGCGAGTAGTATGCATGCATTGGAGGCTCTGGAACCAACCCTCTCACCTCACACATCCCCCCCAGTCATACCCCTGATTCATCATCCTGGAACTCTAGACAGTTTGGTAATCAAGGGATCTGAGCTGTAAAACAAATTAAACGATTTGCTCTGAAATGTAGAGCGTTCTGTTCTGTTGTAGGCCTCGGTTGAATGCTAAATAATTGCTTTGTTTCTCACTTCCACCTTGTGTCCTAGAGTGGGTCTCTGGTGTGCTTTCGCCTCTGTTTTCAGTACTACCTTTCTAAAATATTGTTGTTATGGACAGTGAATTTATGACTGACCAATTAATGGTAATATGTTAATAGGACATTTGACACTTCAGCTCTCTCTATAATTCCCTACAAGAAACAATGCTCTTCTTTAGCATGCTCTTCCTTAGCATGGTGAATTTTGCAAATGTATCTTCAGAGGCCTTTTCAGGAGTGCGTTTCAAGTAATTCTTTATAGCCTATTACAACACTTCCACTTGAATTAGGGAAAGATATCTATCAGGTTAAATCAAGGTAAGAATGTGAGGGATACACCACCACCAAATGTTTTAACATGATAATAGTATCTGAAGTGGAGAATAGCTTCAGGCTCAACATGCACGTTTAGACAAAACAAATCTGGTATTGGCGCCTCAAACATTTAATAAATGGGTAGAAATATGTTTGAAGAGCTTGATGTTTCTTTTGCAGAGTTGTAATCAAATACAGTCATTCCTGTAGTGGTAGGTAGGCTACGGGAAAGTGAATAGATAATTGTTCCTTCACTTGAGACTGACAATGACCCTCTGTAGCTCAGTTGGTAGAGCATGGCGTTTGCAATGCCAGGGTTGTGGGTTTGATTCCCACGGGGGGCCAGTATGAAAAAGTATGAAAATGTATGCACTCACTAACTGTAAGTCGCTCTGGATAAGAGCGTCTGCTAAATGACTAAAATGTAAATTTAGAAAGGGAGTCTGGATTACACCCAAACTACAACACTGCCCCAAGCCCCTAAACAGAACCATGTGAGACCATGTTTTGCTGAGGAAACACAATGCACATTGATATGAAATATGGAGAGCCCTCTTCCTGTCTGGCATGTTTCCCAGACAGCCTCCTAAAGAGGCAGTTCAAGGCCAACAGGAAATCGAGCCTGAATCCCCCTCAAGTTTTCCCAGGGAGAGACTGCCAGAAACCAAGCCATTGTTGTGTGTACTGGTTAATTATTTGTAGCTAGACCTTCATTAGGAAATCTAATCTGCAGGGTACATGAGCAGGCCTCCATGTACTCCAAGGTTAAAAGTGACTTTGCTGAAGTACGTCAAGGTGGGTCAGATAGGCTGTGACATGCAGTGGGCACTGCTGCAATTAAGTATTTACACACAGAGGCGTCATGCCCATAGGCGGCACAGGGGCACATGTCCCCTCAGATTTGTCCTGTTTTTTTTTTTTTTATACTACTAGCCACTTTGCAATTTTATGAAGTTGGCTTTAGCTATCCCTGATAGGTACCCAACCTCATAACTAGCTACCAAGAAGCCATTTCAGGCTATCAATCACGTTAGAGTAGCTAGCCTGTCTAACCATCTTAGCTGGCATGCCTGCTGGCAAGGTTGGTAGACTTTAGAAAAGCAAGCAATAACTAAATATACTGAATAAGACACACATTCCTTTCAATATTTTACACAGATTAACAGATGCAGAAAAGCATATTTAGTTTCTTTAAAAAAGAAACACCAGTCAGGAGGATGGACACAGCTCAAGAGGTATGCTTAGATATGCAGAAAAATAATCATAAAGATTATGGCTCTAGATTGCAGGGAAAAAGCTGTTTCAGGTGTTTGAAAAATGCAAAATTCTCCAACTTAAGGACAGGGCAGCATGAACACTACGGCCCCTCTCCTCCAACTGTGGGATACTACTCAGCACCAGGTGGGGTCACATCCCCAACAACCCAGCATGTGGATTATTCTATAGTACCAGGGAATTGCAACACCGTGGACATCGCTGCATACGTCATATGGAGTACAGGAAGCCCGTTTTTCCCGTATTGAACAGAATATACAGAGTCGTCTTCGCATTATGCAACAGAAGAAAACAGTATGAAAAATGTATGCACTCACTAAGTGTAAGTCGCTCTGGATAAGAGCGTCTGCTAAATGACTAAAATGTCTAAAATGTAAAGAAGACCAAATCCCGGGCTTCCTCCTGTCAGGGGCGCCCTCTCCAACAGGTTGCAGTGGAAAACATGGGACAGTCATATGGAGGCCAGCAGCAAGAAGTTGTCTCTTCGGCCCGGCACCGTTGCTAGGTGTGACTGTGACTATTGGGTGTGACTATATTGCCTCTCCAGCCCCGGCACCATTGTCGGGCACGGCTGCGACTGAGACCGGGCAGGGACATGTCATGTCCTCAGCCCCCGCTGGTCCTCAGGAGTTGCCTGCTTCAGAGACTGAGCCCACACCAGATGTCATTCCCAATCCCCCCTCCACTGCTGTGGAGTCTGGGGGAATCCTCTCCCTGACTCGGGTGGCCTGTGTGATTCCAGCAGCATCTCCACACGGTAGTGAGCCTATGTTGCTGACTGGACCCTGTTCCTCACCACCACCACATCATCACCAGCCAAAGCTATCCAGTGAGCCGCCGCCAGTGGCAGAGGCCCTGTCTGCTGCTACCTTTGATGACCGGTCCAACCCTGACCTGGCCACACCCCTGTCACCAGCTACTGACAGTACAGCTTCACCTGACCCAGCCACAGCCCTGGGTCCTGTTCGGGGTGTCCAGGATGCCCCTGCCCAGCATGCACCACCTGACCGAGCTCCAGTCCTGGTCCTGCTGGACTCAACCCCCGACGTGACTGTGGGGGACACACCAGTCCTCATCGAGGGCGGCCACCCAGACTTCGCCCCCCAGTGTCCTGTCCCAGGGGCACTACCTACTACTGCTCCTGGGGTCCGAGCTGATCCACAATCTGCCCTGGACTCACCAGCACTGCCTCCTGATCTGGCCCTGACCCTGGGTCTACCATTGGGGCCTGCCCTGGGTTTCAGTTGGGGAACCGCCGATGCCATGCATGTTCTTCTCTGCTGGGGCATGGCCCGCCTCAGTTGGGGACGCGCTACCGCAACCGCTGGGCTCTAGACTGACATTCTGGTAGGGAATTCCTTATTTTGTAAATATGCTGCTTATATTTAGAGGTGGATCTTACGAATTCCTGCCAGTGACTGTTATCAGCACCTCACAACCCTGAGCTGCACACTCCAATCCCCATCCCACCACGACCAGAGCCTGAGAACCTAGGGAGTACCATAAACCTGCCTCTCAAACTCTCCCTGACCTGTGTGACCTGTGCCCTGATATGTTGCTAGGGAGGTTACTAATAAGTCTGGCTGCACAACTGATTGGCAAACGTTTTGCAAATTGAGAAATCATGTGACTAAACTGAATAAAAAGAAGAAGAAACAACACTATGAAACAAGGATAAATGACATAAAGAATGATAGTAAAAAGCTTTGGAGCACCTTAAATGAAATGTTGGGAAAAAAGGCAAACTCAGCTCCATCATTCATTGAATCAGATGGCTCATTCATCACAAAACCAACTGATATTGCCAACTACTTTAATATTTTTTTCATTGGCAAGATTAGCAAACTTAGGCATGACATGCCAGAAACAATTGCTGACACTACACATCCAAGTATATCTGACCAAATTATGAAAGACAAGCATTGACATTTTGAATTCCGTAAAGTGAGTGTGGAAGAGGTGAACAAATTATTGTTGTCTATTATCAATGATAAGCCACCGGGGTCTGACAACTTGGATGGAAAATTGCTGAGGATAATAGCGGACGATACTGCCACTCCTATTTGCCATATTTTCAATTTAAGCCTATTAGAATGTGTGTGCCCCCAGGCTTGGAGGGAAGCAAAAGTCATTCCGCTACCTAAGAACAGTAAATCCCCCTTTACTGGCTCAAACAGCCAACCAATTAGCCGGTTACCAACCCTTAGTAAACTATTGGAAAAAAATGTGTTTGACCAGATACAATGCTATTTTACTGTAAACAAATTGACAATAAACTTTCAGCATGCTTATAGAAAAGGACATTCAACAAGGACAGCACTTACACAAATGACTGATGACTGGCTGAGAGAAATTGATGATAAAAAGATTGTGGGGGCTGTTTTGTTAGACTTCAGTGTGGCTTTTGACATTATCGAGCATAGTCTGCTGCTGGAAAAACGTATGTGTTATGGTTTTACACCCCCTGCTATAATGTGAATAAAGAGTTACTTGTCTAACAGAACACAGAGGGTGTTCTTTAATGGAAGCCTCTCAAACATAATCCAGGTAGAATCAGGAATTCCCCAGGGCAGCTGTCTAGGCCCCTTGCTTTTTCCATCTTTACTAATGACATGCCACTGGCTTTGAGTAAAGCCAGTGTGTCTATGTATGCGGATGACTCAACACTATACACGTCAGCTACTACACCAACTGAAATAAATGCAACACTTAACAAAGAGTTGCAGTTTCGGAATGGGTGGCAAGGAATAAGTTAGTCCTGAATATTTCCAAAACTAAAAGCATTGTATTTGGGTCAAATCATTCACTAAACCCTAAACCTCAACTACATCTCGTAATGAATAATGTGGAAATTGAGCAAGTTGAGGTGACTAAACTGCTTGGAGTAACCCTGGATTGTAGACTGTCATGGTTAAAGCATATTGATACAACAGTAGCTAAGATGGGAAGAAGTATGTCCATAATTAAGCGCTGCTCTGCCTTCTTAACAACACTATCAACAAGGCAGGTCCTACAGGCCCTAGTTTTGTTGCACCTAGACTACTGTTCATTAGTGTGGTCAGGTGCCACAAAGAGGGACGTGGGAAAATTGCAGTTGGCTCAGAACAGGGCAGCACAGCTGGCCCTTAAAAGTACACGGAGAGCTAACATTGATGGCATGCATGTCAGTCTCTCCTGGCTCAGAGCGGAAGAGAGATTGACTTCATCACTGCTTGTTTTTGTGAGAGGTGTCGACAAGCAGACACCCATGCATACCCCACAACACATGCCACCAGAGGTCTCTTCACAGTCCCCAAGTCCAGAACAGACTATGGGAGGCGCACAGTACTACATAGAGCCATGACTACATGGAACTCTATTCCACATCTGGTAACTGATGCAAGCAGTAGAATCAGATTTAAAAAACAGGTAAAAATACACCTTGTGGAACAGCGGGGACTGTGAAGAGACACACACACACATGTACACTCACTCTACACATACGTACACATGGATGTTGTATTGTAAATATGTGATAGTGGAGTAGTGGCCTGAGGGAACACACTAAATGTATTGGGTAAAGTGTTATGAAATATAATGTCATGTAATATTTTACATTGTATATACAGTGGGGGAAAAAAGTATTTAGTCAGCCACCAATTGTGCAAGTTCTCCCACTTAAAAAGATGAGAGAGGCCTGTAATTTTCATCATAGGTACACGTCAACCATGACAGACAAAATGAGAAAAAAAATCCAGAAAAATCACATTGTAGGATTTTTAATGAATTTATTTGCAATTTATGGTGGAAAATAAGTATTTGGTCAATAACAAAAGTTTCTCAATACTTTGTTATATACCCTTTGTTGGCAATGACACAGGTCAAACGTTTTCTGTAAGTCTTCACAAGGTTTTCACACACTGTTGCTGGTATTTTGGCCCATTCCTCCATGCAGATCTCCTCTAGAGCAGTGATGTTTTGGGGCTGTCGCTGGGCAACACAGACTTTCAACTCCCTCCAAAGATTTTCTATGGGGTTGAGATCTGGAGACTGGCTAGGCCACTCCAGGACCTTGAAATGCTTCTTACGAAGCCACTCCTTCGTTGCCCGGGCGGTGTGTTTGGGATCATTGTCATGCTGAAAGACCCAGCCACGTTTCATCTTCAATGCCCTTGCTGATGGAAGGAGGTTTTCACTCAAAATCTCACGATACATGGCCCCATTCATTCTTTCCTTTACACGGATCAGTCATCCTGGTCCCTTTGCAGAAAAACAGCTCCAAAGCATGATGTTTCCACCCCCATGCTTCACAGTAGGTATGGTGTTCTTTGGATGCAACTCAGCATTCTTTGTCCTCCAAACACGACAAGTTGAGTTTTTACCAAAAAGTTATATTTTGGTTTCATCTGACATTCTCCCAATCCTCTTCTGGATCATCCAAATGCATTTTAGCAAACTTCAGATGGGCCTGGACATGTACTGGCTTAAGCAGGGGGACACGTCTGTCACTGCAGGATTTGAGTCCCTGGCGGCGTAGTGTGTTACTGATGGTAGGCTTTGTTACTTTGGTCCCAGCTCTCTGCAGGTCATTCACTAGGTCCCCCCCGTGTGGTTCTGGGATTTTTGCTCACCATTCTTGTGATCATTTTGACCCCACGGGGTGAGATCTTGCGTGGAGCCCCAGATCGAGGGAGATTATCAGTGGTCTTGTATGTCTTCCATTTCCTAATAATTGCTCCCACAGTTGATTTCTTCAAACCAAGCTGCTTACCTATTGCAGATTCAGTCTTCCCAGCCTGGTGCAGGTCTACAATTTTGTTTCTGGTGTCCTTTGACAGCTCTTTGGTCTTGGCCATAGTGGAGTTTGGAGTGTGACTGTTTGAGGTTGTGGACAGGTGTCTTTTATACTGATAACAAGTTCAAACAGGTGCCATTAATACAGGTAACGAGTGGAGGACAGAGGAGCCTCTTAAAGAAAAAGTTACAGGTCTGTGAGAGCCAGAAATCTTGCTTGTTTGTAGGTGACCAAATACTTATTTTCCACCATAATTTGCAAATAAATTAAAAAAAAATCCTACAATGTGATTTTCTGGATTTTTTTTTCTCAATTTGTCTGTCATAGTTGACGTGTACCTATGATGAAAATTACAGGCCTCTCTCATCTTTTTAAGTGGGAGAACTTGCACAATTGGTGGCTGGCTAAATACTTTTTTTTCCCCACTGTAACTGCCTTAATGTTGCAGGACCCCAGGAAGAGTGGCTGCTGCCTTGGCAGCAGCTAATGGGGATCCTTAATAAATACAAATACTACGGGGCCGGACATCTGCCCATCCTGACTCTGCAGGTCACACAATACTTGCAGTCTCCCTCAAGCAGTGGCAGAGAGCAACATCTTATGAAAGAGGTCTGTGTGTTTAGAGTCTGTTCCCCGGCTCTAAAGACCTTCAATACTCTTGAGAGCAGTAGCGCTCTTTATCTCAATAGAAATACTGCATACAATAAAGGAACATTTAGCATAAAAAACATCTAGATAAATGAATATCATTGTGAATATGTACCATCCAGCTATCGCCAAAATAATGCAGTCTTATTGAGATCAGATTGTATGGGACATGCTGAACACTAGAGCCCTGTCTGTTAAAACATGCCACAATGCAAGTCAAGTTCATGCATTACAAATTATTATGAATATGTTTTGTTCCCATAGCACAAAGCGCTAAAAAATTGTCATAAAGAATAAGTTTTCCAATCTCAAGAGGTTAAATAAAATAAAGGACTATAGTAAGTACCTAAGAAGTCTACCAGTTTGAGCGGGTGGGTAATAGGGACGTTTCACGAAATGAGTCCCTTTTGGGTAGTATAACTTAGTGAAAAAAAACGTATTTCACCTCATTTTAACATTCTGTCATGAAGTGCACATGTTCAACTTCATAAAAAACATGTTTTCCCATCTCGTGAGGTAAAAAATCAGCTCACCTGCTTTTACACTATGATTTGACCGTAGATGTTCAATGTTTCTTTTGAAAAAATGTGTTTTAAAATAATAGTTTCACCATATTAAAACAAGAGTTCAGTTCATCTAACAGGGTTGTTCTTAAAATGAGGGACAGACATAAATGAATCATTAATCACATTAAATAAATAATCTTCCAAAACGATTTTGTCAAAACAACAAAATAACTAGGGCTTTACAATGATGGTGAAAACTTGGAGAAATGTTGGTTAAGTAGGGTAAAATCTTCCTAGAAGCACGGAGGGACATGTCAAAATGCTGAATTTGAGCACTTTACCAAGTCTTTATTCATAAAACAAATCTGACTTATTGAGTTCTCTATGTGGTTTATATTAAAAGGCACTTCATTTAATATAACAGGCTTTTAAAATTAAATATTGGTGCTCAATTTCTATTTAAAATATCAAAGGGACGCAAAGGGACTCTGTTAGTGAAATGGCCCGCCTTATGTAATCAGTTCCGCATTCCTTCCTGTGGAGTATTGTTTTTTTTAATGTTGCATAAAGGGATCAGTGAAAACATCGCTTGAATACTTTTTGGGAAGCTGCACTTTTTCTCTACTGAATATTCTGCATCTGTTCACTAAGGTAAGGTTAACTTTGGTGGGAATCTTTACACCAACAGCATGTGTTCGTCTTGTGTTCCTTTAAACTCTTATCTTAGACCATACAGTATCAGCAACACTTCTGAACTGGAAGCTGTTAACTTCCAGACATTAGGACCATTGCTATTGCCACTCTTAGGCTACAAACAACTTGTTTGACGGAATGGCTTTTCAATTAGCATAACATTCACTTAAACTTAGCATTTTGTTGATTTATGTGTTGTGTTGAATATATCCAGTCTTAAGAAAAGTTGCAGTGGTCAAGTACAACATGGACAATCTGCATGCTTTTATTTTATATCTAGCAACATAAACATTATTTACTGATCAACTGGAATGAAGGAGCATTTCATGTTCTTTTAGTTAGCATTAAGATGCAGTCATTGCAGACAGAACCTGTTCTGACAAGCATTGCATTCCATTTTTCTTAGGGTAAAAAACTACTGAAATCATGGTTGCCTCAATCAACACATCTGACTATGATGACTACAATGATTTAGTGGTGTTACCATCTCAGTCCCCAGTCATCTATGAGATGTATCAGATGAGGACTGGCTTTAGATTTATGTATGTGTCGGTCTACTCAGCCAACCTTCTACTGGGTCTACTGCTCAACTCTGCTGTCATCTTCATGAGTGTCTGGAAATACAGGTCCAAGAAGAAGCTGAGTCGACGGATGTTGATCCTTGGCCTGGCTACCACCCACCTCATCTTCTGCCTCTTCACCCCACTTTACCTGATCAGTGCCTGGAACTACTTCTCCTGGACATTTGGGAAGGTTGTCTGCAAGCTGGGGTCCTACGTGATGTTTATGAACATGTTCTCTGCCTCAGTAATGATCACTTTCTGGAATGTGCGCTGGTGTGTCCCCAGATGTTTTGAACACCACATGTCCAGCAGCATGGTTCTGCTGTCCTTGTTCATTGGGGCCATACTGAGCGCCCCCTCTTTACTGTCCAGGGAGGTTCAGTACACTGCTGATGGATACGTCTGCCTTGACAACTATGATTATACTGAACAATCTCAGATCTCTAAAGAGGGTAAGGAGAGAATGATGGCTGTGGTGATCTGTCGCTTACTTTTCGGGCTGCTGCTCCCTTTGGGTGTGACATGTGTCAGCTGTTGCTGCATGAACAGTAGGGGAAACAATCAAGTGAGGTCATTGGTTATTCGACCTGTGACTATTGCCCATTTCCTATGCTGGGCTCCTGTCCTCTGTCTCTCTATGCTACAAGTCACAGTGGGGACAGACAACAGATGGTTCAGATACACATTGTCCCCAGCCACTGCCCTGTCAGTCTTAAACAGCTGCATCTATCCTATCATCTGCATCTGGCAAGGAAATAAAGAACTGAAGCGTAACTTTCACTCACAGCCTGAGAGGACCCCTCAGACAGAGGACAAAGGAGAGGAGGGCCATGAGATGACTTGCCTGGATAGAGAGGACAATGTCCTTGAACAGTAATGGGAATACAACATACTGTAAATGCAATTTGCAATTGAATAACCTTTCCAGCTTGAAATATACTTGTAAATACTGGTATCATGCAAAATATATAATATTTTGGCCAATATTTTCTATGAATTGTAATAAATACTCACAGTATGTATAATTACACATTGTTCTAAATCCCTCTTGATCAAGGTAACAAATGACTTATTTTTTAAAAACCTGTATTAATTTCCTATTCAAATGCATATTAAATAAAGATTTGACAAAATATATAACAATGAACATGTCTGAAAATATCTCATTTTGAATTAAATGTTACAATATGCCATAGGAAAAATATCCCTTGAAAAAAAAGTGACATTTTTATTTTCACGTTTTTTACATGTGAAACCATATGTTCACATGTATTACATTTACAGTATGTTATTTACATACAGTATGTTCACATGTTAACAGCACCTTTTCACGTGAGGAGAACAACATCTTTTTTTTATCATGTGAAAATCGAATTTAAAGTTAAACATGTGAAACACTTTAACATGTGAAAATCTAACTTTCACATGTTGAATTGCAATTTCACATGTGCACTCCAAAAAAGATTTAGGCTGCTGTTAAGTTTGTTAACATTACACCAGGGGTAGGCAACTACATCCAGCTGCAGGCTTATTTTTGTCGGAGCGAATGGTCGGGGGCCGAAAATTAATTAATTATAATTTGTACACTGCAAATTCTCCACAACCTAGCCCAAAAAGCGATTGTATTTGAAAATAACATTCATTTCATACATTGATTACATTGAGACATGATCACATATGTCAATTTTTTTAATTTGTGGGAATACTTGGGAACATACTTCCTAATTTGTTTTGTTTCGTTTTGGGGCTGAATTCCTGGTGATTCCAACCCCCACTCAAAACTTTGGGGGGCCTGTCATGCCAAATAATGTCCCCCGGCCAAAAAGTGTCCCGCTCTATGTCACAATGGGATTCGATAAACTAAAAAGTGTCCTAATGATGACCTAATGATTGGAATTTTGGAGATCATTACAGCCTAAATGAAGTTCTTTTCATCATCGCTATGCAAACAAGGCTGATTTCCGTGACAATTTTGCTGTTTAAACAAGTTTTATTTAGCTAATAAAATGAAAACATTACTTTGAACTACTTTTGGGTACCTTGTTAACATTACAACATGAAATCCATGTCTTAACCGTTGCTACGTTTCGGAAATGGCAAATAAAACGTGTAATCTACTTGACATATTAAAGTTACTTACCTTACAGATCACGAAGTCGGCTAATTTCCACCCCATTCATATGCAAATCCGTTTGATTCATACACTGGATTGTCTGGCTGTCATGTTTTTTTTTAACCTGCCCTTACCTTATCTACACTGAAATAATATAATTTCAGTAGTCCTCTATCATGATTCATTTTTTTCTATCTCGCATAGCTCATTAGTACACCCTTGTGGTTGAAAAAATATATATATTCAACCACAAGGGTGTACTAATGAGCTATGCGAGAGAGAAAAAAATGAATTATATATACATTTACATTATTTAGCAGACGCTCTTATCCAGAGCGACTTACAGTTAGTGAATAAATTTTTTTTTTTTTATACTGGCCCCCCGTGGGAATCGAACCCACAACCCTGGCGTTGCAAACGCCATGCTCTATCAACTGAGCTACATCCCTGCCGGCCATTCCCTCACCTACCCTGGACGACGCTGGGCCAATTGTGCGCCGCCCATGAGTCTCCCGGTCGCGGCCGGCTGCGACAGAGCCTGGATTCGAACCAGGATCTCTAGTGGCACAGTTAGCACTGCATTGCAGTGTTTTAGACCACTGCGCCACTCAGGAGACATATATATATATATATATATATATATATACAGTACCAGTCAAAAGGTTGGACACACCTGTTCGTTCAAGGGTTTTTCTTTATTTTGTAGAATAATAGTGAAGACATCAAAACTATGAAATAACACATATGGAATCATGTTGTAACCAAAAAAGTGTTAAACAAATCAAAATATATTTTATATTTGAGATTCTTCAAATGGACACCCTTTGCCTTGATGACAGCTTTGCACACTCGTGGCATTTTCTCAACCATTTTCACCTGAAATGCTTTTCCAACAGTCTTGAAGGAGTTCCCACATATGCTGAGCACTTGTTGGCTGCTTTTCCTTCACTCTGCGGTCCGACTCATCCCAAACCATCTCAATTGGGTTGAGGTCGGGGGATTGTGGAGGCCAGGTCATCTGATGCTGCACTCCATCACTCTCCTTCTTGGTCAAATAGCCCTTACACAGCCTGGAGGTGTGTTGGGTCATTGTCCTGTTGAAAACCAAATGACAGTCCCACTAAGCCCAACCAGATGGGATGGCGTATAGCTGCAGAATGCTGTGGTAGCCATACTGGTTAAGTGTGAATTCTAAATAAATCACAGACAGTGTCACCAGCAAAGCACCCCCACACCATCACACATCCTCCTCCATGCATTATGGTGGAAAAAAAACATGCGGCGATCATCCGTTCACCCACACCGTGTCTCACAAAGACACGGCGGTTGGAACCAAAAATCTCAAATTTGGACTCCACTGGTCTAATGTCCAATGCTCGTGTTTCTTGGCCCAAGCAGGTCTCTTCTTCTGATTGGTGTCCTTTAGTAGTGGTTTCTTTGCAGCAATTCGACCATGAAGGCCTGATTCACACAGTCTCCTCTGAACAGTTGATGTAGAGATGTGGATGTCACTTGAACTCTGCGAAAAATTCATTTGGGCTGCAATTTCTGAGGCTGGTAACTCTAATGAACTTATCCTCTGCAGCAGAGGTAACTCTGGGTCTTCCATTCCTATGGCGGTACTCATTAGAGCCAGTTTCATCATAGCGCTTGATGGTTTTTGCGACTGCACTTGAAGAAATGTTCAAAGTTCTTGAAATTTTCCATATTGACTGACCTTCATGTCTTAAAGTAATGATGGATGGTCATTTCTCTTTACTTATTTGAGCTGTTGTTGCCATAATATGGACTTGGTCTTTTACCAAATAGGGCTATCTTCTGTCTTCCCCCCTTTTATTTTTATTTATTTCACCTTTATTTAACCAGGTAAGCCAGTTGAGAACAAGTTCTCACTTACAACTGTGACCTGGCCAAGATAGAGCAAATCAGTGCGATAAAAACAACAACACAGAGTTACATATGGGGTAAACAAAACATAAAGTCATAAATACAACAGAAAATATATATACAGTGTGTGCGAATGTAGTAAGTTATGGAGGTAAGGCAATAAATAGGCCATAGTGCAAAATAGTTACAATTTCGTATAACACTGGAATGATAGATGTGCAAAAGATGATACTCTTGTGCAAATTAGCAAAATAAATAACAATATGGGGATGAGGTAGTTGGGTGGGCTAATTTCAGAAAGGCTGTGTACAGGTGCAGTGATCGGTAAACTGCTCTGACAACTGACGCTTAAAGTTAGTGAGGGAGATAAGAGTCTCCAGTTTCAGAGATTTTTGCAGTTCGTTCCAGTCATTGGCAGTAGAGAACTGGAAGGAATGGCGGCCAAAGGAGGTGTTGGCTTTGGGGATGACCAGTGAGACATACCTGCTGGAGCGCAGACTACGGGTGGGTGTTGCTATGGTGACCAGTGAGCTAAGATAAGACGGGGATTTGCCTAGCAGTGATTTATAGATGACCTGGAGCCAGTGAGTTTGGCGACGAATATGTAGTGAGGGCCAGCCAACAAGAGCGTACAGGTCACAATGGTGGGTAGTATATGGGGCTTTGGTGACAAAACGGATGGCACTGTGATAGACTACATCCAATTTGCTGAGTAGAGTTTTGGAGGCTATTTTGTAAATGACGAAGTCAAGGATCGGTAGGATAGTCCGTTTTACGAGGGCATGTTTGGCAGCATGAGTGAAGGAGGCTTTGTTGCGAAATAGGAAGCCGATTCTAGATCTAACTTTGGATTGGAGATGCTTAATGTGAGTCTGGAAGGAGAGTTTACAGTCTAACCAGATACCTAGATATTTGTAGTTGTCCACATACTCTAGGTCAGACCCACCGAGAGTAGTGATTCTAGTTGGGTGGGCGGGTGCCAGCAGCGTTCGGTTGAAAAGCATGCATTTAGTTTTACTAGCGTTTAAGAGCAGTTGGAGGCCATGGAAGGAGTGTTGTATGGCGTTGAAGCTTGTTTGGAGGTTTGTTAACACAGTGTCCAAAGAAGGGCCAGATGTATACAAAATGGTGTCGTCCGCATAGAGGTGGATCCGAGCGTCACCAGCAGCAAGAGCGACATCATTGATATACACAGAGAATAGAGACGGCCCGAGAATTGAACCCTTTGGCACCCCCATAGAGACGGCCAGAGGTCCAGACAACAGGCCCTCCGATTTGACACATTGAACTCTATCTGAGAAGTAGTTGGTGAACCAGGTGAGGCAGTAATTTGAGAAACCAAGGCTATTTAGTCTGCCAATAAGAATGCGGTGGTTGACAGAGTCGAAAGCCTTGGCCAGGTCGATGAAGACGGCTGCGCAGTACTGTCTTTTATCGATCGCGTTTATAATATCGTTTAGGACCTTGAGCGTGGCTGAAGTGCACCCATGACCAGCTCGGAAACCGGATTGCATAGCGGAGAAGGTACGGTGGGATTCGAAATGGTCGGTGATCTGTTTGTTAACTTGGCTTTCAAATACTTTCGAAAGGCAGGGCAGGATGGATATAGGTCTATAACAGTTTGGATCTAGAGAGTCACCCCCTTTGAAGAGGGGGATGACCGCGGCAGCTTTCCAATCTCTGGGGATCTCAGACGTTATGAAAGAGAGGTTGAACAGGCTAGTAATAGGGGTTGCGACAATTTCGGCGGCAAATTTTTGAAAGAAAGGGTCTAGATTGTCTAGCCCAGCTGATTTGTAGGGGTCCAGATTTTTCAGCTCTTTCAGAACATCAGCTGTCTGAATTTGTGTGAAGGAGAAGCGGAGGAGGGGGGGCATGGGCAAGTTGCAGCAGAGGGTGCAAAGCTGGTGGCCGGGGTAGTGGTAGCCAGGTGGAAAGCATGGCCAGCTGTAGCAAAATGCTTGTTGAAATTCTCGAATATTGTAGATTTATCGGTGGTGACAGTGTTTCCTAGCCTCAGTGCAGTGGGCAGTTGGGAGGAGGTGCTCTTATTTTCCATGGACTTTACAGTGTCCCAAAACGTTTTGGAGTTAGTGCTACAGGATGCACATTTCTGTTTGAAAAAGCTAGCCTTTGCTTTCCTAACTGATTGTGTATATTGGTTCCTGACTTCCCTAAAAAGTTGCATATCGCGGGGGCTGTTCGATGCTAATGCAGAATGCCACAGGATGTTTTTGTGCTGGTCAAGGGCAGTCAAGTCTGAGGAGAACCAGGGGCTATATCTGTTCTTAGTTCTGAATTTTTTGATATGGGGCATGCTTATTTAAGATTGAGAGGAAAGCACTTTTAAAGAACAACCAAGCATCCTCTACTGACGGAATGAGGTCAATATCCATCCAGGATACCCGGGCCAGGTCAATTAGAAAGGCCTGCTCGCTAAAGTGTTTTAGGGAGCGTTTGACAGTGATGAGGGGTGGTCGTTTGATTGCGGACCCATTATGGACGCAGGTAATAAGGCAGTGATCGCTGAGATCCTGGTTGAAGACAGTGGAGGTGTATTTAGAGGGTACATTTGTCAGGATGATATCTATGAGGGTGCCCATGTTTACAGATTTAGGGTTGTACCTGGTAGGTTCGTTGATAATTTGTGTGAGATTGAGGGCATCTAGTTTAGATTGTAGGAAGGCCGGGGTGTTAAGCATATCCCAGTTTAGGTCACCAAGCAGTACGAACTCTGAGGATAGATGGGGGGCAATCAGTTCACATATGGTGTCCAGGGCACAGCTCGGGGCTGAGGGGGGTCTATAGCAAGCGGCAACAGTGAGAGACTTATTTCTGGAAAGGTGGATTTTTAGAAGTAGAAGCTCAAACTGTTTGGGCACAGACCTGGATAGTACGATAGAGCTCTGCAGGCTATCTCTACAGTAGATTGCAACCCCACCCCCTTTGGCAGTTCTATCGAGACGTAAAATATTGTAGTTGGGGATGGACATTTCTGGTGGCCTTCCTAAGCCAGGATTCAGACACTGCTAGAACATCAGGGTTGGCGGAGTGTGCTAACGCAGTGAATAACTCAAACTTAGGGAGGATGCTTCGGATATTAACGTGCAAGAAACCAAGGCTTTTACGATTACAGAAGTCAACAAATGATAACGCATGGGGAGTAGGAGTGATACTGGGGGCTACCGGGCCTGGGTTAACCTCTACATCACCAGAGGAACAGAGGAGGAGTAGAATAAGGATATGGCTAAAGGCTTTAAGTACTGGTCTTCTAGTGCGTTGGGTACAGAGAAAAAAAGGGGCAGGTTTCCGGGCGTTGTTGAATAGATTCAGGGCATTATGTACTGAAAATGATATGGAAGGATATGAGTAAACCTAAGCGTTGGGTAACGATGAAGGAGATAGCATCACTGGAGGCACCGATTGAGTCGGTCTCCGCGTGTATGGGGGGTGGGACAAAGGAGCTATCTAAGGCAGGTTTAGCTGGGCTGGGGGATCTACAGTGAAATAGTACAATAAGAAATAACCGAAACAGCAATAAGCAAGGCATATTGTCATGGGAGTAATTCGAGAGAGCTAAGACAACAGCTGGTAATGGCGACAAAGTTTGGGCTGAGGCTAAACATAAACAGGATGCGGTACCGTAAAAAGGAACAGTCCAGCAGGCATCAGCTGTATAGCTGAGTTATCATAAGGTCCGGTGAAAAGCAATAGGATAGTTCGGAGGTAGTTCAGGGGCTGCTATAGCACTAGCGAGCAAGAGGCCACGGCTAGCGTGTGCTAGCGGGCCGGGGCTAGCAGATGGATCTTCGTGGTCGACGTCGTAACGGGAAGCCTGTTGTAACCACATCAGACGATTTCGTCGGCAGACCAGTCGTGTTGGATCGGCGGGGCTCCGTGTCAACACTAGGAGGTCCCGTCCGGTTGACAGAGAGGTAGATAGCCGGGAGATGGGCCTGGCTCAAGGCTAACTCAGGGCTGATTAGCCAACCACAAAACGTCAATTTGGTTGCAGCTAGCTAGTAGCGATGAATCCGGTGTTAAAGGTTCAGTGATTCCGGCAGAAAAAAACGATATGTTCAGGGTCGATAACGCGCTGTGCAGACAGTGCAGACTGGTCGAATAATAGTCCAGGTTAGAGCTGGCTGGCTGGTAGGTTGTCACGATCGTTACAAGATGAAGCGGACCAAGGCGCAGCGTGATAAGCGTACATACTTTATTTAGTACTTAACACCCGAACAAAACAACAAAACGATACGTGAAGTCCTGAGGTTATAACACACAAACCTTAACGGATCAAGATCCCACACAGACTGGTGCCAAACGGCTGCCTAAGTATGGTCCCCAATCAGAGACAACGAACTACAGCTGCCTCTGATTGGGAACCACCCTGGCCAACATAGATCTACATGATCTAGAAACTCAAACATAGAAAACTAAACATAGAAACTAAACACCCTGGCTCAACATTTAAGAGTCCCCAGAGCCAGGGTGTGACATAGGTAGTGCAGGCCACGGCCACGGACAATGGTGAAGACCGCTAACGGTGGCTAATAGCAAGTAGCTAGTTAGCTGGCTAGCGATGAATCCGGTGTTAAAGGTCCAGTGGCTCCGGCAGAAAATCCGATATGCTCTGGCTCGATAGTGCGATGTGCAGACTGGCCGACAATTGTCCAGGCTAGAGCTGGCTGGTAGGAAGTGCAGGCCACGGCCACGGACAATGGTGAAGACCGCTAATGGTGGCTAATAGCAAGTAGCTAGTTCTGGTTCTGGATAAAAATGTATGAAGAAACAACAGAATCCGTTCCACATTGGGTGAGGCGGGTTGCAGGAAAGTATATTTAGTTAAAGGATGGTAGTGAGATTGAGAAATATATACGAAAAAAAAAGAAAAAAAAAAGAAAACAGGCTATTTACATAAAGGACACTACAGAAAACACGACCGCACTGCTATGCCATCTTGGTAGTGCCCTACCTTGTCACAACACAACTGATTGGCTCAAACGCATTAAAAAGGAAATAAATTCTACAAATTAACTTTTAAGAATGCACACCTGTTAATTGAAATGCATTCCAGGTGACTACCTCATGAAGCTGGTTGAGAAAATGCCAAGAGTGTGCAAAGCTGTCATCAAGGCAAAGGGTGGCTATTTGAAGAATCTCTAATATAAAATACATTTTGATTTGTTTAATACTTTATTGGTTACTACATGATTCCATATGTGTTATTTCATAGTTTTGATGTCTTCACGATTGTTCTACAATGTAAAAAATTTTAAAAATAAAGAAAAACCCTTGAATGAGTACGTGTCCAATCTTTTGACTGGTAGTGTATATAAAAACAATATCTAAAAAGATCCACACTCATACTCACATACTCCTAGAATATATTCTACAGCATAAACAAATCCAAGTCAATGTGAGGCATGCAACAGCATTCTCCCACTTTATCTCCCTCTCTCACAAGCACGTGTTTATACACACAACACAACACAACACACACAACACCTGGTGGGAAAGCCCAAACATTCTGAATTCATTTACAAATACAGGTCTTTGAAGCTAATCTTGTTTAGTCTGAAATCCTAACTGGTTTCTTTGATTGAATGTTTAGTTTGTGGGAACTGTAGAATTGTTATTTTTTACCTTTTGCTGTGGAATAAGTGTGGTCCTTCATATTATGAATTTAATCACTTTTTGACTGCACCCTTTTTGATTTGAATGAAACCTTCCATACATGTTTGCCCATGGTAGAAGTGGTCAGAAAGTGCTCAAAGATTGCCCATTTTGCATACCCCAACCTACCATGACACATCCCCACCCTACCATGACACATGTCTGTGGAATGTGTACACGTGTACTTGTGAGAGAGGGAGAGAAAGAGGGAGATGTGGGGTATCTTTTGACCAATGGGTAAAATATGTTAATTGTGTAGACAATCCTATAAGAAAACAAACCAATGGTCCAAACTTCATGTCTCTATCATAATCCGTTCAAAGGTTATTGGTGTTTTTACCCTTGTATATTGGCCAGAATTAGGGTGACTAAATCAATGGAGGCCAGAGAAAAAAGTTGGCAAAAATCTGGAAAATTGCATTGTATTAGCTAGGCTGGAGTCTGTGCATGAATGAAGGCTACTGGCTACCTGGCAGGCTCACTTTACCATTGAACTCGTCATCTTTCTTCTCCAATCAGCAGGACATAAAACAATATAGAGGTAAGATGGATATCGATTTTGAGTCATGACATTAAGTATTTTCAAAATATTTTATTATAGGGGGGGAATTCAAAATATATGTACATATTGGTCCAGGATATATTTATGAAATATGTAACTTGAGCACATCATAGAATATGTATGTAAATATATTTTTAAAATATATGTGAATGAAAAAAAAGTCATGCTGAATTGTAATGTTGAGTCTATTGACCTCTGGTACCTTGGCATTAGGTTTCCAAAGTGGGGTTTGCGGAAGGGTACCAAAAAATGTCTGCAGCCTTGAATGTCCCCAAGAACACAGTGAGTAGCAATGTTTTCTTGATAACATGAGCAAGGAAATGGTGATTCGATAGTATTTCGGTCTCTATGTTGCTGGTAATTTGCTAATGCAGCGCAATCTGTATCGATAGTAGCTATCACTGTGTGTCGCGAAGCTGCAAGGCAATATCAGTGATACATTTTACGGTGTCATCTCAGTCACGTTACTTAGTGATTTGCGCCGGCAGTCACCACACTTTGTTACATGACTTCTGATCATTATCTTGGAACCCTATTCCCTTACACAGTTAAACTAGAAACGCATTTACAGTGGGGAAAAAAAGTATTTAGTCAGCCACCAATTGTGCAAGTTCTCCCACTTAAAAAGATGAGAGAGGCCTGTAATTTTCATCATAGGTACACGTCAACTATGACAGACAAATTGAGATTTTTTTTTTCAGAAAATCACATTGTAGGATTTTTTATGAATTTATTTGCAAATTATGGTGGAAAATAAGTATTTGGTCACCTACAAACAAGCAAGATTTCTGGCTCTCACAGACCTGTAACTTCTTCTTTAAGAGGCTCCTCTGTCCTCCACTTGTTACCTGTATTAATGGCACCTGTTTGAACTTGTTATCAGTATAAAAGACACCTGTTCACAACCTCAAACAGTCACACTCCAAACTCCACTATGGCGAAGACCAAAGAGCTGTCAAAGGACACCAGAAACAAAATTGTAGACCTGCACCAGGCTGGGAAGACTGAATCTGCAATAGGTAAGCAGCTTGGTTTGAAGAAATCAACTGTGGGAGCAATTATTAGGAAATGGAAGACATACAAGACCACTGATAATCTCCCTCGATCTGGGGCTCCACGCAAGATCTCACCCCGTGGGGTCAAAATGATCACAAGAACGGTGAGCAAAAATCCCAGAACCACACGGGGGGACCTAGTGAATGACCTGCAGAGAGCTGGGACCAAAGTAACAAAGCCTACCATCAGTAACACACTACGCCGCCAGGGACTCAAATCCTGCAGTGCAAGACGTGTCCCCCTGCTTAAGCCAGTACATGTCCAGGCCCGTCTGAAGTTTGCTAGAGTGCATTTGGATGATCCAGAAGAGGATTGGGAGAATGTCATATGAAACCAAAATATAACTTTTTGGTAAAAACTCAACTCGTCGTGTTTGGAGGACAAAGAATGCTGAGTTGCATCCAAAGAACACCATACCTACTGTGAAGCATGGGGGTGGAAACATCATGCTTTGGGGCTGTTTTTCTGCAAAGGGACCAGGACGACTGATCCGTGTAAAGGAAAGAATGAATGGGGCCATGTATCGTGAGATTTTGAGTGAAAACCTCCTTCCGTCAGCAAGGGCATTGAAGATGAAACGTGGCTGGGTCTTTCAGCATGACAATGATCCCAAACACACCGCCCGGGCAACGAAGGAGTGGCTTCGTCGAAGCATTTCAAGGTCCTGGAGTGGCCTAGCCAGTCTCCAGATCTCAACCCCATAGAAAATATTTGGAGGGAGTTGAAAGTCTGTGTTGCCCAGCGACAGCCCCAAAACATCACTGCTCTAGAGGAGATCTGCATGGAGGAATGGGCCAAAATACCAGCAACAGTGTGTGACAACCTTGTGAAGACTTACAGAAAACGTTTGACCTGTGTCATTGCCAACAAAGGGTATATAACAAAGTATTGAGAAACTTTTGTTATTGACCAAATACTTATTTTCCACCATAATTTGCAAATAAATTCATAAAAAATCCTACAATGTGATTTTCTGGATTTTTTTTCCTCATTTTGTCTGTCATAGTTGACGTGTACCTATGATAAAAATTACAGGCCTCTCTCATCTTTTTAAGTGGGAGAACTTGCACAATTGGTGGCTGACTAAATACTTTTTTTCCCCACTGTAAGTAAAGTGAAGACTGGTCGGAATTAGTGTGTTGTATAGCTAATCTGCAAGAGTAGGTTTAGGCTGATTTATTAGCCATGTTCTGTCATGCATTTTACGTAGGTAGTCCCTGTCGGTCAATATTTGCATTCTAGTAGTATTATTCTAGTGACAGCATATTCTTATTCTATCATATGCTATTGTGTTGTATGCTATTGTAGTGATCACTAAATTCTAGTCATGTATTAGCTCCTGTTATTCATTAATCTTCTGCTTGCATTATCTTCATGTCTTACATACTTAAAAAAAAAAAGTTACTTTAAAAAATGTATTACATTCAGTCATCCAGCAGACACTCCCACCCAGTCGAATTGGGGAACCGAACCAGCGACCTCCCGGCCACCGGCCCAAGCTCCCAACCGCCAGGCCACCAACCATCCAAGATCCACCCCCACAGTTCCCCTCAAGTGCTGCCCCTCAACAATCCAAGACCCACTGACAGTTCCCACTGTAAAACTTGTACAGGCTTCCTTTTCAGTTTGTTACTTACTTTAGTATTGTGGAATAACTACAATGTTGTTGATCCATCCTCAGTTTTCTCCTATCACAGCCATTAAACTCTAACTGTTTTAAAGTCACCATTGTCCTCATGGCTCTCCGGCAACTGAGTTAGGTAGGACGCCTGTATCTTTGTAGTGACTGGGTGTATTGATACACCATCAAAAGTGTAATTAATAACTTCACCATGCTCAAAGGGAAATTCAATGTCTGCTTTTTTAAAACCCATCTACCACTAGGTGCCCTTCTTTGCAGGCATTAGAAAACCTCCCCAGGTCTTTGTGGTTGAATCTGTGTTAAACTAC
The DNA here is from genome assembly GCF_020615455.1 of Coregonus clupeaformis. Classification (NCBI taxonomy): domain Eukaryota; kingdom Metazoa; phylum Chordata; class Actinopteri; order Salmoniformes; family Salmonidae; genus Coregonus; species Coregonus clupeaformis. Next base: position 51,578,809 of record NC_059209.1, on the reverse strand, counting down.
AATCTGTAGCCATGAAGGGCTTTGAAAGGCTGGTCATGGCTCACATCAACACCATTGTCCCAGACACCTTGGACACACTCCAATTTGCATAACGCCCCAACAGATCCACAGATGATGCAATCTCTATTGCAATCCACACTGCCCTTGCCCACCTGGACAAGAGGAACACCTATGTGAGAATGCTGTTCATTGACTACAGCTCAGGGTTCAACACCATAGTGCCCTCCAAGCTCATCACTAAGCTAAAGACACTGGGACTGAACACCTCCCTCTGCAACTGGATCCTGGACTTCCTGATGGGCTGCCCCCAGGTGGTGAGGGTAGGCAACAACACATCCGCCACGCTGACCCTCAACACCGGGGCCCCTCAGGGGTGCGTGCTTAGTCCCCTCCTGTTCAACAACTGTGTAGCCGTGAACGACTCCAACACCATCAAGTTTTCAGACGACGCGATGGTGGTAAGCATGATCACAGATGACAATGAGACAATGTGTTTGTACGGTATATCATAAGTGACAGTCAAAGCTGTATTGACAAGGTCTGTAAGGCAGGCTATTGTCTTTCCCTTCCTTCTGGAACCATTATTTCAGATAATCTGATGTTGGCTGGGCTCCCCGCTTGTGCCCTCAAACCCTTGCAACTTATCCAGAATGCTGCAGCCCACATGGTTTTCAACCTTCCCAAGTTCTCCCATTTCACCCCGCCCCTCCGCACACTCCACTAGCTTCCAGTCGAAGCTCACATCCACTACAAGACCATGGTGCATGCCTACAGAGCAGCAAGAGGAACTGCCCCTCCCTACCTTCAGGCTATGCTCAAACCCTATACCCGAACCTCTAGATAAGATCTTAAGTTAATTGATTGTCAAGTACTGTTGGGATGTTTTCAGTGCTTGCAAAACATACAGTATGTTAGATTTTCAAGTAGGCCTAAAGACGTCAGTATTTGATCTTTTTTTAAGAGCACTCTTCAGTACTTTTCAGATATTTTATTGAAGAGATAGGACAGAGTAACATAACGATAGTGAGGTGAAAGTTTGACAACGTAGCGATGGGTCTGGAATTTGAACCCACATGGTCATGAGCACATATAGTACATTTATGTGTTGAAGGTGGTGCTGTTGACCACTAGACCACCTCAGACGTGTTTGAAGTGGATATGTTCAGAAACAGACATGTAGATTACCCATGTGTACAAGACAGACTCTGAAGGAGGAAGTAGGGGTAGAGAACTAGGGGTGATCAAAACCGTTTCCTAACTACAATATCTTGTCTTGACAGGGATTGCAAGCCAAAGAACTGCTACACAATGGAGGATTCTGAAACCATTTATGGTTTTGATTATGAATATGGGCATTATAGCAATTACACCTATGACAATGTTACTCCTCATGAGGAGAAGGTAGCTTTCAAAACCCACAAGTCATGCTTCACGGAGGTTTCATGCGTCTCCCTCATGGTGGTCAATGTGGTTATATTCTTGCTAGGGGTTTGTGGGAATGGGGTGGTCATCTGGATCGCTGGTCTCAAGATGAAAAAGATGGTCAACACCACCTGGTACCTCAGCCTGGCAGTCTCCGACGTCATATTCTTTGCCTGTCTACACTTCAACATTTACACGGTAACAAAGGAGTGGATCTTTGGGCTCTTCATGTGCAAGTTCACCTCTTTTGATATTCCTGAACATGTTCAGCAGCATCATCCTCCTGGTCGTCGTCAGTGTTGACCGCTGTGTGTCAATTATGTTTCCAGTGTGGGCTTAGGACCACTGCACCATTTTCAAGGCCTTTGTATTGGTGGTCCTGGCCTGGGTTGCCTATGTCGCACTCAGCATCCCCTCCTTGGTGTTCAGCGACGCCAAGACTCATGTAGGGAAGAGCATGTGTTTCAATAACTACACCGACCAACATAGCCACAAGACGATCGCAGGGGGTTCATCAGGGGGTTTATGCTCCCATTCCTCATCATCTTCTGTTACTGTCATCATCCTGCAACTGAGAACCAACCGGATGATGAGCAAGCCCTTCGAAGTTGACTGCCCTGATAGCCTGATAGCCACGTTCTTCATCTGCTGGCTGCCCTACCATGTCTTTGTTTTGCTTGAGTTGATCCACCAAAGCTACGACCTGGAGGTTATAAGAGCTGGACTGATGGTGGGTAACACTGTAGCCACAGCTAACAATTTCCTCAACCCAATACTGTATGTTTTCATCCATCTTAGACAGCTCCATACTGTCTAAGATGGAGAATGCCATGGGAGAGGAGGGCTGCACCACCAGCCACTACCTCTCCAGGTCCAGCTCCATGGAGAGCAGCCGCAGGGACTCCACACATATCTAAAAGTCTGAGGATGGTAAGGCCTCAGTGGCGGCAGAGACTAAGAACACAATTTTGTTCAGCAATGCTTTGCCTTGTTGAAAAGTCATGTAAGGTGTATTTTCACTTGAGGGTCTAAGAGACTAATGATAATTGTCATGCATTTGTACAATCACAAGTCGTGTTCTTTGTCTCATGTTAACATTCTGTCCAACCAGTTTGATTTGTTTCTCTCATGAGCAAACTGAGTATTGTGATGAGTACTGAGGATACGAAGAGGCAGGACGCAGACGCAGGAATCAACAATGTAAAGGTTTACTTAACACTGAGCAAGAGAACAACAAAGAGCGAGTACACGACAAGACACTGACAATCACACACAACACAACACTGAACAGTCCAGGGCTATATAGGGGTGGTGATGAGCTGAGGTGCAGGTGCGCTGGAGGTGATTAGGGCATTGGGTTTCCATTCCGGTGTTGCTGATGTGGTGCGCTCAGACCGGTGGCTCAGTAGACCGGCGAATCAGAGTGCCGGAGGGGAGCAACAGGAGGAGACGTGACAAGTATGGTCTTGTGAAGATATTGGTCACACTTTATTTGGATAATCCAGATAACCTTAATGTTTCTTATAAAAAGAAGTAATGCAGTCAGTCTCTCCTCAACTCTTAGCCAAGAGAGACTGGCATACATAGTATTCATATTAGCCCTCTGGTTACAATGATGAGCATGACGTGCCGCTCTGTTCTGGGCCAGCTGCAGCTTAACTAGGTCTTTCCTTGCAGCAGTCGACCATACGACTGGACAATAATCAAGATGAGACAAAACTAGAGCCTGCAGGACCTGAAACATACAGATGTAGGATCTTAATTTGTGCCAGTTTTCTGCAGCAGCAACAGGAAATGTGAATTATAATTTGGGTTATACATTTTTGTAGGGGTTGATAAATGTAAATGTGGAAATTTAAAACCCCAGACTTTTTAAACCTCAAATACACTACGTTTTACATTTCCTGCATTTTGTCTGAATTGTATCTTTAATTTTGCCTTAGATATTGCAGACATCTATACACAACATATCGTCCAGCCCTATCCCAAAAACATAATTTGACTTCAGGGTCCAAAAGGGTAATGAATTGTGTAAAAATACAAGCATTTTTCTGTTCAATCTACCTGTTTGATTTGTTTTTCTATAAAAACAATGAGTATACAATCTTGTATTGTAGATATTGTAACATGTTTCTGGTTATTTTTGTAAATAGTCATGGGAAACTGAAAAAGAAGCTGCTTGCTTTTAATGAACTGAGAAGCAGCACCAGGCTGTTTGTTTTGTGTGTGGTGAGTGCATTTTTCTGATTAAATCCAATGTTTTGACGAATAGATAATTAACTGGTATACAGTGCATTCGGAAAGTATTCAGACCCTTTGACTTTTTCTACATTTTGTTACATTACAGCCTTATTCTAAAATTGATTAAATTATTATTTTTTGCTAATTTATTAAAAATAAAAAACATACCTTATTTACATAAGTATTCAGACCCTTTGCTACGAGACTCGAAATTTAGTTCAGTTGCATCCTGTTTCCATGGATCATCCTTGAGATGTTTCTACAACTTGATTGGAGTCCACCTGTGGTAAATTCAATTGATTGGACATGATTTGGAAAGGCACACACCTGTCTATATGAGGTCCCACAGTTGACAGTGCATGTCAGAGCAAAAACCAAGCCATGAGGTTGAAGGAATTGTAAGTAGAGCGCTGAGACAGGATTGAGTAGAGGCACAAATCTGGGGAAGAGTATCAAAAAATGTCTACAGCATTGAAGGTCCCCAAGAACACATTGGCCTCTATCATTGTTAAATGGAAGACTCTTCCTAGAGCTGGCCGCCCGGCCAAACTGAGCAATCGGGGGAGGAAGGCCTTGGTCAGGGAGATGGCAAGAACCTGATGGTCACTGATAGAGCTCCAGAGTTTCCAGAAGGAAAACCATCTCTGCAGCACTCCACCAATCAGGCCTTTATGGTAGAGTGGCCAGACCGAAGCCATTTCTCGGTAAAAGGCACATGACAGCCTATTTGGAGTTTGCCAAAAGGCACCTAAAGACTCTCAGACCATGAGAAACAAGATTCTCTGGTCTGATGAAACCAAGATTGAACTCTCTTTGGCCTGAATGTCAAGCGCCACGTCTGGAGGAGACCTGGCACCATCATGCTGTGGGGATGTTTTTCAGCGGCAGGGACTGGGAGACTAGTCAGGATGGGAAAGATGAACGGAGCGCTCAGGACCTCAGACAGACTTCACCTTACAACAGGACAATGACCCTAAGCACACAGCCAAGACAACGCAGGAGTGAGTAAAAGGTCTGAATATTTTTTTTTATTTTTTTTGGTGCAAACATTTGTAAACTTGTTTTTGCTTTGTCATTATGGGGTATTGTGTGTAGATTGATGGTGGAGGGGGGGAGCATTTTAATCCATTTTAGAATAAGACTAACGTAACAATGTGGTAAAAGTCAAGGGGTCTGAATACTTTCCGAATGCACTGTACACTAAATAGGCTTTATTTTGTTCAATAGTCATTCCATACTGTCTTTTTCATGCAAATTGCTGTATATCAAATTAAAAGTCATACCTGCAGTTGTGACCAACACAAACTGTTGTGTCAAATAATCATTCTACTTATGCCATGAATCTAGGGTGAACAGTTTATTGGAAAAGTGCGTGTTAAACATGAGTTTATCAAGAGTTACAAAACAACGAACCTGCAGTCTCTGATGTCCAAAGTCTCCAATTTAATGTTATGTACTGTGTGCTGTGCCTGAACAGTACCATATTAAGGTGTAGTCTACTGTCGATTTAGTATAATTCAAAGTTAAGGTAAATTATATTTTCTCTTAAGTCAAATTTCCCAATTGCATGTACATTTTAGTTCCTGAATTTAAAAAAATTGAAAAGGAAATTACTCAATAATTGTTCACAGTTTCGTCATGTAACCACAACCACAGATGGCACAACAAGTGCTTTACCAAATACCCATCCCAAAACAGCCACCTAACTGTAGCTGTCAGTCGATTTGTCAGTGGCTTTGTGCTCCCGCTCCTCATCATCTTCTGCTACTCTGTCATCATCCTGGGACTGAGGACCAACAGGATGACCAGGTCCTCCAAGGCCTTCAGAGTCATGACTGCACTGATAGCCACGTTCTTCATCAGCTGGCTGCCCTGCCATGTCTTCATCAATCTGGAGCCAGATATTAAAATTATCTAACCATTATTTATGAAGGGCTAAAGATATCTGCGACTCTTGCTAGTGCAAACAGTTGCCTGAACCCATTTCTGTATGCATTAGTGAGCAAAGATTTCAAGCAGAAATGCTGGAGCTCTTTAGTCTCTAAAATAGAAAATGCCTACAAATGTCGGATTGCCTTTCAACAAATACTGTAATTACAGGGCAAGTGTATGCTCCTTAAGGACATGTCCATATTGCCAATCCAATGACAAGGATCGTGACAAGAATTAATAGAATGTTCGTTCTATGTTATCTACAGTACCAGTCAAAAGTTTGGAGTCACCTACTCATTCAAGGGTTTTTCTTAATTTTTTTTACAATTTTTTACATTGTAGAATAATAGTGAAGACATCAAAACTATGAAATAATACATATGGAATCATGTAGTAACCAAAAAGTGTTAAACAAATCAAAATATATTTTATATTTGAGATTCTTCAAATACCCACCCTTTGCCTTGATGACAGCTTTGCATTCTCTCAACCAGCTTCACCTGGAATGCTTTCCCAACAGTCTTGAAGGAGTTCCCACATATGCTGAGCACTTGTTGCCTGCTTTTCCTTCACTCTGCCGTCCGACTCATCCCAAACCATCTCAATTGGGTTGAGGTCGGGGGATTGTGGAGGCCAGGTCATCTGATGCAGCACTCCATCACTCTCCTTCTTGGTCAAATAGCCCTTACACAGCCTGGAAGTGTGTTGGGTCATTGTCCTGTTGAAAAACAAATGATAGTCCCACTAAGCCCAAACCAGATGGGATGGCGTATCGCTGCAGAATGGTGTGGTAGCCATGCTGGTTAAGTGTGCCATGAATTTGTGACCAGCAAAGCACCCTCACACCATAACACCTCCTCCTCCATGCTTTACAGTGGGAACTATACATGCGGAGATCATCCGTTCACCCACACCTCAACTCACAAAGACACAGCGGTTTGAACCCAAAATCTCCAATTTGGACTTGTCGTGGTAATTATTTGAATCAAAGGAGAGACTTTTGGATTTCCTCAAGACAATATAACTTTAGTTAGTCGGTAACCGCCTTGGAGGTGATCACTGAGAACTCAGAAGAGCAGAACTGAGGTTACAGCTCTTATAGCAAAGACACATCCTTCTGAATACATGACAAACAGCAGATGTGTGGAATGGGTCAAAAGGTACATTGTTCTCTCATGCAACAGACATCAAGATTTACATGGAGCCACATATCTGTCTCTAGTTCATTTAATGATTGTTTATACAGAAATACTAATATAACCTAGAACACTAGGTCAATCCCTCAAATGATTAAGTCCAGTGTTTATCTTCCATATAGGATAAATAAACTGGAAATTGGATCTCCCTTGCACCGACACACAGGCACACAGACACAAATCATGGAATGGAATGGAAAACCCTATTATGTTCCCTCTCAGAAGAACAGACAGTGTGAATGTACTAATATATCTAATACATTCTAATATAAAAGTAATGTGATTAACATAATGTTGTAATTCTACGACAGACTCCAGACCAAAGGACACATTTCCACCTGTCTAATGTCCATTGCTTGTGTTTCTTGGCCCAAGCAGGTCTCTTCTTCTTATTGGTGTCCTTTAGCAGTGGTTTCGTTGCAGCAATTTGACCATGAAGGCCTGATTCACACAGTCCCCTCTGAACAGTTGATGTTGATGTGTCTGTTACTTGAACTCTGTGAAAAATTCATTTGGGCTGCAATTTCTGAGGCTGGTAACTCTAATGAACTTATCCTCTGCAGCAGAGGTAACTCCGGGTCTTCCATTCCTGTGGCGGTCCTCATGAGAGCCAGTTTCATCGTAGCACTTGATGGTTTTTGCGACTGCACTTGAAAAACTTTAAAAGTTCTTGAAATGTTCAGTATTGACTGACCTTCATGTCTTAAAGTAATGATGGACTGTCGTTTCTCTTTGCTTATTTGAGCTGTTGTTGCCATAATATGGACTTGGTATTTTACCAAATAGATCAAACACAAACTTAGACGGATTATTCAGATTTAGCTGGCTTTAGATACTTACAATAATCTATCCACTCAGAAATCGTCTGTTTGGAATTATGAATTTAAGATTTATTTTCACAACACAACTGATTGGCTCAAATGCATTAAGGAAATCAATTCCACAAATTGACTTTTAAGGAGGCACACCTGTTAATTGAAATGCATTCCAGGTGACTACCTCATGAAGCTGGTTGAGAGAATGCCAAGAGTGTGCAAAGCTGTTTGTTTAACACTTTTTTAGGTTACTACATGATTCCATATGTGTTAGGTCATAGTTTTGATAAAAATAAAAGAAAAACCGTTGAATGAGTAGGTGTGTCCAAACTTTTGACTGGTAGTGTTTATCAGCTGCAATGCAAACCACCATATGCAAACCTTTTCACCACCAAAAATGAGCAACAATGTGTTGAATAATGTATGTATGTTGACAGTGTCACACTCTGGCTCCGGGACTGTTTATGTTGAGTCAGGGTGTGTAGATTTCCGTGTGTTTTGTACTGTGTTTAGTGCCTAGGTGTTCTCGTTCTATGTTTGGTCAAGTGACTCCCAATCGGAGGTAACGAGTGTCAGCTGTCGGCTCGTTATCTCTGATTGGGAGCCATATTTAAACTGTCTGTGTTCACCTTGTGGTTGTGGGTTTTTGTTCTATGTTCAGTCGGTGTACTAAGGACTTCACGGATCGTGTTTTGTTTTGTCGTGTTTCTACATTAAAGTCATCATGTTCACTCCCAACGCTGCGCTTTGGTCGTATTTCATAGGCGATCGTGACAGAAAAACCCACCACAACGAGACCAAGCAGCATTTCCAGGAGTTGGATGACGAGTGGTGGAGACCGAAGAGCGAAGGTTGGGCAAGGACTATAGAGGCCTGGTCCACGGGGAGGAGAGACCCCCAGAAAATTTTTAGGGGGGGGCTCACGACGTCGGGGCAGCAGGAGTACGGGATTGAGGAGTGCAGAAGGTTGGCAGAGGAGGCCGCCAGGTTAAGGGGGCCACTGGTCACGAAGGGGAAGGAAGGTGTGGAGGCAGGGCGAAAGGTACTGGGGTGTGTTACCAGTCCGGTCCGGCCCGTTCCTGATCCCCGTGGAGGGCCAGGGGTGTGTGTCCCCAGTGAGGTCCTGTCTGTTCCTGTTCCTCGCATGGAGCCTGTGGTGCGCGTCGCCAGCCCGACTCGGCCTGTTCCTGCTCCCCGCACCAAGTCTGTGGTGCGTTTCGTCAGCCCTGTCCGGCCCGTGCCTGCTCCCCGCACCAAGCCAGCGGTGCGCGTCGCCAGCCCAGCCCGGCCTGTTCCTGCTCCCCGCACCAAGTCTGTGGTGCGTTTCGTCAGCCCTGTCCGGCCCGTGCCTGCTCCCCGCACCAAGTCAGTGGTGCGCGTCATCAGCCCGGTCCGGCCCATTCCTGCTCCCCGCACCAAGTCAGTGGTGCGTTTCGTCAGCCCAGCTTGGCCCGTTCCTGCTCCCCGCACCAAGTCAGTGGTGCGCGTCGTCAGCCCGGTCCGGCCCATTCCTGCTCCCCGCACCAAGTCAGTGGTGCGCTTCGTCAGCCCGGTCCGGCCCGCTCCTGCTCCCCGCACCAAGTCAGTGGTGCGCGTCGCCGGCCCATTCCGGTCCGTTCCTGTTCCACGCACCAAGCCAGGGGCGCGTGTCGTCAGTCCGGTTCCGGCCAGCGGGGCTAGACAGGACCAGGGGTACTTTGGGGGGTTGGAGAGGAAGTGGGGATCTAGCCCGGAGCCGGAGCCGCCGCCGAGGAGGAATGCCCACCCAGCCCTCCCCTGTTTTTGCTCGTATTTAGGCGCGGTCGCAGTCCGCGCCTTTAGGGGGGGGTACTGTCACACTCTGGCTCCGGGACTGTTTATGTTGAGTCAGGGTGTGTAGATTTCCGTGTGTTTTGTACTGTGTTTAGTGCCTAGGTGTTCTCGTTCTATGTTTGGTCAAGTGACTCCCAATCGGAGGTAACGAGTGTCAGCTGTCGGCTCGTTATCTCTGATTGGGAGCCATATTTAAACTGTCTGTGTTCACCTTGTGGTTGTGGGTTTTTGTTCTATGTTCAGTCGGTGTACTAAGGACTTCATGGATCGTGTTTTGTTTTGTCGTGTTTCTACATTAAAGTCATCATGTTCACTCCCAACGCTGCGCTTTGGTCGTATTTCATAGGCGATCGTGACAGACAGGAAGTCCATAGTATTTGTATTTCCTGCCACACATCACCCATCTTATGGACAGGTTTTTGTGTAATCAGATTTGTACCATGAAATGTAATTCAGCCCACCGTGCCAACATTCATCTGTCAGATCATTTGCTGTGACACTGAAAGGTCAAGTGTAATTAAATATCCTATAGAGGAGCTGAGAATCCAGCCTGGTCTCATAGACTAGACGTAACATAGTAAACGTAAATCCGGAACGTTGAAATTAGTATGATACATTACGTTTGGTATGGTTACATAGGACAGACGGTTACTTAAGGCAAACGTCTAGCAAACCAAAGGTTGCGAGTTTGAATCTCATCACGGACAACTTCAGCATTTTAGCAAATTAGCAACATTTCAACTAATAACTACTTTTTAGCTACTTTGCAACTACTTAGCATGTTAGCTAACCCTTCTCCTAACCCTAACCTTAACCCTTTAACCTAACTCCTAAACCTAACCTTAACCCTAACCCTTAGCCTAGCTAACGTTAGCCAGCTAGCCACCTAGCTACAATTCGTAACATATCACATGTTTTGCGAATTTGTAACATGTTGTATGTTTTGAAAATTCATGACATACACTACCGTTCAAAAGTTTGGGGTCACTTAGAAATGTCCTTGTTTTTCGAAAGAAAAGCAATTTCTTTGTCCATTAAAATAACATCAAATTGATCAGAAATACAGTGTAGACATTGTTAATGTTGTAAATGGCTATTGTAGCTGGAAACAGCTGATTTTTTTATGGGATATCTACATAGGCGTACAGAGGCCCATTATCAGCAACCATCAGTCCTGTGTTCCAATGGCACGTTGTGTTTGCTAATCCAAGTTTATCATTTTAAAAGGCTAATTGATCAGCTTCATTAAATAGTATCCGCAAAACACCAGTCTCAACGTCAACAGTGAAGAGGCGACTCCGGGATGCTGACCTTCTAGGCAGAGTTGCAAAGAAAAAGCCATATCTCAGACTTCCCATCTTAATCTTTTATTTTTATTGGGCCGTACGCATTACACTCTGTAGTGCCTTGCGGTCGGAGGCCGAGCAGTTGCCATACCAGGCGGTGATGCAACCAGTCAGGATGCTCTCGCTGGTGCAGCTGTAGAACTTTTTGAGGATCTGAGGACCCATGCCAAATCTTTTCAGTCTCCTGAGGGGGAATAGGCTTTGTCGTGCCCTCTTCATGACTGTCTTGGTGTGTTTGGACCATGATAGTTTGTTGGTGATGTGGACACCAAGGAACTTTAAGCTCTCAACCTGTTCCACTACAGCCCTGTCGATGAGAATGGGGGCGTGCTCAGTCCTCTTTTTTTCCCCTTTGTCCACAATCATCTCCTTTGTCTTAAGCACATTGAGGGAGAGGTTGTTATCCTGGCACCACACGGCCAGGTCTCTGATCTCCTCCCTATAGGCTGTCTCATCATTGTCGGTGATCAAGCCTATCACTGTTGTGTCGTTGGCAAACTTAATGATGGTGTTGGAGTCGTGCCTGGCCATGCAGTCATGGGTGAACAGGGAGTACAGGAGGGGACTGAGCACGCAACCCTGAGGGGCCCCCGTGTTGAGGATCAGCATGGCAGATGTGTTGTTACCTACCCTTACCACCTGGGGGCGGCCCGTCAGGAAGTCCAGGATCCAGTTTCAGAGGGAGGTGTTTAGTCCCAGGGTCCTTAGCTTAGTGATGAGCTTTGAGGGCACTATGGTGTTGAATGCTGAGCTGTAGTCAATGAATAGCATTCTCACATAGGTGTTCCTCTTGTCCAGGTGGGAAAGGGCAGTGTGGAGTGCAATATAGATTGCATCATCTGTGGATCTGTTGGGGCAGTATGCAAATTGGAGTGGGTTTAGGGTTTCTGGGATAATGGTGTTGATGTGAGCCATGACCAGCCTTTCAAAGCACTTCATGGCTGCAGACGTAAGTGCTACGGGTCGGTAGTCATTTAAGCAGGTTATCTTTGTGTTCTTGGGCACAGGGACTATGGTGGTCTGCTTGAAACATGTTGGTATTACAGACTCAGTCAGGGACATGTTGAAAATGTCAGTGAAGACACTTGCCAGTTGGTAAGCGCATGCTGGGAGTACACGTCCTGGTAATCCGTCTGGCCCTGCGGCCATATGAATGTTGACCTGTTTAAAGGTCTTACTCACATCGGTTACAAATGAGATGAGTAAAGCAAAAATATGTAAACATTATTAAAGTGACTAGTGTTCCATTATTAAAGTGGCCAGTGATTCCAAGTCTATATAGGGCAGCAGCCTCTACGGTGCAGGGTTATGTAACCGGGTGGAAGCTGCCTAGTGATGGCTAGTTAACAGTCTGGTGGCTTTGAGATAGAAGCTGTTTTTCAGACTCTCCGTCCCAGCTTTAATGCACCTGTACTGACCTTGCCTTCTGGATGATAGCGGGGTGAACATGCAGTGGCTCGGGTGGTTGTACTTGATTATCGTTTTGGCCTTCCTGTGACATTGGGTGCTCTAGGTGTCCTGGAGGGCAGGTAGTTTGCCCCCTGTGATGCGTTGGGCAGACCGCACTACCATCTGGAGAGCCCTGCGGTTGCGGGCGGTGCAGTTGCTGTACCAGCCGATGATACAGCCCGACAGGATGCTCTCAATTGTGCATCTGTAAAAGTTTGAGGGTTTTAGGTGCCAAGCCAAATTTCTTCAGCCTCCTGAGGTTGAAGAGGAGCTGTTGCGCCTTCTTCACCACACTGTCTGTGTGGGTGGACCATTTCAGATCGTCAGTGATGTGTACACCGAGGAACTTGAAGCTTTCCACCTTCTCCACTGTGGTCCCATCGATGTGGATAGGGGCGTGCTCCCTCTGCTGTTTCCTGAAGTCCACGATCAGCTACTTTGTTTTGTTGACGTTGAGTGAGAGGTTATTTTCCTGGCACCACACTCCAAGGGCCCTCACCTCCTCCCTGTAAGCTGTCTCGTCATTGTTGGTAATCAGGCCTACTACTGTTGTGTCGTCTGCCAACTTGATGATTGAGTTGGAGGCGTGCGTGGCCACTTAGTCAAGGGTTAACAGGGAGTACAGGAGGGGGCTGAGCACGCACCCTTGTGGGGCCTCTGTGTTGAGGATCAACGAAATGGAGGTGTTGTTTCCTACCTTCACCACCTGGGGGCGGCCCGTCAGGAAGTCCAGGACCCAGTTGCACAGGGCGGGGTTCAGACCCAGGGCCCCGAGCTTAATGATGAGCTTGGAGGGTACTATTGTGTTGAATGCTGCGCTATAGTCCTGTGTTAATACTCAGGTTGAACAATACATGGAAAACTTGTGTAGCTCAGTTGGTAGAGCATGGCGTTTGCAACGCCAGGGTTGTGGGTTTGATTCCCACGGGGGGCCAGTAGGATTTTATTTTTTACAAAAAAAACAAAAAATATATGCACTCACTAACTGTAAGTTGCTCTGGATAAGAGCGTCTGCTAAATGACTAAAAATGTAAAAATGTAAAACGCATTTAACTCAACCGCTGTGTGACTGAATATAAACTCATTGGAAGTTGGAATTGTTAATTTATTTGTAAAAACTCAAGCATTGTTCTGTTCAATCTACCTGTTTAATTTGTGTCTCTGATGAATAAGATGAGTAGGCTATGATCTTGTATTGGACCATGTTTGTGGTTATTTATGTAAATATTCAGGGTAAACCACAAAGAGAAGCTGCTTCTTAAAAGGAAATGACAAGCAGAAAGAGTATTGCCACCTGCTAAACTCCATTTATGATTCTGCAGCAGGCTGTTTCTGTTGTGTGGTGAGTGCCTTTTTCTGATTAAATCCAATGTTTTGAGGGATGGAATGTCAATTGATATTCACTTATTAGGCTTTATGTTAACTTCGTTACAGTATTGTTTTTGTTTCATGCATTTCTATTTATTTATCTAATTAAAAGTCATAAATACCTGTAGTTGTGACAGAAACCATCTTTGTGTATTTATACCATGAATCCAGGGTGAACAGTTTATTTGAAAAGTGAATGTAATTACATGAGTTTATCAAGAGTTGCAAAACAAGATTCAGAATACATGAACCTGCAGCCTCTGTAATATCCAAAGGGCCGAAGTCAATGTTATGTGTTAAATGCTGTGCCTGACCAGGTTTAGGTGGAGGCTGCAATTCAAAGTTGAGCTTTATTTTCTTTTCATTCTAATTTTGAAATTGCATGTCAATTTCAGTTACTGAATTTAAATCAATTTGAAAAGGAAATAACTCCTACAATAGGTAATCATATAAAAGCTTAAAACAAAGTGCAGATAACTTGTGCCTTCAAGTAAATCATGCATTTGTGTCAATGAGAGATTTTCATGACATAATCTGCCATTTAATGGCAATGTGTTTTAGTTTTTTTGCTGTTTCAACTTTTTATTTGTTTTACCCCATGGACATAAAATGGTATGAATATAGTACAATGTAACTAATATTTTATCACCTAGTTAACTTAACAACATGTTCTGAGTTGACACAGCTAAAGCAGCTGGGTAACTTTTTCAATAACATTCAAAATACTGACATTTCACTCCTCAAATCTTAAATTAATGTGTTGAATGCAATGATATCCAAAGGTCTGACTGTTTGTTTTCTCTACGATGAAGCTGATTTTTTTATACTTGTGTTTGGACAGAACAAGAGAGCCATGGAAACATTCACATTAGACACATTATCAACGACTGACTATTATTATGATGATAGCATCCCCCTTCCAAATCATTCCTCATTTGGCCAACCATCGGATCCGTCAGACAGTTCACAAGGGGGCTGGGTCATTCTCCTTGTGGTCAATGTGGTTATCCTACTGCTTGGGGTTTTTGGGAATGGGGTGGTCATCTGGATCGCTGGTCTCAAGATGAAAAAGACTGTCAACACCACCTGGTACCTCAGCCTGGCCATCTCCGACTTCATATTCTGTGCCTGTCTCCCCTTCAACATAATCTCCATGGTAACAAAGGAGTGGATCTTAGGGCTCTTCATGTGCAAGTTCACCTCTTTTGTGATGTTCCTCAACATGTTCAGCAGCATCTTCCTCCTGGTCGTCATCAGTGTTGACCGTTATGTACTTGTCGTATTCCCAGTTTGGGCCCAGAACCAGCGAACTGTGAGGAGGGCCTCTGTAGTTGTGGTTCTTGCCTGGGCTATCTCTGTTGCACTGAGCATTCCCTCCACAGTGTTTCGTCAGGTAACCACAGATGGCACAACAAAGTGCTTTAATGATTACCCATACCGAAACCGTCACATAATTGTAGCTGTCAGTCGATTTGTCAGTGGCTTTGTGCTCCCACTCTTCATCATCATCTTCTGCTACTCTGTCATCATCCTGCGACTGAGGACCAACAGGATGACCAGGTCCTCCAAACCCTTCAGAGTCCTGACTGCACTGATAGCCATGTTTTTCATCAGCTGGCTTCCATACCATGTCTTCATCATTCTGGAATCTGGAGCCAGCGATCAAACTTCTCTAACTGTTATTCATGAAGGGCTAAAGATATCTGCGACTCTGGCTAGTGCAAACAGTTGCCTGAACCCATTTCTGTATGCATTCATGGGCAAAGACTTCAAGCAGAAATGCTGGAACTCTTTCCTTTCTAAGATTGAAAATGCTTTTGATGAGGAGGAAGGCTCTTCAAGGAGTAGAAGGACCTCTTTCTCCCAGGCTGATTCAAAAGTTCATACAAATGTCTGATTGCCCTATAATTACAGTATTTGTTGAAAGGCAAACTTATGCCCCTTAAGTAGATTTTATGTATTGCCAATACAATAACCCATTAAGGTCCATGGTTGTGACAATATCAGGTTTGCTCTGTGTTATCTTAGCCAAATGTAATGCAAACAATGCACACTTTTTAACCATGAGGAAATAACACATTTAAATGTGTTTTCTGTAACACCCACACAATTCTTGTAACGGTATTGTTCAAATGTAGTTTAACGTAATTTTCATCACCACTCAAGTAATATAAGCAACAATATTGTACTGTATATTAACAGTAAGTTAGCAGCATGTGCATTTCCTGCCATGCATCACCCATCTTTTGGTTGACAGGTTTTTGTGTAATCAGATTTGTACTATGAAATGTAATTCAGCCCACAGTTTCCAACACTCATCTGTCAGGTCGTCTGCTGTGACACTGAAAGGTCAAGTGTAATTACATATCCTATAGAGGAGCTGAGAATCTTATTGACGAGCCCTGTGTTTATACTTCACAAAACCGCTGTATGTCAACTATTTATTTTGGATGAGCGTGAAGCCATTGGAACTTCATACTGTACTAATATCCCTTACAAATTGTGAAATAGCTGTTTTCACATGTTGAGCTGAAACTTTCTCATGTGAATCCATATGTTCACATGTATTACATTTAGAGTTCACAAGTTAACACCACCTTTTCACATGTGAGGAGAATAACATGTTTTCCCCTCACGTGAATTGCAAGTTCACATGTGAAAAATGCAGTTTCACATGTAAGAAACATTCATGTAAAAATCTAACTTTCACATATGTAATTGCAAGTTCACATATGGGGTGAAATAGTGTTATTCTCCTCCCATGTGAAGAGGTGGTGTTAACATGTTGCAGTAGCAATGTTTCCACATGTGGAATTGCAAATTATGTAATGCCATTCTGTAAAAAGGTAACTGAGTATAATAATTGCAGTGTGTTCAAAAATAATTATGGAGCCATCGATTTTTATTGTATTCCTCCGTGGTGTTGCATTGATATACATGTATACTTAGCGCTACCACTAGGGGGAGGCATTCGGAGTGTTACTGCTGCAGGCGCATGCCTCGCTTCTTCATACGTTGGTCCGTGAGCTAGCTAGCTCGCTGTTTCTCCTTATTTTTAATATTCTGTTTTCCGGATTGTATTCATGGTTACGTTTTCAAAATCTAGAGATAACATTTTTAACTGAACTGTAATTAGTTTTCTGGTCATTTTGATGTATATTTAAATTGTTTTGACCAAGTGAAAAACAAGTATGTTTTTTTACATTAACATGAGTATAGACAAGCTAGCTAAGTAACTAGCTAGCTAGCTCACTTTTGTGTGCAAGTCAATGATAACATGTTGGCATCTGATTATTTTTGTTATTTCTTTTATACTTTTTGGGGCTTTTAAATGGTAAAAAAAATACAAACAAGGGCTCATATTGAGTGTATTTCCATGTGTACATATGAACCACGCTAATTATATGTATTTTAGAATGTATTTTTTTATTAAATCTATATCTAATAGCCGCATGCTAATTTCTAACTGCTAGCTAGCTGCCATTTCGTCCTAGCTAGCTAGTTTTAGCTTCTATTATATTAATGTATTTGAAATGTGTGAATGTGTTTGCTATTGGAATGAATGTAAACAGATGATTTTCTACAAAAATATGATTTTGAATTTGAACGGTCAATATTCTGAGATTGAGTGAAATGTGGAATAAATATACATTGGAAGAGAACCCTAGCGAAAATAAGCTTAGTCTTCGTGTCTCCTTATTTATCCTGTTTAACATGTTAAAATTCACATTAAAATGTGAAGCACCATAAGTCATGGTTGTTCATGTTCACTGGTTGGTTTCTAATCCCAGGGTTTTAATCCCGGCAGTTACAAAAACTCACATGTGAAATGTATAATATCACATGTGAAATTTGGGGAAACCACGTCTGAGTTATGTAAAAAAATTAACATGTGAAATTTCAATTAACAGGTGTGCCATGTTAAAAGTTAATTTGTGGAATTTATTTCCTTCTTAATGCGTTTGAGCCAATTAGTTGTGTTGTGACAAGGTAGGGGGGTATACAGAAGATAGCCCTATTTGGTAAAAGACCAAATCCATATTATGGCAAGAACAGCTCAAATAAGCAAAGAGAAATGACAGTCCATAGTAAAAAATAAAGAAAAACCCTTGAATGAGTTGGTGTTCTAAAACTTTTGACCGGTAGTGTACATTCAAATGTGACACCCCCTTTCAGATAGTGCCAGCCTGTTAATGAAAGTCAGAGCCACTTAAAGTTAAAGTCTGTGTCCAAAAATTGAAGTGATCATCTGTCCCATAATAGTTGTTGCATTACAAAGACATGTTTTATTTTGTTGCACGTACTATAAAAATATATGTGTATGGTACCAGTCAAAAGTTTAGACACACCTACTCATTCCAAGGTTTTTCTGGAAGACATCAAAACTATGAATTAACACATATGGAATCATGTAGTAACCAAAAAAGTGTTAAACAAATCAAAATATATTTTATATTTGAGATTCTTCAAATAGCCACCCTTTGCCTTGATGACAGCTTTGCACACAGGTAGGGGAGGTATACAATTGAAGTCGGAAGTTTACATACACCTTAGCCAAATACATTTATACTCAGTTTTTCACAATTCCTGACATTTAATCCTAGTAAAATGTCCCTGTCTTAGGTCAGTTAGGATCACCACTTTATTTTAGAATGTGAAATGTCAGAATAATAGGAGAGACAATGATTTATTTCAGCTTTTATTTCTTTCATCACATTCCCAGTGGGTCAGAAGTTTACATACACTCGATTTGTATTTGTTAGCATTGCCTTTAAATTGTTTAACTTGGGTCAATCGTTTCGGGTAGCCTTCCTCAAGCTTCCCACAATAAGTTGGGTGAATTTTGGCCCATTCCTCCTGACAGAGCTTGTGTAACTGAGTCAGGTTTGTAGGTCTTGCTCGCACACGCTTTTTCAGTTCTGCCCACAAATGTTCTATAGAATTGAGGTCAGGGCTTTGTGATGGCCACTCCAATACCTTGACTTTGTTGTCCTTAAGCCATTTTGCCACAACTTTGGAAGTATGCTTGGGGTCATTGTCAATTTGGAAGACCCATTTGCGACCAAGCTTTAACTTCCTGACTGATGTCTTGAGATGTTGCTTCAATATATCCACATAATTTTCCTTCCTCATGATGCCATCTATTTTGTGAAGTGCACCAGTCCCTCCTGCAGCAAAAGCAACCCCACAGCATGATGCTGCCACCCCCGTGCTTCACGGTTGGGATGGTGTTCTTCGGCTTGCAAGGTACTCCCTTTTTTCCTCCAAACAAAACAATGGTCATTATGGCCAAATAGTTATATTTTTGTTTCATCAGACCAGAGGACATTTCTCCAAAAAGTATGATCTCTGTCCCCATGTGCAGTTGCAAACCGTAGTCTGGCTTTTTTATGGCGGTTTTGGAGCAGTGGCTCCAGTGGTGATGTGGTGATGAGATGAGGTGCAGGTGCGCTGGAGGTGATTAGGGTGCATTGGGTTTCCATTCCGGTGTTGCTGATGTGGTGCGCTCAGAACGGTGGCTCAGTAGACCGGCGAATCAGAGTGCCGGAGGGGAGCAACGGAAGGAGACGTGACAAGTATGGTCTTGTGAAGATATTGGTCACACTTTATTTGGAGGGGGGGAGGCATTTTAATCCATTTTAGAATAAGACTAACGTAACAATGTGGTAAAAGTCAAGGGGTCTGAATACTTTCCGAATGCACTGTACACTAAATAGGCTTTATTTTGTTCAATAGTCATTCCATACTGTCTTTTCATGCAAATTGCTGTATATCAAATTAAAAGTCATACCTGCAGTTGTGACCAACACAAACTGTTGTGTCAAATAATCATTCTACTTATGCCATGAATCTAGGGTGAACAGTTTATTGGAAAAGTGCGTGTTAAACATGAGTTTATCAAGAGTTACAAAACAAACCTGCAGTCTCTGATGGCCAAAGTCTCCAATTTAATGTTATGTACTGTGTGCTGTGCCTGAACAGTACCATATTAAGGTGTAGTCTACTGTCGATTTAGTATAATTCAAAGTTAATGTAAATTATATTTTCTCTTAAGTCAAATTTCCCAATTGCATGTACATTTTAGTTCCTGAATTTAAAAAAATTTAAAAGGAAATTACTCAATAATTGTTCACAGTTTCGTCATGTAACCACAACCACAGATGGCACAACAAGTGCTTTACCAAATACCCATCCCAAAACAGCCACCAAACTGTAGCTGTCAGTCGATTTGTCAGTGGCTTTGTGCTCCCGCTCCTCATCATCTTCTGCTACTCTGTCATCATCCTGGGACTGAGGACCAACAGGATGACCAGGTCCTCCAAGGCCTTCAGAGTCATGACTGCACTGATAGCCACGTTCTTCATCAGCTGGCTGCCCTGCCATGTCTTCATCAATTTGGAGCCAGATATTAAAATTATCTAACAATGATTCATGAAGGGCTAAAGATATCTGCGACTCTTGCTAGTGCAAACAGTTGCCTGAACCCATTTCTGTATGCATTAGTGAGCAAAGATTTCAAGCAGAAATGCTGGAGCTCTTTAGTCTCTAAAATAGAAAATGCCTACAAATGTCGGATTGCCTTTCAACAAATACTGTAATTACAGGGCAAGTGTATGCTCCTTAAGGACATGTCCATATTGCCAATCCAATGACAAGGATCGTGACAAGAATTAATAGAATGTTCGTTCTATGTTATCTACAGTACCAGTCAAAAGTTTGGTACAGTACCATTTTTTTTTTCAATTTTTTACATTGTAGAATAATAGTGAAGACATCAAAACTATGAAATAATACATATGGAATCATGTAGTAACCAAAAAAGTGTTAAACAAATCAAAATATATTTTATATTTGAGATTCTTCAAATAGCCACCCTTTGCCTTGATGACAGCTTTGCACACTCTTGGCATTCTCTCAACCAGCTTCACCTGGAATGCTTTCCCAACAGTCTTGAAGGAGTTCCCACATATGCTGAGCACTTGTTGCCTGCTTTTCCTTCACTCTGCCGTCCGACTCATCCCAAACCATCTCAATTGGGTTGAGGTCAGGGGATTGTGGAGGCCAGGTCATCTGATGCAGCACTCCATCACTCTCCTTCTTGGTCAAATAGCCCTTACACAGCCTGGAAGTGTGTTGGGTCATTGTCCTGTTGAAAAACAAATGATAGTCCCACTAAGCCCAAACCAGATGGGATGGCGTATCGCTGCAGAATTAATTTTAATTTAATTTAATTTTTTTGTCATTTAGCAGAATGCTGTGGTAGCCATGCTGGTTAAGTGTGCCTTGAATTCTCCTCCATGCTTTACAGTGGGAACTATACATGCGGAGATCATCCGTTCACCCACACCTCATCTCACAAAGACACAGCGGTTTGAACCCAAAATCTCCAATTTGGACTTGTCGTGGTAATTATTTGAATCAAAGGAGAGACTTTTGGATTTCCTCAAAACAATATAACTTTATTATCACTGAATCCAAGATGGCGAAGTAGTGCAGTCCTGTTTCTGTCGTGTGTCTGTAAATAGCCTGTAAATACCCAGTTTTTTGTATTTTTCGTACATATTTCCCTATCAGACTTTTCATCCTTCTACAAAATATACTTTCCTGCAACCCGCCTCACTCAATGTGGAACGGATTCTATTATTGACTTACCTTTATTTAGAATCTAGAATCTCCAGTTGAAACTAGCTAGCCAGCTAACTAGCTACTTGCTATTAGCCACAGCTAGCGGTGTTTCACCCAGAACATTGGATTTTTTCCGCGGGATTAATTTTAATCACTGGACATTGATCACCGGATATTCGGCCAGTCTGCACAGCGCCGTTATCGACCCAGAACATATCAGTTTTTCCACCGGAATCACTGAATCACTGGACCTTTAACTCCGGATTCATCGCTACCAGCTGGCTACAACAAAACGGACGCTGTGGTCTGGCTAATCATCCTGAGCTAGGCCCATCTCCCGGCTATCTACCTCTCTGTCAACCGGACGGGACCACCTAGTGTTGACACGGAGCCCCGCCGATCCTACACGACTGGTCTGCCGACGAAATCGTCTGATGTGGTTACGACGTTAACCACGAAGATTCCATCCATCTGCTAGCCCTGGCCCGCTAGCACACGCTATCCGTGGCCTCTTACTCACTAAACTGAACTAGCTACTGAACTAGCTACTTGCTATTAGCCACAGCTAGCGGTGTTTCACCCAGAACATTGGATTTTTTCCCGCGGGATTAATTTTAATCACTGGACATTGATCACCGGATATTCGGCCAGTCTGCACAGCGCGTTATCGACCCAGAACATATCAGTTTTCCGCCGGAATCACTGAATCACTGGACCTTTAACTCCGGATTCATCGCTACCAGCTGGCTACAACAAAACGGACGCTGTGGTCTGGCTAATCATCCTGAGCTAGGCCCATCTCCCGGCTATCTACCTCTCTGTCAACCGGACGGGACCACCTAGTGTTGACACGGAGCCCCGCCGATCCTACACGACTGGTCTGCCGACGAAATCGTCTGATGTGGTTCTGACGTTAACCACGAAGATTCCATCCATCTGCTAGCCCTGGCCCGCTAGCACACGCTAGCCGTGGCCTCTTACTCACTAGCGCTTCACCACCGGACCTTATGATAACTCAGCTATACAGCTGATATCTGCTGGACTGTTCCTTTTTACGGTACTACATCCTGTTTATGTTTAGCCTCAGCCCAAACATGGTTAGTTTATTGTTGTTTCGGTTATTTCTAATTGTACTATATCACTGTAGACCCCCCAGCCTAGCTAAACCTGCCTTAGATAGCTCCTTTGTCCCTCCCCCCATACACTCAGAGACCGACTCAATTGATGCCTCTAGAGATACTATCTCTTTCATTGTTACCCAACGCTTAGGTTTACCTCCACTTTACTCATATCCTTCCATATCCTTGTCTGTACATAATGCCCTGAATCTTTTCTATAACACCCGGAAATCTGCCCCCCTTTATTCTATGTACCCAACGCACTAGAAGACCAGTTCTTAAAGCCTTTAGCCGTATCCTTATTCTAGTCCTCCTCTGTTCCTCTGGTGATGTAGAGGCTAACCCAGGCCCTGCAGCCCTCAGTATCACTCCTACTCCCCCAGGCGCTATCATTTGATGACTTCTGTAATCGCAAAAGTCTTGG
The DNA here is from genome assembly GCF_020615455.1 of Coregonus clupeaformis. NCBI lineage: Eukaryota > Metazoa > Chordata > Actinopteri > Salmoniformes > Salmonidae > Coregonus > Coregonus clupeaformis. Next base: position 51,556,060 of record NC_059209.1, on the reverse strand, counting down.
TTTCTTGCACATAAATATCAGAAGTCTACTTCCTAAGTTTGAGTTATTCACTGCGTTAGCACACTCTGCCAACCCTGATGTTCTAGCAGTGTCTGAATCCTGGCTCAGGAAGGCCACCAAAAATTCTGAAATTTCCATCCCCAACTATAACATTTTCCGTCTAGATAGAACTGCCAAAGGGGGTGGAGTTGCAATCTACTGTAGAGATAGCCTGCAGAGCTCTATCATACTATCCAGGTCTGTGCCCAAACAGTTTGAGCTTCTACTTCTAAAAATCCACCTTTCCAGAAATAAGTCTCTCACTGTTGCCGCTTGCTACAGACCCCCTCAGCCCCCAGCTGTGCCCTGGACACCATATGTGAATTGATTGCCCCCCATTTATCCTCAGAGTTTGTACTGCTTGGTGACCTAAATTGGGATATGCTTAATACCCCAGCCATCCTACAATCCAAGCTAGATGCCCTCAACCTCACGCAAATTATCAACGAACCTACCAGGTACAACCCTAAATCCGTAAACATGGGTACCCTCATAGATATCATCCTGACTAACATACCCTCTAAATACACCTCAGCTGTCTTCAACCAGGATCTCAGCGATCACTGCCTTATTGCCTGCGTCCGTAACGGGTCCGCGGTCAAACGACCACCCCTCATCACTGTCAAACGCTCCCTAAAACACTTTAGCGAGGAGGCCTTCCTAATTGACCTGGCCCAGGTATCCTGGATGGATATAGATCTCATTCCGTCAGTAGAGGATGCCTGGTTGTTCCTTAAAAAGTAATTTCCTCTCAATCTTAAATAAACATGCCCCATTCAGAAAATACAGAACTAAGAACCGATATAGCCCCTGGTTCTCCTCAGACTTGACTGCCCTTGACCAGCACAAAAACATCCTGTGGCGTACAGCATTAGCATCAAATAGCCCCCCGCGATATGCAACTTTTCAGGGGAAGTTAGGAACCAATATACACAAGCAGTCAGGAAAGCAAAGGCTAACTTTTTCAAACAGAAATTTGCATCCTGTAGCACTAACTCCAAAAAGTTTTGGGACACTGTAAAGTCCATGGAGAATAAGAGCACTTCCTCCCAGCTGCCCACTGCACTGAGGCTAGGAAACACTATCACCACCGATAAATCTACAATAATCGAGAATTTCAACAAGCATTTTGCTACAGCTGGCCATGCTTTCCATCTGGCTACCACTAACCCGGCCACCAACTCTGCACCCTCTGCTGCAACTTGCCCATGCCCCCCCGCTTCTCCTTCACACAAATTCAGACAGCTGATGTTTTGAAAGCGCTGCAAAATCTGGACCCCTACAAATCAGCTGGGCTAGACAATCTGGACCCTTTCTTTCTAAAACTAGCCGCCGAAACTGTCGCAACCCCTATTACTAGTCTGTTCAACCTCTCTTTCATAACGTCTGAGATCCCCAGAGATTGGAAAGCTGCCGCGGTCATCCCCCTCTTCAAAGGGGGTGACACTCTAGATCCAAACTGCTACAGACCTATATCCATCCTGCCCTGCCTTTCGAAAGTATTCGAAAGCCAAGTTAACAAACAGATCATCGACCATTTCGAATACCACCGTACCTTCTCCGCTATGCAATCCGGTTTCCGAGCTGGTCACGGGTGCACTTCAGCCACGCTCAAGGTCCTAAACGATATTATAACCGCGATTGATAATAGACAGTACTGTGCAGCCGTCTTCATCGACCTGGCCAAGGCTTTCGACTCTGTCAACCACCGCATTCTTATTGGCAGACTAAATAGCCTTGGTTTCTCAAATGACTGCCTCGCCTGGTTCACCAACTACTTCTCAGATAGAGTTCAGTGTGTCAAATCGGAGGGCCTGTTGTCTGGACCTATGGCAGTCTCTATGGGGGTGCCACAGGGTTCAATTCTTGGGCCGACACTTTTCTCCGTGTATATCAATGATGTCGCTCTTGCTGCTGGTGACTCTCAGATCCACCTCTACGCAGACGACACCATTTTGTATACATCTGGCCCTTCATTGGACACTGTGTTAACAAACCTCCAAACGAGCTTCAATGCCATACAACAATCCTTCAGTAGCCTTCAACTGCTCTTAAACACTAGTAAAACTAAATGCATGCTTTTCAATCGAACGCTGCTAGCACCCGCCCACCCGACTAGAATCACCACTCTCGACGGGTCTGACCTAGAGTATGTGGACAACTACAAATATTTAGGTGTCTGGTTAGACTGTAAACTCAACTTCCAGACTCACATAAAGAATCTCCAATCCAAAGTTAAATCTAGAATCGGCTTCCTATTTCGCAACAAAGCCTCCTTCACTCATGCTGCCAAACATGCCCTCGTAAAACTGACTATCCTACCGATCCTTGACTTCGGCGATGTCATTTACAAAATAGCCTCCAACACTCTACTCAGCAAATTGGATGTAGTCTATCACAGTGCCATCCGTTTTGTCTCCAAAGCCCCATACACTACCCACCACTGTGACCTGTACGCTCTTGTTGGCTGGTCCTCACTACATGTTCGTCAGTCAAACCCACTGGCTCCAGGCCATCTATAAATCACTGCTAGGCAAATCCCCGCCTTATCTTAGCTCATTGGTCACCATAGCAGCACCCACCCGTAGTCTGCGCTCCAGCAGGTATATCTCACTGGTCATTCCCAAAGCCAACACCTCCTTTGGCCGCCATTCCTTCCAGTTCTCTGCTGCCAATGACTGGAACGAATTGCAAAAATCTCTGAAGCTGGAGACTCTTATCTCCCTCAATAACTTTAAGCATCAGTTGTCAGAGCACCTTACCGATCACTGCACCTGTACACAGCCCATCTGAAATTAGCCCACCCAATCTACCTCATCCCTATATTGTTATTTATTTTGCTCTTTTGCACCCCAGTATCTCTATTTGCACATAATCTCTTGCACATCTAGCATTCCAGTGTTAATACTATTGTAATTATTCTGCACTATAGCCTATTTATTGCCTTACCTCCATAACTTGCTACATTTGCACACACTGTATATATATTTTCTGTTGTATTTCTGACTTTATGTTTTTTTTTACCCCATATGTAACTCTGTGTTGTTTTTATTGCACTACTTTGCTTTATCTTGGCCAGGTCGCAGTTGTAAATGAGAACCTGTTCTCAACTGGCTTACCTGGTTAAATAAAGGTGAAATAAAAAAATAATTAAAAAAAATCGATTAATTACTGCAGTAATAGAGTTAGTGGGTAACCGCCTTGGAGGTGATCACTGAGAACTCAGAAGAGCAGAACTGAGGTTACAGCTCTTATAGCAAAGACACATCCTTCTGAATACATGACAAACAGCAGATGTGTGGAATGGGTCAAAAGGTACATTGTGCTCTCATGCAACAGACATCAAGATTTACATGGAGCCAAATATCTGTCTCTAGTTCATTTAATGATTGTTTATACAGAAATACTAATATAACCTAGAACACTAGGTCATTCCCTCAAATGATTAAGTCCAGTGTTCATCTTCCATATAGGATAAATAAACTGGAGATTGGATCTCCCTTGCACCGACACACAGACACAAATCATGGAATGGAATGTTGTTTTATCACCAAGTCATCGCAAATCAACTGTCAGCGGTTAAATCTCAGAGGCTCATCTCAGTTCCATACAGACACAGGAGAGTTCTAAAAAACCTATTATGTTCCCTCTCAGAAGAACAGACAGTGTGAATGTACTAATATATCTAATACATTCTAATATAAAAGTAATGTGATTAACATAATGTTGTAATTCTACGACAGACTCCAGACCAAAGGACAAATTTCCACCCGTCTAATGTCCATTGCTTGTGTTTCTTGGCCCAAGCAGGTCTCTTCTTCTTATTGGTGTCCTTTAGCAGTGGTTTCGTTGCAGCAATTTGACCATGGAGGCCTGATTCACACAGTCCCCTCTGAACAGTTGATGTTGATGTGTCTGTTACTTGAACTCTGTGAAAAATTCATTTGGGCTGCAATTTCTGAGGCTGGTAACTCTAATGAGCTTATCCTCTGCAGCAGAGGTAACTCCGGGTCTTCCATTCCTGTGGCGGTCCTCATGAGAGCCAGTTTCATCGTAGCGCTTGATGGTTTTGCGACTGCACTTGAAAAACTTTAAAAGTTCTTGAAATGTTCAGTATTGACTGACCTTCATGTCTTAAAGTAATGATGGACTGTCGTTTGTCTTTGCTTATTTGAGCTGTTGTTGCCATAATATGGACTTGGTATTTTACCAAATAGGGCTATCTTCTGTATACCTTGTCACAACACAACTGATTGGCTCAAATGCATTAAGGAAATCAATTCCACAAATTGACTTTTAAGGAGGCACACCTGTTAATTGAAATGCATTCCAGGTGACTACCTCATGAAGCTGGTTGAGAGAATGCCAAGAGTGTGCAAATCTGTTTGTTTAACACTTTTTTAGGTTACTACATGATTCCATATGTGTTATTTCATAGTTTTGATGTCTTCACTATTATTCTACAATGCAAAAATAAAGAAAAACCGTTGAATGAGTAGGTGTGTCCAAACTTTTGACTGGTAGTGTTTATCAGCTGCAATGCAAACCACCATATGCAAACCTTTTCACCACCAAAAATGAGCAACAATGTGTTGAATAATGTATGTATGTTGACAGGAAGTCCATAGTATTTGTATTTCCTGCCACACATCACCCATCTTATGGACAGGTTTTTGTGTAATCCGATTTGTACCATGAAATGTAATTCAGCCCACCGTGCCAACATTCATCTGTCAGGTCATTTGCTGTGACACTGAAAGGTCAAGTGTAATTAAATATCCTATAGAGGAGCTGAGAATCCAGCCTGGTCTCATAGACTAGACGTAACATAGTAAACGTAAATCCGGAACGTTGAAATTAGTATGATACATTACGTTTGGTATGGTTACATAGGACAGACGGTTACTTAAGGCAAACGTCTAGCAAACCAAAGGTTGCGAGTTTGAATCTCATCACGGACAACTTCAGCATTTTAGCAAATTAGCAACATTTCAACTAATAACTACTTTTTAGCTACTTTGCAACTACTTAGCATGTTAGCTAACCCTTCTCCTAACCCTAACCTTAACCCTTTAACCTAACTCCTAAACCTAACCTTAACCCTAACCCTTAGCCTAGCTAACGTTTGCCAGCTAGCCACCTAGCTACAATTGTAACATATCACATGTTTTGCGAATTTGTAACATGTTGTATGTTTTGAAAATTCATGACATACACTACCGTTCAAAAGTTTGGGGTCACTTAGAAATGTCCTTGTTTTTCGAAAGAAAAGCAATTTCTTTGTCCATTAAAATAACATCAAATTGATCAGAAATACAGTGTAGACATTGTTAATGTTGTAAATGGCTATTGTAGCTGGAAACAGCTGATTTATTTTATGGAATATCTACATAGGCTTACAGAGGCCCATTATCAGCAACCATCAGTCCTGTGTTCCAATGGCACGTTGTGTTTGCTAATCCAAGTTTATCATTTTAAAAGGCTAATTGATCAGCTTCATTAAATAGTACCCGCAAAACACCAGTCTCAACGTCAACAGTGAAGAGGCGACTCCGGGATGCTGACCTTCTAGGCAGAGTTGCAAAGAAAAAGCCATATCTCAGACTTCCCATCTTAATCTTTTATTTTTATTGGGCCGTACGCACTACACTCTATAGTGCCTTGCGGTCGGAGGCCGAGCAGTTGCCATACCAGGTGGTGATGCAACCAGTCAGGATGCTCTCGATGGTGCAGCTGTAGAACTTTTTTGAGGATCTGAGGACCCATGCCAAATCTTTTCAGTCTCCTGAGGGGGAATAGGCTTTGTCGTGCCCTCTTCATGACTGTCTTGGTGTGTTTGGACCATGATAGTTTGTTGGTGATGTGGACACCAAGGAACTTTAAGCTCTCAACCTGTTCCACTACAGCCCCGTCGATGAGAATGGGGGCGTGCTCAGTCCTCTTTCTTTCCCCTTTGTCTTAAGCACATTGAGGGAGAGGTTGTTATCCTGGCACCACACGGCCAGGTCTCTGATCTCCTCCCTATAGGCTGTCTCATCATTGTCGGTGATCAGGCCTACCACTGTTGTGTCGTTGGCAAACTTAATGATGGTGTTGGAGTCGTGCCTGGCCATGCAGTCATGGGTGAACAGGGGAGTACAGGAGGGGACTGAGCACGCAACCCTGAGGGGCCCCCGTGTTGAGGATCAGCATGGCAGATGTGTTGTTACCTACCCTTACCACCTGGGGGCGGCCCGTCAGGAAGTCCAGGATCCAGTTGCAGAGGGAGGTGTTTAGTCCCAGGATCCTTAGCTTAGTGATGAGCTTTGAGGGCACTATGGTGTTGAATGCTGAGGTGTTGTCAATGAATAGCATTCTCACATAGGTGTTCCTCTTGTCCAGGTGGGAAAGGGCAGTGTGGAGTGCAATAGAGATTGCATCATCTGTGGATCTGTTGGGGCAGTATGCAAATTGGAGTGGGTCTAGGGTTTCTGGGATAATGGTGTTGATGTGAGCCATGACCAGCCTTTCAAAGCACTTCATGGCTACAGACGTGAGTGCTACGGGTCGGTAGTCATTTAAGCAGGTTATCTTAGTGTTCTTGGGCACAGGGACAATGGTGGTCTGCTTGAAACATGTTGGTATTACAGACTCAGTCAGGGACATGTTGAAAATGTCAGTGAAGACACTTGCCAGTTGGTCAGCGCATGCTCGGAGTACACGTCCTGGTAATCCGTCTGGCCCTGCGGCCATATGAATGTTGACCTGTTTAAAGGTCTTACTCACATCGGTTACAAATGAGATGAGTAAAGCAAAAATATGTAAACATTATTAAAGTGACTAGTGTTCCATTATTAAAGTGGCCAGTGATTCCAAGTCTATATAGGGCAGCAGCCTCTAAGGTGCAGGGTTATGTAACCGGGTGGAAGCTGCCTAGTGATGGCTAGTTAACAGTCTGGTGGCTTTGAGATAGAAGCTGTTTTTCAGACTCTCCGTCCCAGCTTTGATGCACCTGTACTGACCTTGCCTTCTGGATGATAGCGGGGTGAACATGCAGTGGCTCGGGTGGTTGTACTTGATTATCTTTTTGGCCTTCCTGTGACATTGGGTGCTGTAGGTGTCCTGGAGGGCAGGTAGTTTGCCCCCTGTGATGCGTTGGGCAGACCGCACTACCATCTGGAGAGCCCTGCGGTTGCGGGCGGTGCAGTTGCTGTACCAGCCGATGATACATCCGACAGGATGCTCTCAATTGTGCGTCTGTAAATGTTTGAGGGTTTTAGGTGCCAAGCCAAATTTCTTCAGCCTCCTGAGGTTGAAGAGGAGCTGTTGCGCCTTCTTCACCACACTGTCTGTGTGGGTGGACCATTTCAGATCGTCAGTGATGTGTACACCGAGGAACTTGAAGCTTTCCACCTTCTCCACTGTGGTCCCATCGATGTGGATAGGGCGTGCTCCCTCTGCTGTTTCCTGAAGTCCACGATCAGCTACTTTGTTTTGTTGACGTTGAGTGAGAGGTTATTTTCCTGGCACCACACTCCAAGGGCCCTCACCTCCTCCCCTGTAAGCTGTCTCGTCATTGTTGGTAATCAGGCCTACTACTGTTGTGTCGTCTGCCAACTTGATGATTGAGTTGGAGGCGTGCGTGGCCACTTAGTCAAGGGTTAACAGGGAGTACAGGAGGGGCTGAGCACGCACCCTTGTGGGGCCTCTGTGTTGAGGATCAACGAAATGGAGGTGTTGTTTCCTACCTTCACCACCTGGGGCGGCCCGTCAGGAAGTCCAGGACCCAGTTGCACAGGGCGGGGTTCAGACCCAGGGCCCCGAGCTTAATGATGAGCTTGGAGGGTACTATTGTGTTGAATGCTGCGCTATAGTCCTGTGTTAATACTCAGGTTGAACAATACATGGAAAACTTGTGTAGCTCAGTTGGTAGAGCATGGCGTTTGCAACGCCAGGGTTGTGGGTTTGATTCCCACGGGGGGCCAGTAGGATTTTATTTTTTACAAAAAAAACAAAAAATATATGCACTCACTAACTGTAAGTTGCTCTGGATAAGAGCGTCTGCTAAATGACTAAAAATGTAAAAATGTAAAACGCATTTAACTCAACCGCTGTGTGACTGAATATAAACTCATTGGAAGTTGGAATTGTTAATTTATTTGTAAAAACTCAAGCATTGTTCTGTTCAATCTACCTGTTTAATTTGTGTCTCTGATGAATAAGATGAGTAGGCTATGATCTTGTATTGGACCATGTTTGTGGTTATTTATGTAAATATTCAGGGTAAACCACAAAGAGAAGCTGCTTCTTAAAAGGAAATGACAAGCAGAAAGAGTATTGCCACCTGCTAAACTCCATTTATGATTCTGCAGCAGGCTGTTTCTGTTGTGTGGTGAGTGCCTTTTTCTGATTAAATCCAATGTTTTGAGGGATGGAATGTCAATTGATATTCACTTATTAGGCTTTATGTTAACTTCGTTACAGTATTGTTTTTGTTTCATGCATTTCTATTTATTTATCTAATTAAAAGTCATAAATACCTGTAGTTGTGACAGAAACCATCTTTGTGTATTTATACCATGAATCCAGGGTGAACAGTTTATTTGAAAAGTGAATGTAATTACATGAGTTTATCAAGAGTTGCAAAACAAGATTCAGAATACATGAACCTGCAGCCTCTGTAATATCCAAAGGGCCGAAGTCAATGTTATGTGTTAAATGCTGTGCCTGACCAGGTTTAGGTGGAGGCTGCAATTCAAAGTTGAGCTTTATTTTCTCTTCATTCTAATTTTGAAATTGCATGTCAATTTCAGTTACTGAATTTAAATCAATTTGAAAAGGAAATAACTCCTACAATAGGTAATCATATAAAAGCTTAAAACAAAGTGCAGATAACTTGTGCCTTCAAGTAAATCATGCATTTGTGTCAATGAGAGATTTTCATGACATAATCTGCCATTTAATGGCAATGTGTTTTAGTTTTTTTGCTGTTTCAACTTTTTATTTGTTTTACCCCATGGACATAAAATGGTATGAATATAGTACAATGTAACTAATATTTTATCACCTAGTTAACTTAACAACATGTTCTGAGTTGACACAGCTAAAGCAGCTGGGTAACTTTTTCAATAACATTCAAAATACTGACATTTCACTCCTCAAATCTTAAATTAATGTGTTGAATGCAATGATATCCAAAGGTCTGACTGTTTGTTTTCTCTACGATGAAGCTGATTTTTTTATACTTGTGTTTGGACAGAACAAGAGAGCCATGGAAACATTCACATTAGACACATTATCAACGACTGACTATTATTATGATGATAGCATCCCCCTTCCAAATCATTCCTCATTTGGCCAACCATCGGATCCGTCAGACAGTTCACAAGGGGGCTGGGTCATTCTCCTTGTGGTCAATGTGGTTATCCTACTGCTTGGGGTTTTTGGGAATGGGGTGGTCATCTGGATCGCTGGTCTCAAGATGAAAAAGACTGTCAACACCACCTGGTACCTCAGCCTGGCCATCTCCGACTTCATATTCTGTGCCTGTCTCCCCTTCAACATAATCTCCATGGTAACAAAGGAGTGGATCTTAGGGCTCTTCATGTGCAAGTTCACCTCTTTTGTGATGTTCCTCAACATGTTCAGCAGCATCTTCCTCCTGGTCGTCATCAGTGTTGACCGTTATGTACTTGTCGTATTCCCAGTTTGGGCCCAGAACCAGCGAACTGTGAGGAGGGCCTCTGTAGTTGTGGTTCTTGCCTGGGCTATCTCTGTTGCACTGAGCATTCCCTCCACAGTGTTTCGTCAGGTAACCACAGATGGCACAACAAAGTGCTTTAATGATTACCCATACCGAAACCGTCACATAATTGTAGCTGTCAGTCGATTTGTCAGTGGCTTTGTGCTCCCACTCTTCATCATCATCTTCTGCTACTCTGTCATCATCCTGCGACTGAGGACCAACAGGATGACCAGGTCCTCCAAACCCTTCAGAGTCCTGACTGCACTGATAGCCATGTTTTTCATCAGCTGGCTTCCATACCATGTCTTCATCATTCTGGAATCTGGAGCCAGCGATCAAACTTCTCTAACTGTTATTCATGAAGGGCTAAAGATATCTGCGACTCTGGCTAGTGCAAACAGTTGCCTGAACCCATTTCTGTATGCATTCATGGGCAAAGACTTCAAGCAGAAATGCTGGAACTCTTTCCTTTCTAAGATTGAAAATGCTTTTGATGAGGAGGAAGGCTCTTCAAGGAGTAGAAGGACCTCTTTCTCCCAGGCTGATTCAAAAGTTCATACAAATGTCTGATTGCCCTATAATTACAGTATTTGTTGAAAGGCAAACTTATGCCCCTTAAGTAGATTTTATGTATTGCCAATACAATAACCCATTAAGGTCCATGGTTGTGACAATATCAGGTTTGCTCTGTGTTATCTTAGCCAAATGTAATGCAAACAATGCACACTTTTTAATCATGAGGAAATAACACATTTAAATGTGTTTTCTGTAACACCCACACAATTCTTGTAACGGTATTGTTCAAATGTAGTTTAACGTAATTTTCATCACCACTCAAGTAATATAAGCAACAATATTGTACTGTATATTAACAGTAAGTTAGCAGCATGTGCATTTCCTGCCATGCATCACCCATCTTTTGGTTGACAGGTTTTTGTGTAATCAGATTTGTACTATGAAATGTAATTCAGCCCACAGTTTCCAACACTCATCTGTCAGGTCGTCTGCTGTGACACTGAAAGGTCAAGTGTAATTACATATCCTATAGAGGAGCTGAGAATCTTATTGACGAGCCCTGTGTTTATACTTCACAAAACCGCTGTATGTCAACTATTTATTTTGGATGAGCGTGAAGCCATTGGAACTTCATACTGTACTAATATCCCTTACAAATTGTGAAATAGCTGTTTTCACATGTTGAACTGAAACTTTCTCATGTGAATCCATATGTTCACATGTATTACATTTAGAGTTCACAAGTTAACACCACCTTTTCACATGTGAGGAGAATAACATGTTTTCCCCTCACGTGAATTGCAAGTTCACATGTGAAAAATGCAGTTTCACATGTAAGAAACATTCATGTAAAAATCTAACTTTCACATATGTAATTGCAAGTTCACATATGGGGTGAAATAGTGTTATTCTCCTCCCATGTGAAGAGGTGGTGTTAACATGTTGCAGTAGCAATGTTTCCACATGTGGAATTGCAAATTATGTAATGCCATTCTGTAAAAAGGTAACTGAGTATAATAATTGCAGTGTGTTCAAAAATAATTATGGAGCCATCGATTTTTATTGTATTCCTCCGTGGTGTTGCATTGATATACATGTATACTTAGCGCTACCACTAGGGGGAGGCATTCGGAGTGTTACTGCTGCAGGCGCATGCCTCGCTTCTTCATACGTTGGTCCGTGAGCTAGCTAGCTCGCTGTTTCTCCTTATTTTTAATATTCTGTTTTCCGGATTGTATTCATGGTTACGTTTTCAAAATCTAGAGATAACATTTTTAACTGAACTGTAATTAGTTTTCTGGTCATTTTGATGTATATTTAAATTGTTTTGACCAAGTGAAAAACAAGTATGTTTTTTTACATTAACATGAGTATAGACAAGCTAGCTAAGTAACTAGCTAGCTAGCTCACTTTTTGTGTGCAAGTCAATGATAACATGTTGGCATCTGATTATTTTTGTTATTTCTTTTATACTTTTTGGGGCTTTTAAATGGTAAAAAAAATACAAACAAGGGCTCATATTGAGTGTATTTCCATGTGTACATATGAACCACGCTAATTATATGTATTTTAGAATGTATTTTTTTATTAAATCTATATCTAATAGCCGCATGCTAATTTCTAACTGCTAGCTAGCTGCCATTTCGTCCTAGCTAGCTAGTTTTAGCTTCTATTATATTAATGTATTTGAAATGTGTGAATGTGTTTGCTATTGGAATGAATGTAAACAGATGATTTTCTACAAAAATATGATTTTGAATTTGAACGGTCAATATTCTGAGATTGAGTGAAATGTGGAATAAATATACATTGGAAGAGAACCCTAGCGAAAATAAGCTTAGTCTTCGTGTCTCCTTATTTATCCTGTTTAACATGTTAAAATTCACATTAAAATGTGAAGCACCATAAGTCATGGTTGTTCATGTTCACTGGTTGGTTTCTAATCCCAGGGTTTTAATCCCGGCAGTTACAAAAACTCACATGTGAAATGTATAATATCACATGTGAAATTTGGGGAAACCACGTCTGAGTTATGTAAAAAATTAACATGTGAAATTTCAATTAACAGGTGTGCCATGTTAAAAGTTAATTTGTGGAATTTATTTCCTTCTTAATGCGTTTGAGCCAATTAGTTGTGTTGTGACAAGGTAGGGGGGTATACAGAAGATAGCCCTATTTGGTAAAAGACCAAATCCATATTATGGCAAGAACAGCTCAAATAAGCAAAGAGAAATGACAGTCCATAGTAAAAAATAAAGAAAAACCCTTGAATGAGTTGGTGTTCTAAAACTTTTGACCGGTAGTGTACATTCAAATGTGACACCCCCTTTCAGATAGTGCCAGCCTGTTAATGAAAGTCAGAGCCACTTAAAGTTAAAGTCTGTGTCCAAAAATTGAAGTGATCATCTGTCCCATAATAGTTGTTGCATTACAAAGACATGTTTTATTTTGTTGCACGTACTATAAAAATATATGTGTATGGTACCAGTCAAAAGTTTAGACACACCTACTCATTCCAAGGTTTTTCTGGAAGACATCAAAACTATGAATTAACACATATGGAATCATGTAGTAACCAAAAAAGTGTTAAACAAATCAAAATATATTTTATATTTGAGATTCTTCAAATAGCCACCCTGTGCCTTGATGACAGCTTTGCACACAGGTAGGGGAGGTATACAATTGAAGTCGGAAGTTTACATACACCTTAGCCAAATACATTTATACTCAGTTTTTCACAATTCCTGACATTTAATCCTAGTAAAATGTCCCTGTCTTAGGTCAGTTAGGATCACCACTTTATTTTAGAATGTGAAATGTCAGAATAATAGGAGAGACAATGATTTATTTCAGCTTTTATTTCTTTCATCACATTCCCAGTGGGTCAGAAGTTTACATACACTCGATTTGCATTTGTTAGCATTGCCTTTAAATTGTTTAACTTGGGTCAATCGTTTCGGGTAGCCTTCCTCAAGCTTCCCACAATAAGTTGGGTGAATTTTGGCCCATTCCTCCTGACAGAGCTTGTGTAACTGAGTCAGGTTTGTAGGTCTTGCTCGCACACGCTTTTTCAGTTCTGCCCACAAATGTTCTATAGAATTGAGGTCAGGGCTTTGTGATGGCCACTCCAATACCTTGACTTTGTTGTCCTTAAGCCATTTTGCCACAACTTTGGAAGTATGCTTGGGGTCATTGTCAATTTGGAAGACCCATTTGCGACCAAGCTTTAACTTCCTGACTGATGTCTTGAGATGTTGCTTCAATATATCCACATAATTTTCCTTCCTCATGATGCCATCTATTTTGTGAAGTGCACCAGTCCCTCCTGCAGCAAAAGCAACCCCACAGCATGATGCTGCCACCCCCGTGCTTCACGGTTGGGATGGTGTTCTTCGGCTTGCAAGGTACTCCCTTTTTCCTCCAAACAAAACAATGGTCATTATGGCCAAATAGTTATATTTTTGTTTCATCAGACCAGAGGACATTTCTCCAAAAAGTATGATCTCTGTCCCCATGTGCAGTTGCAAACCGTAGTCTGGCTTTTTTATGGCGGTTTTGGAGCAGTGGCTCCAGTGGTGATGTGGTGATGAGATGAGGTGCAGGTGCGCTGGAGGTGATTAGGGTGCATTGGGTTTCCATTCCGGTGTTGCTGATGTGGTGCGCTCAGAACGGTGGCTCAGTAGACCGGCGAATCAGAGTGCCGGAGGGGAGCAACGGAAGGAGACGTGACAAGTATGGTCTTGTGAAGATATTGGTCACACTTTATTTGGAGGGGGGGAGGCATTTTAATCCATTTTAGAATAAGACTAACGTAACAATGTGGTAAAAGTCAAGGGGTCTGAATACTTTCCGAATGCACTGTACACTTAATAGGCTTTATTTTGTTCAATAGTCATTCCATACTGTCTTTTTCATGCAAATTGCTGTATATCAAATTAAAAGTCATACCTGCAGTTGTGACCAACACAAACTGTTGTGTCAAATAATCATTCTACTTATGCCATGAATCTAGGGTGAACAGTTTATTGGAAAAGTGCGTGTTAAACATGAGTTTATCAAGAGTTACAAAACAAACCTGCAGTCTCTGATGGCCAAAGTCTCCAATTTAATGTTATGTACTGTGTGCTGTGCCTGAACAGTACCATATTAAGGTGTAGTCTACTGTCGATTTAGTATAATTCAAAGTTAATGTAAATTATATTTTCTCCTAAGTCAAATTTCCCAATTGCATGTACATTTTAGTTCCTGAATTTAAAAAAATTGAAAAGGAAATTACTCAATAATTGTTCACAGTTTCGTCATGTAACCACAACCACAGATGGCACAACAAGTGCTTTACCAAATACCCATCCCAAAACAGCCACCAAACTGTAGCTGTCAGTCGATTTGTCAGTGGCTTTGTGCTCCCGCTCCTCATCATCTTCTGCTACTCTGTCATCATCCTGGGACTGAGGACCAACAGGATGACCAGGTCCTCCAAGGCCTTCAGAGTCATGACTGCACTGATAGCCACGTTCTTCATCAGCTGGCTGCCCTGCCATGTCTTCATCAATTTGGAGCCAGATATTAAAATTATCTAACAATGATTCATGAAGGGCTAAAGATATCTGCGACTCTTGCTAGTGCAAACAGTTGCCTGAACCCATTTCTGTATGCATTAGTGAGCAAAGATTTCAAGCAGAAATGCTGGAGCTCTTTAGTCTCTAAAATAGAAAATGCCTACAAATGTCGGATTGCCTTTCAACAAATACTGTAATTACAGGGCAAGTGTATGCTCCTTAAGGACATGTCCATATTGCCAATCCAATGACAAGGATCGTGACAAGAATTAATAGAATGTTCGTTCTATGTTATCTACAGTACCAGTCAAAAGTTTGGTACAGTACCATTTTTTTTTTCAATTTTTTACATTGTAGAATAATAGTGAAGACATCAAAACTATGAAATAATACATATGGAATCATGTAGTAACCAAAAAAGTGTTAAACAAATCAAAATATATTTTATATTTGAGATTCTTCAAATAGCCACCCTTTGCCTTGATGACAGCTTTGCACACTCTTGGCATTCTCTCAACCAGCTTCACCTGGAATGCTTTCCCAACAGTCTTGAAGGAGTTCCCACATATGCTGAGCACTTGTTGCCTGCTTTTCCCTTCACTCTGCCGTCCGACTCATCCCAAACCATCTCAATTGGGTTGAGGTCAGGGGGATTGTGGAGGCCAGGTCATCTGATGCAGCACTCCATCACTCTCCTTCTTGGTCAAATAGCCCTTACACAGCCTGGAAGTGTGTTGGGTCATTGTCCTGTTGAAAAACAAATGATAGTCCCACTAAGCCCAAACCAGATGGGATGGCGTATCGCTGCAGAATTAATTTTAATTTAATTTAATTTTTTTGTCATTTAGCAGAATGGTGTGGTAGCCATGCTGGTTAAGTGTGCCTTGAATTCTCCTCCATGCTTTACAGTGGGAACTATACATGCGGAGATCATCCGTTCACCCACACCTCATCTCACAAAGACACAGCGGTTTGAACCCAAAATCTCCAATTTGGACTTGTCGTGGTAATTATTTGAATCAAAGGAGAGACTTTTGGATTTCCTCAAAACAATATAACTTTATTATCACTGAATCCAAGATGGCGAAGTAGTGCAGTCCTGTTTCTGTCGTGTGTCTGTAAATAGCCTGTAAATACCCAGTTTTTTGTATTTTTCGTACATATTTCCCTATCAGACTTTTCATCCTTCTACAAAATATACTTTCCTGCAACCCGCCTCACTCAATGTGGAACGGATTCTATTATTGACTTACCTTTATTTAGAATCTAGAATCTCCAGTTGAAACTAGCTAGCCAGCTAACTAGCTACTTGCTATTAGCCACAGCTAGCGGTGTTTCACCCAGAACATTGGATTTTTTCCGCGGGATTAATTTTAATCACTGGACATTGATCACCGGATATTCGGCCAGTCTGCACAGCGCGTTATCGACCCAGAACATATCAGTTTTTCCACCGGAATCACTGAATCACTGGACCTTTAACTCCGGATTCATCGCTACCAGCTGGCTACAACAAAACGGACGCTGTGGTCTGGCTAATCATCCTGAGCTAGGCCCATCTCCCGGCTATCTACCTCTCTGTCAACCGGACGGGACCACCTAGTGTTGACACGGAGCCCCGCCGATCCTACACGACTGGTCTGCCGACGAAATCGTCTGATGTGGTTACGACGTTAACCACGAAGATTCCATCCATCTGCTAGCCCTGGCCCGCTAGCACACGCTATCCGTGGCCTCTTACTCACTAAACTGAACTAGCTACTGAACTAGCTACTTGCTATTAGCCACAGCTAGCGGTGTTTCACCCAGAACATTGGATTTTTTTCCGCGGGATTAATTTTAATCACTGGACATTGATCACCGGATATTCGGCCAGTCTGCACAGCGTTATCGACCCAGAACATATCAGTTTTTCCGCCGGAATCACTGAATCACTGGACCTTTAACTCCGGATTCATCGCTACCAGCTGGCTACAACAAAACGGACGCTGTGGTCTGGCTAATCATCCTGAGCTAGGCCCATCTCCCGGCTATCTACCTCTCTGTCAACCGGACGGGACCACCTAGTGTTGACACGGAGCCCCGCCGATCCTACACGACTGGTCTGCCGACGAAATCGTCTGATGTGGTTACGACGTTAACCACGAAGATTCCATCCATCTGCTAGCCCTGGCCCGCTAGCACACGCTATCCGTGGCCTCTTACTCACTAAACTGAACTAGCTACTGAACTAGCTACTTGCTATTAGCCACAGCTAGCGGTGTTTCACCCAGAACATTGGATTTTTTTCCGCGGGATTAATTTTAATCACTGGACATTGATCACCGGATATTCGGCCAGTCTGCACAGCGCGTTATCGACCCAGAACATATCAGTTTTTCCGCCGGAATCACTGAATCACTGGACCTTTAACTCCGGATTCATCGCTACCAGCTGGCTACAACAAACGGACGCTGTGGTCTGGCTAATCATCCTGAGCTAGGCCCATCTCCCGGCTATCTACCTCTCTGTCAACCGGACGGGACCACCTAGTGTTGACACGGAGCCCCGCCGATCCTACACGACTGGTCTGCCGACGAAATCGTCTGATGTGGTTACGACGTTAACTACGAAGATTCCATCCATCTGCTAGCCCTGGCCCGCTAGCACACGCTAGCCGTGGCCTCTTACTCACTAGCGCTTCACCACCGGACCTTATGATAACTCAGCTATACAGCTGATATCTGCTGGACTGTTCCTTTTACGGTACTACATCCTGTTTATGTTTAGCCTCAGCCCAAACATGGTTAGTTTATTGTTGTTTCGGTTATTTCTAATTGTACTATATCACTGTAGACCCCCAGCCTAGCTAAACCTGCCTTAGATAGCTCCTTTGTCCCTCCCCCCATACACTCAGAGACCGACTCAATTGATGCCTCTAGAGATACTATCTCTTTCATTGTTACCCAACGCTTAGGTTTACCTCCACTTTACTCATATCCTTCCATATCCTTGTCTGTACATAATGCCCTGAATCTTTTCTATAACACCCGGAAATCTGCCCCCTTTATTCTATGTACCCAACGCACTAGAAGACCAGTTCTTAAAGCCTTTAGCCGTATCCTTATTCTAGTCCTCCTCTGTTCCTCTGGTGATGTAGAGGCTAACCCAGGCCCTGCAGCCCTCAGTATCACTCCTACTCCCCAGGCGCTATCATTTGATGACTTCTGTAATCGCAAAAGTCTTGGTTTCTTGCACATAAATATCAGAAGTCTACTTCCTAAGTTTGAGTTATTCACTGCGTTAGCACACTCTGCCAACCCCTGATGTTCTAGCAGTGTCTGAATCCTGGCTCAGGAAGGCCACCAACAATTCTGAAATTTCCATCCCCAACTATAACATTTTCCGTCTAGATAGAACTGCCAAAGGGGGGTGGAGTTGCAATCTACTGTAGAGATAGCCTGCAGAGCTCTATCATACTATCCAGGTCTGTGCCCAAACAGTTTGAGCTTCTACTTCTAAAAATCCACCTTTCCAGAAATAAGTCTCTCACTGTTGCCGCTTGCTACAGACCCCCCTCAGCCCCCAGCTGTGCCCTGGACACCATATGTGAATTGATTGCCCCCATTTATCCTCAGAGTTTGTACTGCTTGGTGACCTAAATTGGGATATGCTTAATACCCCAGCCATCCTACAATCCAAGCTAGATGCCCTCAACCTCACGCAAATTATCAACGAACCTACCAGGTACAACCCTAAATCCGTAAAACATGGGTACCCTCATAGATATCATCCTGACTAACATACCCTCTAAATACACCTCAGCTGTCTTCAACCAGGATCTCAGCGATCACTGCCTTATTGCCTGCGTCCGTAACGGGTCCGCGGTCAAACGACCACCCCTCATCACTGTCAAACGCTCCCTAAAACACTTTAGCGAGGAGGCCTTCCTAATTGACCTGGCCCAGGTATCCTGGATGGATATAGATCTCATTCCGTCAGTAGAGGATGCCTGGTTGTTCCTTAAAAGTAATTTCCTCTCAATCTTAAATAAACATGCCCCATTCAGAAAATACAGAACTAAGAACCGATATAGCCCCTGGTTCTCCTCAGACTTGACTGCCCTTGACCAGCACAAAAACATCCTGTGGCGTACAGCATTAGCATCAAATAGCCCCCGCGATATGCAACTTTTCAGGGAAGTTAGGAACCAATATACACAAGCAGTCAGGAAAGCAAAGGCTAACTTTTTCAAACTGAAATTTGCATCCTGTAGCACTAACTCCAAAAAGTTTTGGGACACTGTAAAGTCCATGGAGAATAAGAGCACTTCCTCCCAGCTGCCCACTGCACTGAGGCTAGGAAACACTATCACCACCGATAAATCTACAATAATCGAGAATTTCAACAAGAATTTTGCTACAGCTGGCCATGCTTTCCATCTGGCTACCACTAACCCGGCCACCAACTCTGCACCCTCTGCTGCAACTTGCCCATGCCCCCCCGCTTCTCCTTCACACAAATTCAGACAGCTGATGTTTTGAAAGCGCTGCAAAATCTGGACCCCTACAAATCAGCTGGGCTAGACAATCTGGACCCTTTCTTTCTAAAACTAGCCCGAAACTGTCGCAACCCCTATTACTAGTCTGTTCAACCTCTCTTTCATAACGTCTGAGATCCCCAGAGATTGGAAAGCTGCCGCGGTCATCCCCCTCTTCAAAGGGGGTGACACTCTAGATCCAAACTGCTACAGACCTATATCCATCCTGCCCTGCCTTTCGAAAGTATTCGAAAGCCAAGTTAACAAACAGATCATCGACCATTTCGAATACCACCGTACCTTCTCCGCTATGCAATCCGGTTTCCGAGCTGGTCACGGGTGCACTTCAGCCACGCTCAAGGTCCTAAACGATATTATAACCGCGATTGATAATAGACAGTACTGTGCAGCCGTCTTCATCGACCTGGCCAAGGCTTTCGACTCTGTCAACCACCGCATTCTTATTGGCAGACTAAATAGCCTTGGTTTCTCAAATGACTGCCTCGCCTGGTTCACCAACTACTTCTCAGATAGAGTTCAGTGTGTCAAATCGGAGGGCCTGTTGTCTGGACCTATGGCAGTCTCTATGGGGGTGCCACAGGGTTCAATTCTTGGGCCGACACTTTTCTCCGTGTATATCAATGATGTCGCTCTTGCTGCTGGTGACTCTCAGATCCACCTCTACGCAGACGACACCATTTTGTATACATCTGGCCCTTCATTGGACACTGTGTTAACAAACCTCCAAACGAGCTTCAATGCCATACAACAATCCTTCAGTAGCCTTCAACTGCTCTTAAACACTAGTAAAACTAAATGCATGCTTTTCAATCGAACGCTGCTAGCACCCGCCCACCCGACTAGAATCACCACTCTCGACGGGTCTGACCTAGAGTATGTGGACAACTACAAATATCTAGGTGTCTGGTTAGACTGTAAACTCAACTTCCAGACTCACATAAAGAATATCCAATCCAAAGTTAAATCTAGAATCGGCTTCCTATTTCGCAACAAAGCCTCCTTCACTCATGCTGCCAAACATGCCCTCGTAAAACTGACTATCCTACCGATCCTTGACTTCGGCGATGTCATTTACAAAATAGCCTCCAACACTCTACTCAGCAAATTGGATGTAGTCTATCACAGTGCCATCCGTTTTGTCTCCAAAGCCCCATACACTACCCACCACTGTGACCTGTACGCTCTTGTTGGCTGGTCCTCACTACATGTTCGTCGTCAAACCCACTGGCTCCAGGCCATCTATAAATCACTGCTAGGCAAATCCCCGCCTTATCTTAGCTCATTGGTCACCATAGCAGCACCCACCCGTAGTCTGCGCTCCAGCAGGTATATCTCACTGGTCATTCCCAAAGCCAACACCTCCTTTGGCCGCCATTCCTTCCAGTTCTCTGCTGCCAATGACTGGAACGAATTGCAAAAATCTCTGAAGCTGGAGACTCTTATCTCCCTCAATAACTTTAAGCATCAGTTGTCAGAGCACCTTACCGATCACTGCACCTGTACACAGCCCATCTGAAATTAGCCCACCCAATCTACCTCATCCCTATATTGTTATTTATTTTGCTCTTTTGCACCCCAGTATCTCTATTTGCACATAATCTCTTGCACATCTAGCATTCCAGTGTTAATACTATTGTAATTATTCTGCACTATAGCCTATTTATTGCCTTACCTCCATAACTTGCTACATTTGCACACACTGTATATATATTTTCTGTTGTATTTCTGACTTTATGTTTTTTTTTACCCCATATGTAACTCTGTGTTGTTTTTATTGCACTACTTTGCTTTATCTTGGCCAGGTCGCAGTTGTAAATGAGAACCTGTTCTCAACTGGCTTACCTGGTTAAATAAAGGTGAAATAAAAAAACAATTTAAAAAAATCGATTAATTACTGCAGTAATAGAGTTAGTGGGTAACCGCCTTGGAGGTGATCACTGAGAACTCAGAAGAGCAGAACTGAGGTTACAGCTCTTATAGCAAAGACACATCCTTCTGAATACATGACAAACAGCAGATGTGTGGAATGGGTCAAAAGGTACATTGTGCTCTCATGCAACAGACATCAAGATTTACATGGAGCCAAATATCTGTCTCTAGTTCATTTAATGATTGTTTATACAGAAATACTAATATAACCTAGAACACTAGGTCATTCCCTCAAATGATTAAGTCCAGTGTTCATCTTCCATTGTCACGGTTTCGGCCGAGGCTGCCTCTCTCCCTTGTTCGGGCAGGTTTCGGCGTTCGTCGTCTCCGGAATTCTAGCTGCCACCGTTGCATGTTCCATGTTTCCTGTTTGATTAGTTTTGTCTGTTAGCCACACCTGTCTTGTGTTATGTCTCATTAAGCACCCTATTTAGTTTCCTTGTTGTTAGTGTAGTGTTGTGTGTAATTGTTTCGTGTCAGGTGTTTGTGCGTTACCCGTGTTTCGGTACGCCAGTTACGATTTATCTTCCTCCTCGGTTGAGGAGAGTTTTTGCGCCCTGTGTTTGTGCGCTCGTGTTTGACGCCTGTGTGCGTCTGTTGGCCTCTGGCCGTGTTTTGGATTATTTTGCACTCGCTAGTAAAGTCTTGTTGGACTGTACATCTGCTTCTGCGCCTGATTCCACACCTCACCATTTCTAACACCGTGACAGAATTACACACCTTTGACATGGAATCAGCAGGAGCCGAAGCAGCCCCGACGAGACTGGAGGTCCAGGTTCGGGAACAACAGGACCAGATACAGCAGATGGGGACCGCCCTGCAGGAGGTGATCACCACGCTCCGAGGCTGGGGAGCGCTCCACCACCTCCCTCCCTGCCAGCACCATCGGCCAGTCCGCCCATTCCAGCGCCAGAACCCCGAGGAATCCGACTCTCTCTCCCGAGGGCCTACGACGGAACCGCGGCTGGGTGTCAGGGATTCCTCCTCCAGATGGAGCTGTACCTGGCCACCGTACACCCGGCACCCTCGGGGCATGAGAGCGTGTCCGCCCTGATCTCCTGCCTGTCCGGGAAGGCGTTGGAATGGGCCAACGCGGAGTGGAGGAAGATCGACGCCGAGACTATCACCTACAACGAGTTCTCCCGCCGCTTCAAGGCGGTGTTTGACCATCCCCCGGAGGGGAAAGCGGCGGGGGAGCGTCTGGTCTTCCTCCGGCAGGGGAGGAGGAGTGCCCAAGAATTCGCTCTCGAATTCCGTACTCTAGCGGCAGATGCAGGGTGGAATGAGCGGGCCCTCGTCGATCTATACAGATGTAGCCTACGAGAGGACGTCCGTCGGGAGCTGGCTTGTAGGGACACCAGTCTCTCTTTCGACCAGCTGGTCGACATGTCCATCAGGCTGGATAACCTATTGGCCACCCGCGGACGTCCTGAGGGGGGTCCGTCCATTTCACCCTCCAGCGCCTCCGAGCCGTGTCCTATGGAGCTCGGGGGCGCTGGCGCTAGAAAGAGGAGGAGTCGGTTGGTTAGGGGGTCCATCCACTGCACCAACTGTGGTCGGGGAGGACACACCGCGGCTAGGTGCTGGGGATGGCCTCCTAGGGAGGATGACGACAGGTCCCGCACTGGGGATTCCCTCCAGGTGAGTAGGCGCCCCACTCACCCAGAGCTCACTGTTGCCCATTTTTGGATGCCTGTGCGTTTTCCACAGGTAGCACCTCATTCCCAGCATAAGGCGCTGGTAGATTCAGGCGCGGCTGGGAATGTTATTGATAGAAAGTTTTGTTTAGCGTTAGGGATTCCCCTTATTCCTGTTGATGTTCCTTTCCCCGTTCATGCCCTAGATAGTCGTCCGTTGGGTACGGGCTTAATCAGGGAGGTCACGGCGCCACTTAGGATGTGTGCGCAGGGGGATCATCAGGAGATGATTCAGCTGTTCCTGATTGACTCTCCTGCGTATCCGGTGGTGCTGGGCATGCCCTGGTTGAGTACCCATAACCCAGCTATTTCGTGGCAGGAGAGGGCTCTGATGGAGTGGTCTGCTCAGTGTGTGGGTAGATGTTTGGGCGTTTCCGTAGGGGCTACCTCGGTGGAGAGTCCAAACCAGGTGCCCGCATTGCACGTTCCCCCTGAGTATGGGGATTTGGCTATTGCGTTTAGTAAGGCGAGGGCGACGCGGTTGCCACCCCATAGGCAGGAGATTGTGCGATAGACCTCCAGGCAGGAGCTGCGCTCCCACGGAGCCATGTGTATCCTCTGTCTCAGGAGGAGAAGAAAGCTATGGAGATTTACATAGACGAATCTCTGAGACAAGGATACATACGGCCTTCCACTTCCCCTGCGTCCTCGAGTTTCTTTTTTGTGAAGAAAAAGGATGGTGGTTTGCGCCCGTGCATCGATTACCGTGGTCTCAATCAGATTACGGTGAAGTACAGTTATCCACTCCCGCTGATTGCGACCATGACTGAGTCGTTGCATGGGGCGCGTTTCTTCACTAAATTAGATCTCCGGAGCGTGTACAACTTGGTGCGCATCAGGGAGGGTGATGAATGGAAGACAGCCTTTAGTACCACCTCGGGCCATTACGAGTATCTGGTCATGCCATACGGGTTGATGAACGCTCCGTCAGTTTTCCAATCATTCGTGGATGAGATCTTCAGGGACATGCAGGGGCAGGGGGTGGTTGTGTACATTGATGACATTCTCGTGTACTCGCCTACCCGTGTCGAGCATGTGGCCCTGGTGCGTAGAGTGTTGCGGAGGCTGGTGGAGCACGACCTGTATGTGAAGGCAGAGAAGTGTCTGTTTTTCCAGGAGTCGGTCTCCTTTTTTGGGTTATCAGTTGTCTGCGTCAGGGGTGAAGATGGAGGTAGACCGGGTGTCGGCCGTGCGTAATTGGCAAACACCAACCACTGTGAAGGAGGTGCAGCAGTTTTTGGGGTTTGCAAATTACTACAGGAGGTTTATCCGGGGTTTTGGACAGGTGGCAGCTCCCATCACGTCTCTTTTGAAGGGGGGTCCGGTGCGTCTGCAGTGGTCGGCCGAGGCGGACAGGGCGTTTGGGAGGCTGAAGGACCTGTTTACCTCGGCCCGGGTGCTGGCGCATCCGGATCCCTCTTTGCCGTTCCAGGTAGAGGTGGACGCGTCAGAGGCCGGTTTAGGAGCCGTGCTTTCACAACGGTCTGGCGCGCCACCTAAACTCCGCCCCTGTGCTTTTTTATTCTAAGAAGCTCAGTCCGGCGGAGCGGAACTATGACGTAGGGGACAGGGAGCTGTTAGCCGTGGTACAGGCTCTAAAGGTGTGGAGGCACTGGCTTGAGGGGGCTCAACACCCTTTCCTCATTTTGACGGACCACCGTAACCTGGAGTACATCCGGGCGGCGAGGAGGCTGAACCCTCGCCAGGCAAGATGGAGTATGTTCTTGACCAGGTTCACTTTTAAGATCACGTACATCCCTGGGTCACAGAATGGTAAGGCAGATGCGCTGTCTCGGCGGTATGACACCGAGGAGAGGTCCGTGGAGCCCACTCCCATACTGCCTGAGTCGTGTCTGGTGGCACTGGTAGTGTGGGAGGTCGATGCTGAACTCGAGCGGGCGTTACGCACCGACCCTAGTCCACCACAGTGCCCGGAGGGTCGGAAGTACGTTCCGCTCGAGGTTCGGGATCGATTGATCTATTGGGCTCACACGTCACCCTCCTCTGGACATCCGGTATCGGCCGGACAGTGCACTGTCTTAGTGCCAAGTACTGGTGGCCCACGTTGGCAAGGGATGTGAGGGTTTATGTTTCCTCCTGCTCGGTGTGCGCCCAGTGTAAGGCGCCTAGACATCTGCCTAGGGGTAAGTTGCTACCCCTGCCCGTTCCACAACGACCATGGTCCCACCTCTCTGTGGACTTTATAACAGACCTTCCCCTCTCCCAAGGGAATACTACCATCCTGGTCGTTGTGGACCGGTTCTCTAAGGCCTGTCGTTTGCTCCCCATGCCGGGTCTTCCTACTGCCCTACAAACTGCCGAGGCACTGTTCACCCATGTGTTCCGGCACTACGGGGTACCCGAGGAGCGGTTTATGGAGCGGTTGGGGGTCTCGGTGAGCCTCACCTCGGGGTACCACCCGGAGAGTAATGGGCAGGTGGAACGCGTAAACCAGGATGTGGGTAGGTTTCTCAGAACATACTGCCAGGACCGGCCGGAGGAGTGGTCAAGGTACGTTCCCTGGGCCGAGATGGCCCAGAATTCCCTACGCCATTCCTCCACTAACCTAACTCCATTTCAATGTGTGTTAGGTTACCAGCCGGTTCTGGCACCCTGGCAGCAGAGCCAGATCGAGGCTCCTGCGGTGGATGAGTGGGCGCGGCGCTCGGAGGAGACTTGGAACGCTGCACACGTCCACCTGCAGCGGGCCCTCCGACGTCAGAAGGCGAGCGCTGATCTCCACCGCAGTGAGGGACCGGTGTACGCACCTGGTGATCGAGTCTGGCTCTCTACCAGAAACCTGCCCCTCCGCCTGCCCTGTCGGAAACTGGGTCGGCGGTTTGTAGGGCCATTTAAAGTCCTGAGAAGGTTGAACGAGGTATGTTATAGATTACAGCTACCTGTGGAGTATAAGTGTATTAACCCCTCGTTCCATGTGTCCCTTCTCAGGCCGGTGGTAGCAGGCCCGCTCCAAGAAAATGAGATAGGGAGACTCCCCCCGCCCCCATTGGACATCGAGGGGGCACCGGCGTACTCCGTGAGGTCCATCTTGGATTCGAGACGTCGGATGGGGGGTCTCCAGTATCTAGTGGAGTGGGAGGGGTACGGTCCGGAGGAGCGGTGCTGGGTGCCGAGGAGAGACATTTTGGACCCGTCGCTCCTGACGGAATTCCATCGGGGTATCCGACGCGCCCTGCTCCACGTCCTCCGGGTCGTCCCCCGAGGCCGGAGTCGGCGCACGTCTGGAGCCGCGCGTCAAGGGGGGTACTGTCACGGTTTCGCCGAGGCTGCCTCTCTCCCTTGTTCGGGCAGGTTTCGGCGTTCGTCGTCTCCGGAATTCTAGCTGCCACCGTTGCATGTTCCATGTTTCCTGTTTGATTAGTTTTGTCTGTTAGCCACACCTGTCTTGTGTTATGTCTCATTAAGCACCCTATTTAGTTTCCTTGTTGTTAGTGTAGTGTTGTGTGTAATTGTTTCGTGTCAGGTGTTTGTGCGTTACCCGTGTTTCGGTACGCCAGTTACGATTTATCTTCCTCCTCGGTTGAGGAGAGTTTTTGCGCCCTGTGTTTGTGCGCTCGTGTTTGACGCCTGTGTGCGTCTGTTGGCCTCTGGCCGTGTTTTGGATTATTTTGCACTCGCTAGTAAAGTCTTGTTGGACTGTACATCTGCTTCTGCGCCTGATTCCACACCTCACCATTTCTAACACCGTGACATCCATATAGGATAAATAAACTGGAGATTGGATCTCCCTTGCACCGACACACAGGCACACAGACACAAATCATGGAATGGAATGTTGTTTTATCACCAAGTCATCGCAAATCAACTGTCAGCGGTTAAATCTCAGAGGCTCATCTCAGTTCCATACAGACACAGGAGAGTTCTAAAAAACCTATTATGTTCCCTCTCAGAAGAACAGACAGTGTGAATGTACTAATATATCTAATACATTCTAATATAAAAGTAATGTGATTAACATAATGTTGTAATTCTACGACAGACTCCAGACCAAAGGACAAATTTCCACCCGTCTAATGTCCATTGCTTGTGTTTCTTGGCCCAAGCAGGTCTCTTCTTCTTATTGGTGTCCTTTAGCAGTGGTTTCGTTGCAGCAATTTGACCATGGAGGCCTGATTCACACAGTCCCCTCTGAACAGTTGATGTTGATGTGTCTGTTACTTGAACTCTGTGAAAAATTCATTTGGGCTGCAATTTCTGAGGCTGGTAACTCTAATGAGCTTATCCTCTGCAGCAGAGGTAACTCCGGGTCTTCCATTCCTGTGGCGGTCCTCATGAGAGCCAGTTTCATCGTAGCGCTTGATGGTTTTTGCGACTGCACTTGAAAAACTTTAAAAGTTCTTGAAATGTTCAGTATTGACTGACCTTCATGTCTTAAAGTAATGATGGACTGTCGTTTGTCTTTGCTTATTTGAGCTGTTGTTGCCATAATATGGACTTGGTATTTTACCAAATAGGGCTATCTTCTGTATACCTTGTCACAACACAACTGATTGGCTCAAATGCATTAAGGAAATCAATTCCACAAATTGACTTTTAAGGAGGCACACCTGTTAATTGAAATGCATTCCAGGTGACTACCTCATGAAGCTGGTTGAGAGAATGCCAAGAGTGTGCAAATCTGTTTGTTTAACACTTTTTTAGGTTACTACATGATTCCATATGTGTTATTTCATAGTTTTGATGTCTTCACTATTATTCTACAATGCAAAAATAAAGAAAAACCGTTGAATGAGTAGGTGTGTCCAAACTTTTGACTGGTAGTGTTTATCAGCTGCAATGCAAACCACCATATGCAAACCTTTTCACCACCAAAAATGAGCAACAATGTGTTGAATAATGTATGTATGTTGACAGGAAGTCCATAGTATTTGTATTTCCTGCCACACATCACCCATCTTATGGACAGGTTTTTGTGTAATCCGATTTGTACCATGAAATGTAATTCAGCCCACCGTGCCAACATTCATCTGTCAGGTCATTTGCTGTGACACTGAAAGGTCAAGTGTAATTAAATATCCTATAGAGG
The DNA here is from genome assembly GCF_020615455.1 of Coregonus clupeaformis. Lineage (NCBI taxonomy): Eukaryota > Metazoa > Chordata > Actinopteri > Salmoniformes > Salmonidae > Coregonus > Coregonus clupeaformis. Next base: position 51,528,009 of record NC_059209.1, on the reverse strand, counting down.
AGCTGAGAATCCAGCCTGGTCTCATAGACTAGACGTAACATAGTAAACGTAAATCCGGAACGTTGAAATTAGTATGATACATTACGTTGGTATGGTTACATAGGACAGACGGTTACTTAAGGCAAACGTCTAGCAAACCAAAGGTTGCGAGTTTGAATCTCATCATGGACAACTTCAGCATTTTAGCAAATTAGCAACATTTCAACTAATAACTACTTTTTAGCTACTTTGCAACTACTTAGCATGTTAGCTAACCCTTCTCCTAACCCTAACCTTAACCCTTTAACCTAACTCCTAAACCTAACCTTAACCCTAACCCTTAGCCTAGCTAACGTTAGCCAGCTAGCCACCTAGCTACAATTCGTTACATATCACATGTTTTGCGAATTTGTAACATGTTGTATGTTTTGAAAATTCATGACATACACTACCGTTCAAAAGTTTGGGGTCACTTAGAAATGTCCTTGTTTTTCGAAAGAAAAGCAATTTCTTTGTCCATTAAAATAACATCAAATTGATCAGAAATACAGTGTAGACATTGTTAATGTTGTAAATGGCTATTGTAGCTGGAAACAGCTGATTTATTTTATGGAATATCTACATAGGCTTACAGAGGCCCATTATCAGCAACCATCAGTCCTGTGTTCCAATGGCACGTTGTGTTTGCTAATCCAAGTTTATCATTTTAAAAGGCTAATTGATCAGCTTCATTAAATAGTACCCGCAAAACACCAGTCTCAACGTCAACAGTGAAGAGGCGACTCCGGGATGCTGACCTTCTAGGCAGAGTTGCAAAGAAAAAGCCATATCTCAGACTTCCCATCTTAATCTTTTATTTTTATTGGGCCGTACGCACTACACTCTATAGTGCCTTGCGGTCGGAGGCCGAGCAGTTGCCATACCAGGTGGTGATGCAACCAGTCAGGATGCTCTCGATGGTGCAGCTGTAGAACTTTTTGAGGATCTGAGGACCCATGCCAAATCTTTTCAGTCTCCTGAGGGGGAATAGGCTTTGTCGTGCCCTCTTCATGACTGTCTTGGTGTGTTTGGACCATGATAGTTTGTTGGTGATGTGGACACCAAGGAACTTTAAGCTCTCAACCTGTTCCACTACAGCCCCGTCGATGAGAATGGGGGCGTGCTCAGTCCTCTTTCTTTTCCCCTTTGTCTTAAGCACATTGAGGGAGAGGTTGTTATCCTGGCACCACACGGCCAGGTCTCTGATCTCCTCCCTATAGGCTGTCTCATCATTGTCGGTGATCAGGCCTACCACTGTTGTGTCGTTGGCAAACTTAATGATGGTGTTGGAGTCGTGCCTGGCCATGCAGTCATGGGTGAACAGGGAGTACAGGAGGGGACTGAGCACGCAACCCTGAGGGGCCCCCGTGTTGAGGATCAGCATGGCAGATGTGTTGTTACCTACCCTTACCACCTGGGGGCGGCCCGTCAGGAAGTCCAGGATCCAGTTGCAGAGGGAGGTGTTTAGTCCCAGGATCCTTAGCTTAGTGATGAGCTTTGAGGGCACTATGGTGTTGAATGCTGAGGTGTTGTCAATGAATAGCATTCTCACATAGGTGTTCCTCTTGTCCAGGTGGGAAAGGGCAGTGTGGAGTGCAATAGAGATTGCATCATCTGTGGATCTGTTGGGGCAGTATGCAAATTGAGTGGGTCTAGGGTTTCTGGGATAATGGTGTTGATGTGAGCCATGACCAGCCTTTCAAAGCACTTCATGGCTACAGACGTGAGTGCTACGGGTCGGTAGTCATTTAAGCAGGTTATCTTAGTGTTCTTGGGCACAGGGACAATGGTGGTCTGCTTGAAACATGTTGGTATTACAGACTCAGTCAGGGACATGTTGAAAATGTCAGTGAAGACACTTGCCAGTTGGTCAGCGCATGCTCGGAGTACACGTCCTGGTAATCCATCTGGCCCTGCGGCCATATGAATGTTGACCTGTTTAAAGGTCTTACTCACATCGGTTACAAATGAGATGAGTAAAGCAAAAATATGTAAACATTATTAAAGTGACTAGTGTTCCATTATTAAAGTGGCCAGTGATTCCAAGTCTATATAGGGCAGCAGCCTCTAAGGTGCAGGGTTATGTAACCGGGTGGAAGCTGCCTAGTGATGGCTAGTTAACAGTCTGGTGGCTTTGAGATAGAAGCTGTTTTTCAGACTCTCCGTCCCAGCTTTGATGCACCTGTACTGACCTTGCCTTCTGGATGATAGCGGGGTGAACATGCAGTGGCTCGGGTGGTTGTACTTGATTATCTTTTTGGCCTTCCTGTGACATTGGGTGCTGTAGGTGTCCTGGAGGGCAGGTAGTTTGCCCCTGTGATGCGTTGGGCAGACCGCACTACCATCTGGAGAGCCCTGCGGTTGCGGGCGGTGCAGTTGCTGTACCAGCCGATGATACATCCGACAGGATGCTCTCAATTGTGCATCTGTAAATGTTTGAGGGTTTTAGGTGCCAAGCCAAATTTCTTCAGCCTCCTGAGGTTGAAGAGGAGCTGTTGCGCCTTCTTCACCACACTGTCTGTGTGGGTGGACCATTTCAGATCGTCAGTGATGTGTACACCGAGGAACTTGAAGCTTTCCACCTTCTCCACTGTGGTCCCATCGATGTGGATAGGGGCGTGCTCCCTCTGCTGTTTCCTGAAGTCCACGATCAGCTACTTTGTTTTGTTGACGTTGAGTGAGAGGTTATTTTCCTGGCACCACACTCCAAGGGCCCTCACCTCCTCCCTGTAAGCTGTCTCGTCATTGTTGGTAATCAGGCCTACTACTGTTGTGTCGTCTGCCAACTTGATGATTGAGTTGGAGGCGTGCGTGGCCACTTAGTCAAGGGTTAACAGGGAGTACAGGAGGGGGCTGAGCACGCACCCTTGTGGGGCCTCTGTGTTGAGGATCAACGAAATGGAGGTGTTGTTTCCTACCTTCACCACCTGGGGCGGCCCGTCAGGAAGTCCAGGACCCAGTTGCACAGGGCGGGGTTCAGACCCAGGGCCCCGAGCTTAATGATGAGCTTGGAGGGTACTATTGTGTTGAATGCTGCGCTATAGTCCTGTGTTAATACTCAGGTTGAACAATACATGGAAAACTTGTGTAGCTCAGTTGGTAGAGCATGGCGTTTGCAACGCCAGGGTTGTGGGTTCGATTCCCATGGGGGGCCAGTAGGATTTTATTTTTTACAAAAAAAACAAAAAATATATGCACTCACTAACTGTAAGTTGCTCTGGATAAGAGCGTCTGCTAAATGACTAAAAATGTATAAATGTAAAACGCATTTAACTCAACCGCTGTGTGACTGAATATGAACTCATTGGAAGTTGGAATTGTTAATTTATTTGTAAAAACTCAAGCATTGTTCTGTTCAATCTACCTGTTTAATTTGTGTCTCTGATGAATAAGATGAGTAGGCTATGATCTTGTATTGGACCATGTTTGTGGTTATTTATGTAAATATTCAGAGTAAACCACAAAGAGAAGCTGCTACTTAAAAGGAAATGACAAGCAGAAAGAGTATTGCCACCTGCTAAACTCCATTTATGATTCTGCAGCAGGCTGTTTCTGTTGTGTGGTGAGTGCCTTTTTCTGATTAAATCCAATGTTTTGAGGGATGGAATGTCAATTGATATTCACTTATTAGGCTTTATGTTAACTTCGTTACAGTATTGTTTTTGTTTCATGCATTTCTATTTATTTATCTAATTAAAAGTCATAAATACCTGTAGTTGTGACAGAAACCATCTTTGTGTATTTATACCATGAATCCAGGGTGAACAGTTTATTTGAAAAGTGAATGTAATTACATGAGTTTATCAAGAGTTGCAAAACAAGATTCAGAATACATGAACCTGCAGCCTCTGTAATATCCAAAGGGCCGAAGTCAATGTTATGTGTTAAATGCTGTGCCTGACCAGGTTTAGGTGGAGGCTGCAATTCAAAGTTGAGCTTTATTTTCTCTTCATTCTAATTTTGAAATTGCATGTCAATTTCAGTTACTGAATTTAAATCAATTTGAAAAGGAAATAACTCCTACAATAGGTAATTATATAAAAGCTTAAAACAAAGTGCAGATAACTTGTGCCTTCAAGTAAATCATGCATTTGTGTCAATGAGAGATTTTCATGACATAATCTGCCATTTAATGGCAGTGTTTTAGTTTTTTTGCTGTTTCAACTTTTTATTTGTTTTACCCCATGGACATAAAATGGTATGAATATAGTACAATGTAACTAATATTTTATCACCTAGTTAACTTAACAACATGTTCTGAGTTGACACAGCTAAAGCAGCTGGGTAACTTTTTTCAATAACATTCAAAATACTGACATTTCACTCCTCAAATCTTAAATTAATGTGTTGAATGCAATGATATCCAAAGGTCTGACTGTTTGTTTTCTCTACGATGAAGCTGATTTTTTTATACTTGTGTTTGGACAGAACAAGAGAGCCATGGAAACATTCACATTAGACACATTATCAACGACTGACTATTATTATGATGATAGCATCCCCCTTCCAAATCATTCCTCATTTGGCCAACCATCGGATCCGTCAGACAGTTCACAAGGGGGCTGGGTCATTCTCCTTGTGGTCAATGTGGTTATCCTACTGCTTGGGGTTTTTGGGAATGGGGTGGTCATCTGGATCGCTGGTCTCAAGATGAAAAAGACTGTCAACACCACCTGGTACCTCAGCCTGGCCATCTCCGACTTCATATTCTGTGCCTGTCTCCCCTTCAACATAATCTCCATGGTAACAAAGGAGTGGATCTTAGGGCTCTTCATGTGCAAGTTCACCTCTTTTGTGATGTTCCTCAACATGTTCAGCAGCATCTTCCTCCTGGTCGTCATCAGTGTTGACCGTTATGTACTTGTCGTATTCCCAGTTTGGGCCCAGAACCAGCGAACTGTGAGGAGGGCCTCTGTAGTTGTGGTTCTTGCCTGGGCTATCTCTGTTGTACTGAGCATTCCCTCCACAGTGTTTCGTCAGGTAACCACAGATGGCACAACAAAGTGCTTTAATGATTACCCATACCGAAACCGTCACATAATTGTAGCTGTCAGTCGATTTGTCAGTGGCTTTGTGCTCCCACTCTTCATCATCATCTTCTGCTACTCTGTCATCATCCTGCGACTGAGGACCAACAGGATGACCAGGTCCTCCAAACCCTTCAGAGTCCTGACTGCACTGATAGCCATGTTTTTCATCAGCTGGCTTCCATACCATGTCTTCATCATTCTGGAATCTGGAGCCAGCGATCAAACTTCTCTAACTGTTATTCATGAAGGGCTAAAGATATCTGCGACTCTGGCTAGTGCAAACAGTTGCATGAACCCATTTCTGTATTCATTCATGGGCAAAGACTTCAAGCAGAAATGCTGGAACTCTTTCCTTTCTACGATTGAAAATGCTTTTGATGAGGAGGAACGCTCTTCAAGGAGTAGAAGGACCTCTTTCTCCCAGGCTGATTCAAAAGTTCATACAAATGTCTGATTGCCCTATAATTACAGTATTTGTTGAAAGGCAAACTTATGCCCCTTAAGTAGATTTTATGTATTGCCAATACAATAACCCATTAAGGTCCATGGTTGTGACAATATCAGGTTTGCTCTGTGTTATCTTAGCCAAATGTAATGCAAACAATGCACACTTTTTAACCATGAGGAAATAACACATTTAAATGTGTTTTCTGTAACACCCACACAATTCTTGTAACAGTATTGTTCAAATGTAGTTTAACGTAATTTTCATCACCACTCAAGTAATATAAGCAACAATATTGTACTGTATATTAACAGTAAGTTAGCAGCATGTGCATTTCCTGCCATGCATCACCCATCTTTTGGTTGACAGGTTTTTGTGTAATCAGATTTGTACTATGAAATGTAATTCAGCCCACAGTTTCCAACACTCATCTGTCAGGTCGTCTGCTGTGACACTGAAAGGTCAAGTGTAATTACATATCCTATAGAGGAGCTGAGAATCTTATTGACGAGCCCTGTGTTTATACTTCACAAAACCGCTGTATGTCAACTATTTATTTTGGATGAGCGTGAAGCCATTGGAACTTCATACTGTACTAATATCCCTTACAAATTGTGAAATAGCTGTTTTCACATGTTGAGCTGAAACTTTCTCATGTGAATCCATATGTTCACATGAATTACATTTAGAGTTCACAAGTTAACACCACCTTTTCACATGTGAGGAGAATAACATGTTTTCCCCTCACGTGAATTGCAAGTTCACGTGAAAAATGCAGTTTCACATGTAAAAAACATTCATGTAAAAATCTAACTTTCACATATGTAATTGCAAGTTCACATATGGGGTGAAATAGTGTTATTCTCCTCCCATGTTAAGAGGTGGTGTTAACATGTTGCAGTAACAATGTTTCCACATGTGGAATTGCAAATTATGTAATGCCATTCTGTAAAAAGGTAACTGAGTATAATAATTCCAGTGTGTTAAAAAATAATTATGGAGCCATCGATTTTTATTGTATTCCTCCGTGGTGTTGCATTGATATACATGTATACTTAGCGCTACCACTAGGGGGAGGCATTCGGAGTGTTACTGCTGCAGGCGCATGCCTCGCTTCTTCATACGTTGGTCTGTGAGCTAGCTAGCTCGCTGTTTCTCCTTTTTTTTAATATTCTGTTTTCCGGATTGTATTCATGGTTACGTTTTCAAAATCTAGAGATAACATTTTTAACTGAACTGTAATTAGTTTTCTGGTCATTTTGATGTATATTTAAATTGTTTTGACCAAGTGAAAAACAAGTATGTTTTTTTACATTAACATGAGTATAGACAAGCTAGCTAAGTAACTAGCTAGCTATATCACTTTTGTGTGCAAGTCAATGATAACATGTTGGCATCTGATTATTTTTGTTATTTCTTTTATACTTTTTGGGGCTTTTAAATGGTAAAAAAAATACAAACAAGGGCTCATATTGAGCGTATTTCCATGTGTACATATGAACCACGCTAATTATATGTATTTTAGAATGCATTTTTTTATTAAATCTATATCTAATAGCCGCATGCTAATTTCTAACTGCTAGCTAGCTGCCATTTCGTCCTAGCTAGCTAGTTTTAGCTTCTATTATATTAATGTATTTGAAATGTGTGAATGTGTTTGCTATTGGAATGAATGTAAACAGATAATTTTCTACAAAAATATGATTTTGAATTTGAACGGTCAATATTCTGAGATTGAGTGAAATGTGGAATAAATATACATTGGAAGAGAACCCTAGCGAAAATAAGCTTAGTCTTCGTGTCTCCTTATTTATCCTGTTTAACATGTCAGAATTCACATTAAAATGTGAAGCACCATAAATCATGGTTGTTCATGTTCACTGGTTGGTTTCTAATCCCAGGGTTTTAATCCCGGCAGTTACAAAAACTCACATGTGAAATGTATAATATCACATGTGAAATTTGGGGAAACCACGTCTGAGTTATGTGAAAAATTAACATGTGAAATTTCAATTAACAGGTGTGCCATGTTAAAAGTTAATTTGTGGAATTTCTTTCCTTCTTAATGCCAATCAGTTGTGTTGTGACAAGGTAGGGGGGGTATACAGAAGATAGCCCTATTTGGTAAAAGACCAAATCCATATTATGGCAAGAACAGCTCAAATAAGCAAAGAGAAATGACAGTCCATAGTAAAAAATAAAGAAAAACCCTTGAATGAGTTGGTGTTCTAAAACTTTTGACCGGTAGTGTACATTCAAATGTGACACCCCCTTTCAGATAGTGCCAGCCTGTTAATGAAAGTCAGAGCCACTTAAAGTTAAAGTCTGTGTCCAAAAATTGAAGTGATCATCTGTCCCATAATAGTTGTTGCATTACAAAGACATGTTTTATTTTGTTGCACGTACTATAAAAATATATGTTTATGTGTGTGTGTGTGTGTGTGTGTGTGTGTGTATATGTGGTACCAGTCAAAAGTTTAGACACACCTACTCATTCCAAGGTTTTTCTGGAAGACATCAAAACTATGAATTAACACATATGGAATCATGTAGTAACCAAAAAAGTGTTAAACAAATCAAAATATATTTTATATTTGAGATTCTTCAAATAGCCACCCTTTGCCTTGATGACAGCTTTGCACACAGGTAGGGGAGGTATACAATTGAAGTCGAAAGTTTACATACACCTTAGCCAAATACATTTAAACTCAGTTTTTCACAATTCCTGACATTTAATCCTAGTAAAATGTCCCTGTCTTAGGTCAGTTAGGATCACCACTTTATTTTAAGAATGTGAAATGTCAGAATAATAGGAGAGACAATTATTTATTTCAGCTTTTATTTCTTTCATCACATTCCCAGTGGGTCAGAAGTTTACATACACTCGATTTGTATTTGTTAGCATTGCCTTTAAATTGTTTAACTTGGGTCAATCGTTTCGGGTAGCCTTCCTCAAGCTTCCCACAATAAGTTGGGTGAATTTTGGCCAATTCCTCCTGACAGAGCTTGTTTAACTGAGTCAGGTTTTTAGGTCTTGCTCGCACACGCTTTTTCAGTTCTGCCCACAAATGTTCTATAGAATTGAGGTCAGGGCTTTGTGATGGCCACTCCAATACCTTGACTTTGTTGTCCTTAAGCCATTTTGCCACAACTTTGGAAGTATGCTTGGGGTCATTGTCAATTTGGAAGACCCATTTGCGACCAACCTTTAACTTCCTGACTGATGTCTTGAGATGTTGCTTCAATATATCCACATAATTTTCCTTCCTCATGATGCCATCTGTTTTGTGAAGTGCACCAGTCCCTCCTGCAGCAAAAGAAACCCCACAGCATGATGCTGCCACCCCCGTGCTTCACGGTTGGGATGGTGTTCTTCGGCTTGCAAGGTACTCCCTTTTTCCTCCAAACAAAACGATGGTCATTATGGCCAAATAGTTATATTTTTGTTTCATCAGACCAGAGGACATTTCTCCAAAAAGTATGATCTCTGTCCCCATGTGCAGTTGCAAACCGTAGTCTGGCTTTTTTATGGCGGTTTTGGAGCAGTGGCTTCTTCCTTGCTGAGCGGCCTTTCAGGTTATGTCGATATAGGACTCGTTTTACTGTGGATATAGATACTTTTGTATCTTTTTCCTCCAGCATCTACACAAGGTCCTTTGCTGTTGTTCTGGGATTGATTTGCACTTTTCGCACCAAAGTAAGTTCATCTCTAGGAGAAAGAACGCGTCTCCTTCCTGAGCGGTATGACGGCTGCGTGGTCCCATGGTGCTTATACTTGCGTACCATTGTTTGTATAGATGAATGTGGTACCTTCAGGCTCCCAAGGACGAACCAGACTTGTGGAGGTCTACCATTTTTTTTCTGAGGTCTTGGCTGATTTCTTTTGATTTTCCCATGATGTCAAGCAAAGACGCACTGAGTTTGAAGGTAGGCCTTGAGATACATTCACAGGTACACCTCCAATTGACTCAAATTATGTCAATTAGCCTATGAGAAGTTTCTAAAGCCATGACATCATTTTCTGGAATTTTCCAAGCTGTTTAAAGGCACAGTCAACTTAGTGTATGTAAACTTCTGACCCACTGGAATTGTGATACAGTGAATTATAAGTGAAATAATCTGTTTGTAAACAATTGTTGGAAAAATTACTTGTGTCACGCACAAAGTAGATGTCCTAACCAACTTGCCAAAACTATAGTTTGTTAACAAGAAATGTGTGGAGTGGTTGAAAAACGAGTTTTAATGACTCCAACCTAAGTGTATGTAAACTTCCGACTTCAACTGTACATGTGTCCAAAAAAACACACATTTCCTGAGCTTTCTTATATCTCCTAGATATAGGCAGTGGCGTGTATTCATGGATGCCAAGGGAAGCCAGGCTTCCCCATAAAAAAAAAAAAACATACATTATTTTATCTTTCGTCTCTCTGTGTTTCATAATTTTTCTTCAATTCGCAAGAGACTGAATGTATCTCACCGGAGAAAGCATCAAAGCGAGCGAAACAGTGCCACTCTGTCTCTCTACAGAGGCCATCTAACTGAGGCTGTCTGGTCCAAACGAGTATGACATTGTTACAGCCCGTAGCATTGAATGGAATGCAAGGGAAGCCAGCGAGCATTTGGCCTCCCTTGATAAAAAAGTATAGAAATTTGCAAATCAGCGTTGAGCTAAACTGAGCGAGCTTAATTGTGAATGGTCCTGGCGCACAAAAGAAAAAGTGTCAAGGGAAGCCAGCTTGGATTTTGGCGCCACTCCTATCAAATCGCATTGAGAGTATTCGTCATTGACCGAAACAACTTGAATTGCTGTATCTCATTGTGTTTTTGTCCTCCGGTGGCTAGCTAGCTAGCTAGCTAGCTAAAATTGTCCCTTTCCTAAATTAGCCATGGATGGAGATAGGGATTTGGACTTTTGGTTTTACTTAATTCTCTGTACTGGCCAATGATTATAACAGCGATTCTGATCCAACCATTAATTCATACATTATTGATCCCCTGGCCTGAGAGGATGGAACTTCAACATGTAGCTAGATGTAGAAGGCTAACGTTAACTAGCTAGCTAACGTTGCCCATGAATGGAAGTTCGGCTAGCGAGCAAGCATTTTAGCCAGGTAACCTAGGACAACAAAAAATTAAAGCGTGTACTTTATGACAGAGTGTTAGGCGTTTTGAAAGTAGGGTGAGTCAACATATTTTTCTACTTGCACGAACGCGCACTCACACACAGAAATCAGAACCATGGACAGCCACATCATATTCAGCTTATGTTGATTGGACTAAATTGTTTTTGGTGTCTTTTAGTATCAGACTGTATCAGACTAAGCAGAGGTGATTTGATGATGTTGAAATGGTGCTGGAATAGTGGAGGCAGCTCTTGTTTTCTTTGCAACTTGCAGTAACTCTCTGTGGTTCTAAATCAGTAGTTGTTTAGCGGTCCGAAAATGGCGGAAACATTAACATACTTGACCATGCTGTAGGTCATGTAATGTCTGTTACATGCAATATGCTTTGTGGACTAAACCGGACAGAGGTTGCTATCTGGTTTTGTGATAAAACAAAGGTGTGATTTAATTAATTCTGCCACTCTGTCTTCTTATTGTCTCTGCCTTTAGGCTTATATATCACGGTCGCAAGGCATATGAATGAACAAGTTATAGAGCAAACAATGCAATTATTGCATAACATTGGTTGTAATATGACTTTTTTTTATGGCTTCCCCAGTGATTTTACCCACACACCACTACTGGATATAGGACAGATACTTCAAAACCTTATTCCCTTTTTATAATTTTTTTTGACTGTCCTTTTTGCCATTTATGAATGTATATTCAATGCGTTTCTATGGGCTATAGTAGTAATGGCCAAATTCAATTTTTTATCAAATAATGTTATATTTTTTGCTTATCTAAAGGCGTCCTAAAATGTTTAATCCAATAGCTAAATGATCTATGGTATGACCATCTTAAAACAATTCCATATGTTAGCTTAGTAGACTTTTAGACTTTTTAGTTCCTTCAGAAAGTATTCACACCCCTTGACTTTTTCCACATTTTGTTGTGTTACAGCCTGAATATATATATATATATTTTAGATTGTTTGTCACTAGCCTACACACAATACCCCATAATGTCAAAGTGGAATTATGTTTTTCAAAATTTTTACAAATTAATATAAGTCAATAAGTATTAACCCCCTTTGTTATGGCAAGACAAAATAAGTTCAGGAGTAAAGATTTGCTTAACAAGTCACTCTGTGTGCAATAATAGTGTTTAACATGATTTTTGAATGACTACCTCATCTCTGTACCCCACACATACAATTATCTGTAAGGTCCCTCAGTTGAGCAGTGAATTTCAAACACAGATTCAACCACAAAGACCAGGAAGGTTTTCCAATGCCTCGCAAAGGAAAGCCCCTATTGGTAACACTTTGGATGGTGTATCAATACACCCAATCACTACAAAGATACAGGAGTCCTTCCTAACTCAGTTGTCGGAGAGGAAGGAAACCGCTCAGGGATTTCACCATGAGGCCAATGGTGACTTTAAAACAGTTACAGAGTTTAATGGATGTGATAGGAGATAACAACATTGTAGTTTCTCCATCATACTAACCTAATTGACAGAGTGAAAAGAAGGAAGCCTGTACAGAATAAACTATTCCAAAACATGCATCGTTTGTAACAAGGCACTAAAGTAATACTGCAAAAAAATTGGCAAAGCAATTAACTTTTTGTCCTGAATACAAAGTGTTATGTTTGGGGAAAATCCAATACAACGCATTACTGAGTACCACTCTCCATAATTTCAAGCACATTGAGGGCTACATCATGTTATGGGTATGCTTGTAATCGTTATGGGCTGGGGAGTTTTTCAGGTTAAAAATAAATGGAATAGAACTGAGCACATGCAAAATCCTAAAGGAAAACCTGGTTCAGTCTGCTTTCCACCCGACACTTGGAGATTAATTCACCTTTCAGCAGGACAATAACCTAAAACTCAAAGCCAAATCTACAATGGGGTTGCTTTACCAAGAAAATATTTTATGTTCCTGAGTGGCCGAGTTACAGTTTTGATTTTAATCTACTTGGAAATCTAGACCTGAAAATGGTTGTCGAACAATGATCAACAACCAATTTGACAGAGCTTGAAGAATTTAAAAAAGAATAATGTCCAAATGTTGCACAATCCAGGTGTGGAAAGCTCTTAGAGAGTTACCCAGCTGTAATCGCTGCCAAAAGTGTGATCTACAAAGTGTCAATACTTGTGAAAATGAGATATTTCTGTAATTCATTTTCAATAAATTTGCAAGATGGGTGAGATTATTTTTTTTTTCATCCATTTTGAATTCAGGCTGTAACACAACAAAATGTGGAACAAGTCAAGGCGTATTAATACTTTCTGAAGGCACTGTATTAGTCCAATGGAAATCTGTTTGAGTTTTCAAGTGGTCTATCATTTCAGACACAGTAGTTGCATTAATTGCATAACTACATCCTTGGTATTTTGTTTTCATAAGTTAGAACACTTTCGACACTAGTGCGTCTGGTGATGCATTAAGTGGCCAATTTAATTAAGCAATAAGGCCCGAGGAGGTGTGGTATATGGCCAATATACCACGGCTAAGGGCTGTTCTTATTCCCGACGCAACGCGGAGTGCCTGGACACAGCCCTTAGCCGTGGTATATTGACCATATACCACAAACCCCTGAGGTGCCTTATTGCTATTATAAACTGGTTACCAACGTATTTAGAGCAGTAAAAATAAATGTTTTGTCATACCCATGGTATACGGTCTGATATACCACAGCTGTCAGCCAATCAGCATTCAGGGCTCGAACCACCCAGTTTATAATATCAAATATCATCAACAATATATTCACATTGCCAATAATATTTGATGTTACTACTAATTTAATTTCCCCTACATTTCAAATTAAGGCCAACAGCCAGCTGACAGGAAAGGCACTGCATTATCATTTTGCTTCAAACCACCATTATGAGAAAAAGCAACTAGCTCTGCAGAGTCATTTGGCAGAAGTTGTAGTTTCGAAATAGCGCTGTTTACAGAAAATGACGTTCAATTAATCCACAATAAATTCATAGTGCGCAGTGTGGCTGGCTGACCACCACTGAGGAGACAAATGAACAAGCAGTCATTGAGTCAATCAGTAGAATCAAGGCTAGTTATTGAAAGGGCTGTCTTGACAAGAGGCAGGAATATTCCATAGAGCCTGATGGTCAAAACAAACTGTGGAGGGTTTATTATTCAGTGTTCCAGAGCTGTTGTCAGTAACCAGAAGGACTTCTGTACAGACAAAATACATCAGTAGGACTGATACAGCACAGTTTTATGTGAGGCCACTGCTTCAGAAAACTAGAGATGCTGTATGATAGTGTTGTATCACCTCAGGCTCTCCTCATAGGAATACTGCTGAAGAATGAGGAGAAGAGAGGGGAGACCTGTCCTCATGGTGTGTCCGCAGGGATGGATGGAGAGACAAGTGTCTAGTTCCATTCATTGCCTCTTCTAGATGGATTTGGGGCTCTATTCAATCAGATCCGCTTTAGCCGACATCCGATAGCGGTTAGAGCTTTCAAATCCACCCAGCCAGCACAGCCACAAGTGGCTCCTGGCATAATACCTGAAACGGACATTGCTATTGGATCACACGGAGTCGCATTATCAGAAATCCCATGCAGCCTTGTTTACAAATTAGAACACTGGAATGTGAGATGTAATCTTCACCTCGATTAGGATGATAGAAATCCTCATTATTTCGTTTATGATTTTTCAATTCGAGCGTAGTTATATAGCCTGCACTTTCTCGTTCTGAACTTCTAACTCGAGTGGGGAGGGTGTCGCTTCATGACAATGATCGCAAGAGCAGCTGCTCACCGATTTTGAAGGCTCCAATGCAGTTCCACCTCTGACTCGCCAAATCATCCGCTATTTGTGTGTCTGCTATTGCCAGTTAACTCTTTATCTGATTCAATCTAGGCCTTCGTTGCTTTCGCAATTGGTTGCTTGGTTGGTTGCTTTCGCCAACCAAGTCACATTTAGAACAGTTTGGACCACATCCTCATTTTAAGTCCAGTAGCTTTCAAACATACAGTATTCAGCAAACAGAAGTATACATATAGCATTTGTCGTCTCTCTAACAAAACAAAACATTTAGTTGAAAATGACAGACCATTAAAATGTTTTGTGACCATTTTTAACCCATTTCATGAAAGAGTATTTGTTATTCTAATCTGTGATAGCAGCAGATCCTATTCGATAACATACATTATGCATAGAAATAGACTTCTTACAGTTCTTTTTAATCATCAATTTCAGATTAGCAGGACTTTGCTCCTTGAGGTCAGTTGACAGTAATCCAGCCATTATGTACTTGGATGTGCTTCCAACACAGCTACTGTACCTTCATGTTAAGTCATAGTGCACAACACATACATGTGCATAGAGGGGGAAGTGCTTCTCATTGGTCCTTATTTGAGTTCCCCAATGAATGCATGTTCATCAGCCAAGTAGCTAAATGTCATTTCTAAAGCAGTATACAGTATGATGCTGTTGTCCTAATCAATATGGTTGTGTGTCTGTCAGTTAAACTAATAAAGAAAAGGGATGTGCGAAAGAAGGAGACAAATAAAGAGGTGGAGGGGAACAGGGAAGTGCTTTAAATACAACTGTATTTCCTACACATAGATTTTCAGTTCATGTGACTTTTTGGACATAGATGCCATTAATCCCAGAACGATGTGGGAAGGGAAGGGCTATAAGAAGAGTGAGAAAGGGAGAGAGAGAGGAAAAGGAAAGGAGCTCATATCATCTTGAAGTCGGTCGGTACTCCTTGGGCACCCCGGCAATGTTCCTCTTCTTAAGGGCAGCGTCTACAGTCATGACCAGTTCGTCAATGCTAGCACGCATCTCGGGTGTGTACGGGTCATACTCCAGTTTACGCAGGCCGGAGCGCTTAAAATTGCCGTCCTTCTGTCCCTCTACACAGAGCAGGCGATCCTCGGCCACCTCCAGGCCCAGAAACAGGACCATGCCCTTGAGCTTGGAGAACAGCTCCCTCTTCAGCTCCTCAAAGTGGACCACGTGGACGTTCCTCCCATAACGCAGCCAGTCTAGTGTGTGGGATGCCCACCAAGGAGCATAGTTCTTCACAAACTCAGGCCACTCTGTAAAACAACACAGAACACAGGAAGCAGATTATAAGTTGTTTCTCAGAAATGATCTTGACAATGCAAGATCATTATCGAGTATTGTGAGAAGGCCTAAAATCTTATTTAAGGGTACACAATTGAGCTCCGGGATATATCAAAGTGTAAATTATTCTAATACAAAATGAGGAGAAAACACCTATAAATGGGGCACTATTGGCTGAATGAACAGCCCAGGGAACAGCAGTAAAGAATACAATTTGAGAGAAGCAGGTCATTTCTGCGGCTCTGTACATCCCCAGGGATTCCTGGGTAGTGGATACAGCAGAGGAGGCCTCTCTTCCAGCAGGCACATCTTTTTTTTTCAGCAGGCAATTAAGCTGGGAGGAAAGGTACCCACCCCTCCCCCATCCCCTTTCCCTGCAGAATAATCATCAAACACTGATGTTATTTCATTTAAGAGGTCTGGTGCAATTCACCCAGTGTAATCACAGCACATAATGCATTCTCTGAGACACAGGCTTCGTTGAGGGGATTAAATTAATGACATGGAACAAAGCAAGTTTTAGTCCTTTTAGCAGACAGACAGACCTGCTGCAGTCTGGGAGGCTCAGGATTTACCACCAGGGTCAATGAAGAGCTGCATCGGAGAACATACTGTTGAGAAGGTGACAGCTAAGACAGGGATCTACTGTTGTGGCACCAGTAGGTCTACCAACACCCTACAGTCTACACTATCGTTCAATTGGCTGTTAAGACAGTTCACTGCACCATACCCTTTTGGAATACTTTACTGGAGAAACTTTTCAATCATTTATAAGCAACAGTCCATAAAGGAATTGGCAGGCAAAGCCAGCGCTGCATTAGCATGTACTAGGAGGAGAGGGATGGTTGTTAAAGTGTAATCTCTGCTGAGTTAGCAGTGGAGGCTTGGGGATTCAGATGATATGGGAGTGGAAGCTACACTGCCACAGTGAACTATAAAATAACATTGCATGTTAAAGTGCAGCAGTGAAGCAGAGAAACTGTCTGCCACAGTTCTCTTCTCAGATAGCAACACAAAATCTGGAGGCCCAAAACACCACAGCTATTGAATCCCTTTTGAACAAACCTCATGTCTTGTATGCCAGGCCCAGGAAGGGTTGGTAAATAAATACAGTAGACTGTCCTAATCAGAGAAGGATAGCACAATTCAACCATTTAAATGTAGTATGTGAATGGATAGAGGTTTGTTTGCTTGTCAGTCAGTTGGGATTTAGTTAGAAGTCAGAATGTGCAGTTCATTTCTTGCCATGAACCAAGGTTGTTGAGCTCCTCTGGACATCAGGAAGTACAGAATGTTAGCCTCTAAGCACAATATGGAAATGTGAAAGTAGTTGGGGCCCTAATACAGTACAGTGAAAGGAGCTGCATGAATAACTGAATTATGTAGCCAAGGGACAATTGTTGGTTTAGAGATTGTCGGATAATCTTTTTGACAAATTCAATCATCCACGTAATCTTTCAGAGACCACTTCCGAATATGACACATAGCCTACTGATACTTATGCATGTGTAACATTCAAACTCTGGCCAAAATAAGTTATGCCCCCAAGGTAATTGTATGAGGCTACAGTGCGTTGAAAGGTGACAGTAACTCTTAACGTCATAACACCCTACGGGCCTGGATCAGGTGATCACACAGCTGGGCACAGCCCTTACATAATGTCCTGCTGACTCAGATATTCCATCCCAAATTACACCCTATTCCCTATTTAGTGCAATACCCGTATGGGCTCTGGTCTAAAGTATTGAACTTTATAGGGAATATGGTGTCATTTGGAGCATGCCAGAGACTATGCTTCCCTCCAGATCACAACTGGCAGCTGTCAGAAAGCCTTTTCTCTCTCTAACGCTCTCACATCATCTCTACACCAACAAATAAAGGAGAAACAATCATGGCTGACAGCAGTCCGAATCCGCGGATGTTTTCGAATGCTGGGGTCTGCAAGTCTTCATCTCTCTCCCAGGAAAATCTATTTAACGACAGACAAACTCACAGGAGATTTCAGATAGGAGCCGGTTGTCATGGTTACTGACACACTGGAGTGTGTCGAGGGAAAAATAGATAATGCGACAACACAACATCAAAAAATGTCTGCCTGTTGGAGAAGCTGAAATTGAGAAAATCTTACAACACGATAAACTTTTTTATTTTATTTTTTATCACAAGACAATTCAAATGAAAAAAGGGATTGTGGAGTCTAGAAAGTGAGAAAGTGAGCAGAGAAACTGTTTACTCAAACTTGTATTTTGGAGCAAACATGCAAAGAGAAGTTTTCCCTCTGAAAAGGTCTTATCCATTACTCTTATCTTACCAACATATACCAATGGATACTCAAAAATGTACACTGAGTGTATAAAACATTAAAAACACCTTCCTAATGTTGAGTCCCAAGGCTTCCAAATCCTTCTTTAACCCGTCTCCTCCCCTTAGTCTACACTGATTGAAGTGGATTTAACAAGTGACATCAATAAGGGATCATAGCTTTCACCTGGATTCACCTGGTCAGTCTATGTCATGGAAAGAGCAGATGTCCTTAATGTTCTGTACACTCAGTGTATACGCATGTATTACACATCTGCTGTGCTGCTCTCACAAAGCATAGATTAGGCAATATGAGAAACTAAGGTTCACACTACCCAAAACTACAGTGACAACATACTGGCACTTCCTCCGGCATCTGACCGGTGCCACCGGTGGAACAGGCACGGGCCGTGCCGGACTGACGACGCACACCACTGACTTGGTGTGGGGAGCAGGAGCGGGCCGAGCCGGGCTGTCGAAGCGCACCCCTGACTTGGTGCAGGGAGCAGGAACGGGCCGAGCCGGGCTGACGAAGCGCACCACTGACTTGGTGCGGGGAGCAGGAACAGGCCGGGTCGAGCTGGCGACGCGCACCGTAGACTTGGTGCGAGTGGCAGGAACAGGCCGGACCGTACTGGGAACACACACCACTGGCCCTACGTGGGGATCAGGAACAGGCCGGACCGGACTGGCAACACACGCCAGTACCTCTCGCCGTGCCTCTACATCCTCCTTCCCCCTGGTGACCAGTGACTCCCGTAACCTGGCGGCCTCCTGCTGCCCCGTCGTCCACGGCGTTAGCCCCCCCCTAAAAAATTTATGGGCTTCACTCCTACCCGTGGACCAGGTCTCCATGCTTCTCGCCAGCCTTTCGCCCTTCTGCCTCCACGTCAAGCCCCTCTCTTCCTCACCCGGCTAGACCCAGTCGAGGAGGCGCTGGATCTCCGCTAGGGATTTCCCTGGCGATGGCTCCTCGACCCGCTGCTTGGTCCAGTTCTGGTGGGATCTTCTGTCACGATCGTCGAACAGAGATGAGGACCAAGGCGCAGCGTTGCAGGCAAACATACTCTTTAATAGAGACACGATCAAAACGAAAACGTGACAGTTCACGGTCTAACACAACAGACTAGAAACAAGATCCCACCACTCTGTGGGGAAACAGGCTGCTAAAGTATGGTTCTCAATCAGAGACAACAAGCAACAGCTGAATCACGTTGCCTCTGATTGAGAACCACACTGGCCAACATAGAACAACAATACTAGAATGTGAAACCTAGAACAAAACACATAGACTTTACACACCCTGGCTCAACATATTAGAGTCCCCAGAGCCAGGGCGTGACAGCTTACTTACAGCCCTTAACCAACAATGCATTTCTATTTTAATAAAAAAGTAAAATAAAACAACAACAACAAAAAAGAGCAAAAGTAAAATCAAATAACAGTAGGGACGCTATATACAGGGGGGTACCGGTGCAGAGTAAATGTGCGGGGGAACCGGCTAGTTGAGGTAATATGTACATGTGGGTAGAGTTAAAGTGACTATGCATAAATAATTAACAGAGTAGCAGCAGTGTAAAAATATGGGGTGGGGGTGGGGGGTCAGTGCAAATAGTCTGGGTAGCCATGATTAGCTGTTCAGGAGTCTTATGGCTTGGGGGTAGAAACTGTTGAGAAGGCTTTTGGACCTAGACTTGGCGCTCCGGTACCGCTTGCCGTGCGGTAGCAGAGAGAACAGTCTATGACTAGGGTGGCTGGAGTCTTTGACAATTTTGAGGGCCATCCTCTGACACCGCCTGGTATAGAGGTCCTGGATGGCAGGAAGCTTGGCCCCAGTGATGCACTGGGCCGTACGCACTACCCTCTGTAGTGCCTTGCGGTCGGAGGCCGAGCAGTTGCCATACCAGGTGGTGATGCAACCAGTCAGGATGCTCTCGATGGTGCAGCTGTAGAAGTTTTTGAGGATCTGAGGACCCATGCCAAATCTTTTCAGTCTCCTGAGGGGGAATAGGCTTTGTCGTGCCCTCTTCACGACTGTCTTGGTGTGTTTGGACCATGATAGTTCGTTGGTGATGTGGACACCAAGGAACTTGAAGCTCTCAACCTGTTCCACTACAGCCCCGTCGATGAGAATGGGGGCGTGCTCAGTCCTCTTTTTTTTCCTGTAGTCCACAATCATCTCCTTTGTCTTGGTCAGGTTGAGGGAGAGGTTGTTATCCTGGCACCACACGGCCAGGTCTCTGACCTCCTCCCTATAGGCTGTCTCATCATTGTCGGTGATCAGGCCTACCATTGTTGTGTCGTTGGCAAACTCAATGATGGTGTTGGAGTCGTGCCTGGCCATGCAGTCATGGGTGAACAGGGAGTACAGGAGGGGAATGAGCACGCACCCCTGAGGGGCCCCCGTGTTGAGGATCAGCGTGGCAGATGTGTTGTTACCTACCCTTACCACCTGGGGGCGGCCCGTCAGGAAGTCCAGGATCCAGTTGCAGAGGGAGGTGTTTAGTCCCAGGATCCTTAGCTTAGTGATGAGCTTTGAGGGCACTATGGTGTTGAATGCTGAGCTGTATTCAATGAATAGCATTCTCACATAGATGTTCCTCTTGTCCAGGTGGGAAAGGGAAGTGTGGAGTGCAATAGCGGTTGCATCATCTGTGGATATGTTGGGGCAGTATGCAAATTGGAGTGGGTCTAGGGATTCTGGGATAATGGTGTTGATGTGAGCCATGACCAGCCTTTCAAAGCACTTCATGGCTACAGACGTCAGTGCTACGGGTCGGTAGTCATTTAGGCAGGTTATCTTAGTGTCCTTGGGCACGGGGACTATGGTGGTCTGCTTGAAACATGTTGGTATTACAGACTCAGTCAGGGACATGTTGAAAATGTCAGTGAAGACACTTGCCAGTTGGTCAGCACATGCTCGGACTATACGTCCTGGTAATCCGTCTGGCCCTGCGGCCTTGTGAATGTTGACCTGCTTAAAAGTCTAACTCACATCGGCTACGGAGAGCGTGATCACATCGTCATCCGGAACAGCTGGTGCTCTCATGCATGCTTCAGTGTTGCTTGCCTCGAAGCGAGCATAGAAGTGGTTTAGCTCGTCTGGTAGGCTTGTGTCACTGGGCAGCTCGCGGCTGTGCTTCCCTTTGTAGTCTGTAATAGTTTTCAAGCCTTGCCACATCCGACGAGCGTCAGAGCCGGTGTAGTACGATTCAATCTTAGTCCTGTATTGACTCTTTGCCTGTTTGATGGTTCGTCGGAGGGCATAGCGGGATTTCTTATAAGCGTCCGGGCTAGAGTCCCGCTCCTTGAAAGCGGCAGCTCTACCCTTTAGCTCAGTGCAGATGTTGCCTGTACGGTCACTGTGGGGATGACATCATCGATGCACTTATTGATGAAGCCAGTGACTGATGTGGTGTACTCCTCAATGCTATCTGAAGAATCCTGGAACATGTTCCAGTCTGTGCTAGCAAAACAGTCCTGTAGCTTAGCATCTGCGTCATCTGACCACTTTTTTATTAACCGAGTCACTGGTGCTTCCTGCTTTAGTTTTTGCTTATAAGCAGGAATCAGGAGGATAGAGTTATGGTCAGATTTGCCAAATGGAGGGCGAGGGAGAGCTTTGTATGCGTCTCTGTGTGTGGAGTAAAGGTGGTCTAGAGTTTTTTTTCCTCTGGTTGCACATTTAACATGCTGGTTGAAATTAGGTAGAACGGATTTAAGTTTCCCTGCATTAAAGTCCCCGGCCACTAGGAGCGCTGCCTCTGGATGAGTGTTTTCCTGTTCACTTATGGCCTTATACAGCTCATTGAGTGCAATCTTAATGCCAGCATTGGTTTGTGGTGGTAAATAGACAGCTATGAAAAATAAAGATGAAAACTCTCTTGGTAAATAGTGTGGTCTACAGCTTATCATAAGATACTCTACCTCAGGCGAGCAAAACCTAGAGACTTCCTTAGTATTTGATTTTGTGCACCAGCTGTTGTTTACAAATATACACAGACCGCCACCCCTTGTCTTACCGGAGTCAGCCATTCTATCCTGCCGATGTAGCGTATATCCCGTCAGCTGTATGTTGTCCATGTCGTCGTTCAGCCACGACTCGGTGAAACATAAGATATTACAGTTTTTAATGTTCCGTTGGTAGGATAACCGTAATCTTAGGTCATCTAATTTATTTTCAAATAATTGAACATTGGCTAATAGTATTGATGGAAGAGGCAGTTTACTCGCTCGCCGTCGGATCCTTACAAGGCACCCCGACCTACATCCACGATATCTCCTTCTCTTTCTCCTGCGAATGATGGGGATTTGGGCCTTGTCGGGTGTCTGTAGGATATCCTTCGTGTCCGACTCGTTGAAGAAAAAGTCTTCATCCAATACGAGGTGAGTAATTGCTGTCCTGATATCCAGAAGCTCTTTTTGGTTATAAGAGACGTTGGCAGAAACATTATGTACAGAATAAATTACAAATAACGCGAAAAAACACACATAATAGTACAATTGGTTAGAGGGCTGTAAAACGGCAGCCATCTTCTCCGGCGCCATCTCCAACTAATCATGATAGGGAAAGGGCACATCTACTGTATGCCAAGCATGTTCATATCTGTTGAGTTCACCTATTCATGACTCATCAGTATGCAGACAATTGGGTAACACTTTACATTACCCTTATTACTGTGTAACTATCCTCATGTAATTACTATGTAACAGTTTTGCAATTACTCATTATTGTACTTACACTGTACTTACAGCAGTAACCCTATTAACCTTAGCCCTAACCCTAGTCTCATGTCCACACCCTGGCTCAACCCCAACCCTAACCCTAAGTACAGTGTAAATATAGTGATATAAAGAGTAATGACAATAGTTGTTACACTGTAATTACACCAATAATTACATAGCAATAAGGGCACTGTATCATTGGCTGAAGTCCCACCTTTCCCTCTCCAGTGAGCCTGCGAGGCAAATCCAATATGGCCGCCGTACTTGCGGTTGAACTCAGCCATGAGGGCCTTATAAGGGTTGCGGATCATGACGATGCTGGCGTCAAAGGCTTCAATCTCCTTCTTGCCGCTCTCATGTGTTTTAATGCAGACGGTCCTACCACTCCGCCAATGGTCTCGCTCACCTTTGAAGCCTTTTAAAAGAAAAAACAACAACGACAAAACATTAACATGCTTGATAGTGTAATTTTGGCTGTTTAAGTGACTGCATGACTTCCCAATGTATGACTACCCAGTACCCATGTCACCTGTTACCTCCAGGTTACAGTACCTTTGTTGTAGAGGGAGCCATCAAAGTAGTAGCTGCCTGTGTAGAAGCCAGTGGCCAGCTCTATGAGGTGGCGGGCCCAGGTGTTGCCAGCCCCGGGGAAGCTGGCCAGGGCCATCAGCTGCTTAGAACGCGTGGGCAGGAAGTGCCGGTCCATACAACGGTTATCTGAGGAAACACAGGAAAGAACACTGGTCACACACGTGACACACTATAATACATGATGAAATGAAATACACAGAATTATTTGTGTTCCTTCCAAAAAATCTATTATGAACCAGACACAAACTTTAAATACAACACTATAGCTGGACAGTGAGTGAGAATGTCAAAGGGCCTATGTACTTTAGCATGACAGTAGGAATCTCAAAGGGCCTCTGTAAGCCCCTGAATGACTGGTGAACAAAGAAAGCTATTTCAGGGTCATACATCCTACATTTAAAATTTTTGAGAAGGGGGATTATTTAAGATGTTCTTTGAGGAGGTAGGGTTTCAGGTGCTTTCGGAAGATGGGCAGGGACTCTGCTGTCCTAGCTTCAGGGGGAAGCTGGTTCCACCATTGGGGTGCCAGGACAGAGAAGAGCTTGGACCTGGCTGAGCGGGAGCTGCCCTCCTGTAGGGGTGGGAGGGCCAAGAGACCAGAGGTGGCAGGACGGAGTGCTCAGGTTGGTGTGTAGGGTTTGAGCAGAGCCTGAAGGTAGGGAGGGGGCAGTTCCTCTTGCTGCTCCGTAGGAAAGCACCATGGTCTTGTAGTGGATGTGAGCTTCGACTGGAAGCTAGTGAAGTGTGCGGAGGAGCGGGGTGACATGGGAGAACCTGGGAAGTTTGAAAACCAGGCGGGCTGCAGCATTCTGGATAAATTGCAGGGGTTTGATGGCATAAACGGGGAGCCCAGCCAACAGCGAGTTGCCGTAGTCCAGACGGGAGATGACAAGTGCCTAGACCTAGAGCAGACAGGTGCTTCTACTACAGAGAAAGAATAGGGCAAAGGTAATGTATATCGCTTTTGAAATCCAGTCATTGCGTCAAATGTCCTGCACTGTACAACACAATGCACTAGAGATTGACTCAGTAGATGTGTAAGCTTTGTTAATCACCCTTGATACAAGTTCCTGCTTAGCAACAGTGTAATAGAAAGGGAAAGGGGGATACATAGTCAGTTGTACAACTGAATGCAACGCTCCTACCTTCCAGGCTACCTGCCGCCCCTCATAGTATCACTTTTACAGTATAGACATTTTCACCTCAACCAGCACATTGACTTGGTACCGGTTCTCCTTGTATATAGCCTCGTTATTGTAATTTTTTATGTTACTATTTCCTTTTTTTTGTCTGTGCAAATGTTCTTACTTTTTAACTCTGCATTGTTGGGAAAGGGCTCATGAGTAAGGAAAGGGCTCAAGCTGATCCATCCCCCCGAAAAAAAAAAAAAAAAAAAAAAAAAAGGGCTCATGAGTAAGCATTTCACGGTAGAATCTACACCTGTTGTATATGTGACAAATACACTTTGATTTGATTCGATCACACAATGACTGTGTAATGCAAATTAATGATAACAGAATGAAAGTTTGCCTACTTTTAGTAGGCTACACAAGGCATTGGGCCTACTACTGCCACATACAACTTTTTAAAAAATGTAGGCCTTTCTGAAATGCAGCCATATTGTCAAAAAAAACGATGTGGATGTGGTGGAGGAGTCAGGCGCAGGACACAGAGGATTAGTCCAAAATACTTTACTAGTCCAAAGTGCAACAAAACAATACACGACCTCGAAAACAAACGGAGGCGAGGGAATTACGCAACATGCGTAACACAATAAACAGAACTAACAGAGCGCAAACACGCAGCTCCGCACGACAGGCAAACAACAACACACAATCTAACTAATACAAAACAGGGAACTTATAAGACACGTAATCAGCACACAAACAGACACAGGTGTACAAGACAGACTAAAGCAATCACACCACGAAACATACAACGGTGGCAGCTAGTACTCCGGGGACGGCGAACGCCGAAGCCTGCCCGAACCAGGAGGAGGAGCAGTCTCGGCCGAAACCGTGACAGTACCCCCCCCCTTGACGCGCGGCTCCAGCCGTGCGCCGACCCCGGCCTCAGGGACGGCCAGGAGGACGCGGACCCGGGCGCGTGGGATGCCCACGGTGGAACTCAGTCAGGAGGGATGGATCGAGGATGTCCCTCCTAGGCACCCAGCACCGTTCCTCCGGACCGTACCCCTCCCACTCCACGAGATACTGGAGACCACTCATCCGGCGCCTCGAGTCCAAGATGGTCCGGACCCTGTACGCCGGGGCCCCCTCGATGTCCAAAGGGGGCGGAGGGGTCTCTCCTATCTCATCTTCTTGGAGTGGGCCAGCTACCACCGGCCTGAGAAGAGACACATGGAACGAGGGGTTAATATTTTTGTATTCAATAGGCAGTTGTAACCTGTAACACACCTCGTTCAATCTTCTCAGGACTTTGAAGGGCCCCACAAACCGCCGACCCAGCTTCCGGCAGGGCAGGCGGTGCGTACACCGGTCCCTCACTGCGGTGGCGATCGGCGCTCGCCTTTTGTTGACGGATGGCCCGCTGCAGATGGACATGGGCAGCGTCCCACGTCTCCTCCGAGCGCCGAATCCACTCGTCCACCGCAGGGGCCTCGATCTGGCTCTCGTGCCACGGTGCCAGGACCGTCTGATACCCTAAAACACACTGGAAAGGTGTTAAACCGGTGGAGGAGTGGCGGAGAGAGTTCTGGGCCATCTCGGCCCAGGGGATATACCTGGACCACTCCTCCGGCCGGTCCCGGCAATAGGACCTCAAAAACCTACCCACATCCTGGTTGACTCGTTCAACCTGCCCATTGCTCTCTGGGTGGTACCCGAGGTAAGGCTCACCGAGACCCCAAGCGTTCCATGAACGCCCCCAGACTCTGGAGGTAAACTGGGGACCTCGGTCAGACACAATATCCTCGGGGACCCCATAGTGCCGGAACACGTGGGTAAATAGGGCCTCGGCGGTCTGTAGGGCAGTAGGGAGACCCGGCATTGGGAGGAGACGACAGGCCTTGGAAAACCCGATCCACAACGACCAAAATGGTGGTATTCCCCTGGGAAGGGGGTAGATCGGTCACAAAATCCACCGAGAGGTGGGACCATGGTCGTTATGGGAACGGGCAGGGGATGTAACTTACCCCTGGGCAAATGTCTAGGCGCCTTACACTGGGCGCACACCGAGCAGGAGGAGACATAAACCCTCACATCCTTAGCTAACGTTGGCCACCAGTATTTTACGCTAAGGCAGTGCACTGTCCGGCCAATACCTGGATGTCCAGAGGAGGGTGATGTATGAGCCCAATAAATAAGACGATCACGAACCTCGAGCGGAACGTACTTCCGCCCCACAGGACACTCGGGGGAGTAGGGTCGGCATGCAGTGCCCGCTCGATTTCGTAGTCGACCTCCCATACCACCGGAGCCACCAGACAAGACTCCGGCAGTATGGAAGTGGGCTCAATGGACCTCTCCTCTGTGTCATACCGCCGGGACAGGGCGTCTGCCTTACCGTTCTGGGACCCTGGGATGTATGTGATCTTAAAAACAAACCGGGTCAGGAACATGTTCCACCTAGCCTGACAAGGGTTCAATCTCCTAGCTGCCCGGATGTACTGCAGGTTACGGTGATCGGTCAGAATGAGGAAAGGGTGTTGAGCCCCCTCAAGCCAATGCCTCCACACCTTTAGGGCCTGGACTACAGCTAACAGCTCCCTGTCCCCAACGTCATAATTGCGCTCCGCCGAGCTGAGTTTCTTAGAGTAGAACGCAGAGGGGCGGAGCTTAGGTGGCGTGCCGGACCGTTGTGACAGGACTGCCCCAATACCGGTCTCGGACGCGTCTACTTCTACTTGGAATGGTAAAGAGGGATCCGGATGCGCCAGCACCGGGGCCGAGGTGAACAGGTTCTTCAGTTTGACAAATGCCCTGTCCGCCTCAGCTGACCACTGCAGACGAACCGGACCCCCCTTTAACAGGGACGTAATGGGCGCTGCAACCTGTCCAAAGCCCCGAATAAACCTCCGGTAGTAATTAGCAAAACCCAAGAACTGCTGCACCTCTTTTACAGTGGTTGGAGTTTGCCAATTACGCACGGCCGACCTACGGTCTACCTCTATCTCCACACCAGACGCGGACAACCGATAACCCAAAAAGGAGACGGACTCCTGGAAGAACAGGCATTTCTCTGCCTTGACGTACAAGTCATGCTCCAACAGTCTTCTCAACACTCGGCGCACCAGGGCTACATGCTCGGCTCGTGTAGAAGAGTACACTAGGATGTCGTCGATGTACACTACCACACCCTGCCCATGCATGTCCCGGAAAATCTCGTCAACAAAGGATTGGAAGACTGAAGGAGCATTCATTAGCCCGTATGGCATGACGAGATACTCGTAATGACCCGAGGTGGTGCTAAATGCCGTTTTCCATTCATCCCCCTCCCTAATGCGCACCAGATTGTACGCGCTCCTGAGATCC